>NW_020174320.1:0-816 GCF_003031525.2 Neophocaena asiaeorientalis asiaeorientalis | reverse complement strand
CAACATATGGATGAAATATCTATACGAAGGGGCTTGACCATATCCTCATGGTTCCCCTTCCCTTTTCTACATCTGGCCCCTTTAGCTCTGCAGACTTAACGCCACAACATCAGTCCACCCAGTCGGTCTGCTGAGTCTCTCTTCCTCCTTCGCATCTGGTCGTTGTCGTCACCTTGTTCTCCACTACCGCCTCCTGCAGTAGCTGTTAGGCCCAGAGCGGTTGGTTCACTGTGAGCAAGTAACTGTCAGCTCCATGGACGGGTGGAAGTGACTTGGCAGCCGGGATGCGCCCACCCTGAGTTCATTATACCAATGAGGGTCAAGGAGAATGGGGATGCAGCTGGTCTGCAGAGCCCCGGCAGTTCTGAGACACATGCTCCTGGATCCACACGTTGCTCCATACCCAGCCTTGCCTTTCTCTTTGCTCTCTCTTGACCCCATCCAGGTTTCTGCTCTCCTTGTCCCTTTGGGGAGGGAGGCCAGTACCAGCCCAGGTGTAGTCCCCCGAAGCTTCCTACTTCCAAGCATTACGTAGGCCTGTATACCCACATGCTTGGGTTGCCCTGGCATTCGTGCCAACAAGTTGAGTGGTTTATGCCCTAGGCTCTCTTTTCTGGCAAGAATGTGCCTAAAAATCTCCACCTCTGGTTTGGTGGCCCCTAAACATTCCCAGTCAGTTTTGCTGAGGGGACACTTGGTGACAGTGTTGTCTTTCGAAACGAGTAGGTCCGTTACCGACAATGTTTTGCTCCCCATACATTATTTATAAGGTTTACCTGTTTGTATGTGCCAACAATTTGTGTGTATATTGTGAGA
>NW_020174319.1:0-464 GCF_003031525.2 Neophocaena asiaeorientalis asiaeorientalis | reverse complement strand
TGGTGCACCCAGAGGGGACTCAGGATGGGAAAGAACATGATGACTCTGACCCTAGATAGCTAAGGTGCATATCAAAGGAATGCTTTCAGTGAGCCCAGACTCTTGTATCTTCCCATATGTAGAAAAGTGCTGAATTCATTCACTTGAGATGTCCGGTTTTCTATAATTAACTTCAAGCAGTGGTGGAGGCAAGTCCTTGTACTGTGCCACCATCCCTATACGGAAACCCACTCATTTTAATGAAAGCTTGCTCTGCTGGGAACACGGATACGTTCTGAGCATTGCGGTGGTTTTACACTACCAGAGGGAAAACCCAAGACACGTAAAAGGAGCTAAAACGACTTTAGGGCAAAATCCCGGAGGAGTCAGACTCACAAGCAGCACACTGGCCTACCCCCACAATTTCACTAGAAAATTTTATCTCCAACAAATTCAACTTTAAAATGGGAAACAGATACTCTCAA
>NW_020174318.1:9601-18350 GCF_003031525.2 Neophocaena asiaeorientalis asiaeorientalis | reverse complement strand
AGCGCAGAGTCCTAACCACTGGACCACCAGGGAAGTCCCACAAAGACTTTCTAATGGCAGTCCTTATCAGTTGGTCTAAGTAATGAAAAATTAACCACCTAATTACATGACATTTCTTCCTAAACATTGATGCAATTATCAAACAAGAGCGTGGCCAGAGAATGGTGACACAGATCCTTGACCAAGCCTTCTCTCAGGCCTTGTGACTGTGGATAAATCATTTAAGGTCACTGTGGTTCCCCATGCTTCGATCTGAAAAAGGGGCTAATTTGCTGCCTTTGTTTAACTGTCAACTTCCTGGAAATGTGAGTTTTGAGTTCTCCAGAGAGGAAAGGTACACAATGGAATGAAAACAACAATACAAAGCAGGAGACAAGATTGCAGTGTCAGCTCAATCATAATCTATGTGGTCATTATCTCACTACATTGACATTTCTTCACTTATCCAGTGAACAGTGATCTCCAAGGTTTGAGACTGTGGACCAAGTATTAGGGAACAATATTGAGAATGTGGCCTAACTGATCTTATCAGGAATTCAATATGAATAAGAACATAAATGGTTCTGTGTGTTAATTTCCCAGTATTAAAACACACACACAGACACACACACACACAGACACACACACACACACACACACACACGGATCTCCTAGAACACCTTCTCTGAGAAGATTGGATGAAGCAGCTGGTTTTATTTCTATACTCAGTAAAGCAACTAGTATGTGGCACAAAACAGCCATTCCTTTTGTGACCCTGCAAAATAATCAGTGTTACAACTGTGTGTGCATATATGTGCAAGTATCTGTTTGATAGCCTTGAACAATATTAAAATGCTCTGATCAGATATTTTTCTCACCAGTTCCTCTGGGGAGAAGTGCAACGCTTAATGCAAAATTCAGCCTAACCTGTTAACACAAAATGTGTCCAGAAAACTCTGGAGATTTATAGCCTGAATGTAGAATTATTCCCTGTTCTTTTACTTCTCGTCCAAATGCAAAGAAATTAACTTTCTGGTCATAATTTCAGTACTTCTGGGACATTATCGGGACGGAAGTAAAAACAGAATATCATTATATTGTCAGGTCCTATGGCCGAGTGTGACTAATAGCTGCAGTGTCACAGACGTAATAATCCAATAAAGGCTCTGTGTACTCGGGGCCAAGTTGCACCAGTGCTGGGAAACATGTAAATCTAGTGGCAGCAGATTTCAATCAGCAATTCAGCTTTGAAGATCACAGGTCTATCTGTGCCCTCCCACTTTTGTCCCCTTATCTCACACCTTTCTCTTGAGTACTCTCCCTCTCCCCTCTGTGGATTCTTACTTTTGCTCTATCCTTGGAAAGCCAAAGCAAGAAGCACCCCACCGTTGACATTTTCTAAGACTTCTCTATCAAAATTGCAATGTTTCCTTCCTCTCAACTTGTTATACAGATTAAGTAAATTTAAGTTAGTTTTGCCTCTCTAACTAGATTGTAAGGTCCTTGAGAAAAGGATCATTTCTTGCCATGCTTTTTCATTCTCTCTTCAATGTCTGGCCTTGTCGTGAGTTTATTTCAAGTATGTCATGCGCTCTGAATCCTGAGCAAATTTATTTTCTGCATTGTTTTTACCTCCCAAGTGAGATAGGAAATTTTCTATTGTATGTAGCCTTTGAGGACTGTTCCAGTTCTCCTATTTCATGATGGTCCACATTTGCACTCCAATGGTCAAATACCTCAGTACTCTTTCCTCTGTGTCCACTTATTTTCTATGATAGTGTCAGATCCATTAAGAGGAATTCACACCTGACTATCAAATTAAAAGAGAACTAATCAATAATGCTGATTTGATGTCTGTGTTGCCTAGAGATAATAGGCTCTGCAGTAACTACCTATGGAGAACTAAATTTTAACCACTAGTCCAATGTTAAATATAACCTTCTTATGATATTTTACCTACATTAGTCTATGGGTTAAACAACCTATTCTCCAGTTTATGGCCAGTGAGTTTTTAAAAATAGTCGATATACCATGTAGCTGGAGTTAACCAGTGAGCCAGCATTAAGGCCAAAATGGAAGCTAAAAAGGAAAGCCCTACCAAGATTGCATTTTCAGATAAGGAAGGCAGAAGGCTGTCTCTTGATTGGCCAGGTGAGGAGTTTTGTTTCACTCACCACGTTGGCATATATTTGCCCCCAAACATTTTATCTTATTCTGAAGGATTAACCTGAATTAAACCCCCCTGATTTTGCCCTTCATTATCTCTCACGATTAGTCACCTTCTAAAAGGGTTGAGGAAAATTGTGTAGTGGTTACACACTTGACTTTTTCAAGCTAGTTTGGGCCCAGGCATCAAAGAGAACTAAATGACATTTCGGAAGTTTAGTCATTTTGAATAAAGATTCCCCTTCCTAATGAATTTAAGCAGAAAAATATTGCATTTAGGTAAAAAGGCGTAAGAATCAAAAACAAGGCAAACACTTGCCTTATGAATACCACCACCATTTATATAGTACTTATCATTTACAAAGAGCTTTTGTATACTGAGAACTAAAAGCTTCAACCCCCTCATAGCTCACTGCCTACATAAACATGATTTTACTCTTCAGCTGTCTTATCAAACATAATTTTACTATTCTACTGTATTCATCAGCATGACTTTACAATTCCAGGTTACTCTTGCTCATGAAGAAAAACATTGCAAATAATTCTGTTGCTCACTCCGGAAACTTCCAGAAAAATTACTCAAACGAACTACAGACTTCCAGCAGATAGGACTGAGATCAATACCCTGTCTCAGAAACCTCCCGTTGTTGTGTCCACCAATCCTAAAGTATTATATCATGATCCTTACCTAATCCTAATCAATCTCCCATACTCCAACAGCCACCTTTAATCAGATTCCCAAACCTCATAATTACCCCCATTTAGCCTTCAAGTTAGTACTCTTCCTTACCACAATAAGGATAAACTCAACTTGGCCTTACCAACAAGTTATTCCGGTGGTATTTCTGATGACCCAGCATTCAACAATGCTTTTACCTTCTGCCCTCATAACAGCCCCTTTAAGAAGCTGGGGAAGATCTCGTCATCTCTACTTTATACTTAGAGAAATTCAAGTTCAGAGAAGTTAAGTAATCAGCCAAATCAAAGAACATCAGCAGTGGAAGAATGAAAACAGTTTAAGTTCAAAGTAAGAGTTCTTAATATTAAGTATGAGATCTTAGAAGTCAGCCTGTGCAGGTAGGGAAGTATGAGATCTTTAAGACCAGAAGGGACAAATAAAAATAGAAAAGGAAATGCACCTGGGTCTACATTCTCTTCAAGAGTGTATTACATAAAGAAGGATGTTTAAGTTCTTAAAGATCACAACGGGTGACCAGGATTGTGGAGAACCTAAGAAATGATGAGATGTAAGAACTCAATAATCAGAGGGGGATGACTCCAATCCCACTCACTGAAGGAGCCATGAGCAGGAAATGATTAAGAAGCACAAGGTGTATGGAAATAGCAAGTAGGACAATACCTCTTGATGATTAAGACCAAAAAATCTAGACGGATTAGAAGAAAAGTCCAGGACTATCAGCATAAAATAGTCACAGACTAACTGGATGATTTTCTAGTGGCAGCTACTGTAGGTGAGTTGGCATATAGGAATTGCATGTTTCCTAAGGGCATAGGGCCGAGGAATTTATGGAATTAGGAAAGATGTATCAAAGATGAAACCGGATAAACTTTAGCTAAGCAGGGCAGGGACGGAGAAAACCAAAGCTTAAAGCAGATTTTAGATGGCCTGCTGGTGTTCACGGAAAAGAGACAGGATTTAGGTGAACAGATGCCTTCTGTCACACACAAACTGCATCAGCTTCAGTAATGTCATCACAGCGAAACCCCACAAACAAGAATATACTAAGAAAACAAAGATCTGGGCCAGAAACCAAGAAAGCAGAGGAAAAAAGACACTGAAACTCAGCACACAGAACTAGCCCAAAATAAGAAAGGAAAAGAAACTGATCAATGTATGGAATTTAAACTCAGAAATTTAGCTAAGCCCTCCTGAAAAACATCAATGAGGGATCACAAGAGGGAAATGAAATATTACAGGCAGCAACCATGACTTCAGATTAAAGTACAGCAGAAAGATATGAACTACGGAAAAGCTGAAGGAAAACAGTGTCTTGAGGAATATATCGGAACAATCTCACCCTCAAAACAGCAGCTCGTGTGCAAAAGTCTGTCCCAGAAATTCAACTCGCTAAACAAATGAGAAGTTGAGAGGCCACCTACCCCAAAAGCCATTTTTCAAAGACCCAATAAAAATCCACAAGAGGCAGGGGCAGCAAAGCCTACACCAACTCAGAAATACAGAATTCAGAGAAAATGGTAAATAAAGAGCCGTCTCCATCATCAGTTTCTCACCTTCGCCAAAAGGGCAGTTCTCTCTCCTATACTCAAAATGGGCACTGGTATCTTCTTCTTCCTTATACATATTTGGAGCATTGTATCAGGGACTCTTAAATCTCTACAATTCATAACTGCTCTTCCCATGTTACTGCAGGTCTGCATAGACAAACCAATCCATTTCCAGACTACTCATTTTCCACTGGGCTCAAGGTGTTTTGGAAAGAAATGAATCAAATATATAAACTAATTCTGAGAACTGAAAGGTTCTTAGATGATGGTCTCCTTACAAATGGTCTGACTGTGACTTGCCTATTGAGTACTTCCCCGTTCACACACTTTCCCTTCACTTGTTTCCTTACTGCCTAAGTTTCTCTGTCTCCTGTGCACTCATGACATGTTTAGATGCATAAGACTTTGAGCTATCATTTTTCCAGGTTGAGAAACTACCACTAAGAAATTAGTATCTAAAAACACCTACAGTGGAGTCTAAATACTCTTCTGTATTTTGGTGAGTACAATAACTTTTCAGGGCTGAAAGGAACCATTCTCAAGCTCTGGATGATAAAAAGATGATGATCGATACTACCATCCTTTCCTCATGTATCAAGAGTAATCAGCTTTTCTGTCACTTTAATAATAGACCAAGTAAGATGACAGTGTGAAAAGCATGGAGCTACCAGTTCTTTACGGAAGTGTTTAAAAAATAGACCAGAGGGGGGACCTTCAAGATGGTGGAGGAGTTACCATCCTTTCCTCATGTATCAAGAGTAATCAGCTTTTCTGTCACTTTAATAATAGACCAAGTAAGATGACAGTGTGAAAAGCATGGAGCTACCAGTTCTTTACGGAAGTGTTTAAAAAATAGACCAGAGGGGGGACCTTCAAGATGGTGGAGGAGTTAAGACGTGGAGATCACCTTGCTCCCCACAGATACATCAGAAATACATCTACACGTGGAAGAACTCCTACAGAACACCTACTGAACGCTGGCAGAAGACCTCAGACCTCCCAAAAGGCAAGTGAAGAAAAGTCCAGGACTATCAGCATAAAATAGTCACAGACTAACTGGATGATTTTCTAGTGGCAGCTACTGTAGGTGAGTTGGCATATAGGAATTGCATGTTTCCTAAGGGCATAGGGCCGAGGAATTTATGGAATTAGGAAAGATGTATCAAAGATGAAACCGGATAAACTTTAGCTAAGCAGGGCAGGGACGGAGAAAACCAAAGCTTAAAGCAGATTTTAGATGGCCTGCTGGTGTTCACGGAAAAGAGACAGGATTTAGGTGAACAGATGCCTTCTGTCACACACAAACTGCATCAGCTTCAGTAATGTCATCACAGCGAAACCCCACAAACAAGAATATACTAAGAAAACAAAGATCTGGGCCAGAAACCAAGAAAGCAGAGGAAAAAAGACACTGAAACTCAGCACACAGAACTAGCCCAAAATAAGAAAGGAAAAGAAACTGATCAATGTATGGAATTTAAACTCAGAAATTTAGCTAAGCCCTCCTGAAAAACATCAATGAGGGATCACAAGAGGGAAATGAAATATTACAGGCAGCAACCATGACTTCAGATTAAAGTACAGCAGAAAGATATGAACTACGGAAAAGCTGAAGGAAAACAGTGTCTTGAGGAATATATCGGAACAATCTCACCCTCAAAACAGCAGCTCGTGTGCAAAAGTCTGTCCCAGAAATTCAACTCGCTAAACAAATGAGAAGTTGAGAGGCCACCTACCCCAAAAGCCATTTTTCAAAGACCCAATAAAAATCCACAAGAGGCAGGGGCAGCAAAGCCTACACCAACTCAGAAATACAGAATTCAGAGAAAATGGTAAATAAAGAGCCGTCTCCATCATCAGTTTCTCACCTTCGCCAAAAGGGCAGTTCTCTCTCCTATACTCAAAATGGGCACTGGTATCTTCTTCTTCCTTATACATATTTGGAGCATTGTATCAGGGACTCTTAAATCTCTACAATTCATAACTGCTCTTCCCATGTTACTGCAGGTCTGCATAGACAAACCAATCCATTTCCAGACTACTCATTTTCCACTGGGCTCAAGGTGTTTTGGAAAGAAATGAATCAAATATATAAACTAATTCTGAGAACTGAAAGGTTCTTAGATGATGGTCTCCTTACAAATGGTCTGACCGTGACTTGCCTATTGAGTACTTCCCCGTTCACACACTTTCCCTTCACTTGTTTCCTTACTGCCTAAGTTTCTCTGTCTCCTGTGCACTCATGACATGTGTTTAGATGCATAAGACTTTGAGCTATCATTTTTCCAGGTTGAGAAACTACCACTAAGAAATTAGTATCTAAAAACACCTACAGTGGAGTCTAAATACTCTTCTGTATTTTGGTGAGTACAATAACTTTTCAGGGCTGAAAGGAACCATTCTCAAGCTCTGGATGATAAAAAGATGATGATCGATACTACCATCCTTTCCTCATGTATCAAGAGTAATCAGCTTTTCTGTCACTTTAATAATAGACCAAGTAAGATGACAGTGTGAAAAGCATGGAGCTACCAGTTCTTTACGGAAGTGTTTAAAAAATAGACCAGAGGGGGGACCTTCAAGATGGTGGAGGAGTTAAGACGTGGAGATCACCTTGCTCCCCACAGATACATCAGAAATACATCTACACGTGGAAGAACTCCTACAGAACACCTACTGAACGCTGGCAGAAGACCTCAGACCTCCCAAAAGGCAAGAAACTCGCCACGTACCTAGGTAGGGCAAAAGAGAAAAGAAAAAACAGAGACAAAAGAATAGGGACGGGACCTGCACCACTGGGAGGGAGCTGTGAAGGAGGAAAGGTTTCCACACACTAGGAAGCCCCTTCACTGGTGGAGAGAGGGGGTGGGCCGCGGGGAAGCTTCGGAGCCACGGAGGAGAGAGCAGCAACAGGGGTGCAGAGGGCAAAGCGGAGAGATCCCCGCACAGAGGATCGGTGCCGACCGGCACTCACCAGCCCGAGATGCTTGTCTGCTCGCCCGCTGGGGTGAGTGGGGGCTGGGGGCTGAGGCTTGGGCTTTGGAGGTCGGATCCCAAGGAGAGGACAGGGGTGGGCTGCGTGAACACAGCCTCAATGGGGCTAGTGCGCCACGGCTAGCTGGGAAGGAGTCCGGGAAAAGGTCTGGACCTGCCGAAGAGGCAAGAGACCATTGTTTCAGGATGTGCGAGGGGAGGGGATTCAGAGCACTGCCTAAACGAGCTCCAGAGACGGGCGCGAGCTGCGGCTATCAGCGTGGAAACTAGAGACGGTCATGAGACGCTAAGGCTGCTGCTGCAGCCACCAAGAATTTGTATGGAAACACAAAAGACCCCCAATAGCCAAAGCAATCTTGAGAAAGAAATACGGAGCTCGAGGAACCAGGCTCCCTGACTTGAGACTCTACTACAAAGCTACAGTAATCAAGAGAGTACGGATAAAGAAGATGTGGCGCATATATACAATGGAATATTCCTCAGCCAAGAAAAGAAATGAAACTGAGTTATTTGTAGTGAGGTGGATGGACCTAGAGTCTGTCATACAGAGTGAAGTCATTCAGAAAGAGAAAAACAAATAGCGTATGCTAACACACGTATATGGAATCTAAAATTTTAAAAATGGTTCTGATGAACCTAGGGGCAGGACAGGAGTAAAGACACAGACGTAGAGAATGGACTTGAGGACATGGGGAGGGGGAAGGGTAAGCTGGGACAAAGTGAGAGAGTGGCATGGACATATATACACTACCAAATATAAAATAGATAGCTCGTGGGAAGCAGCCGCATATAGCACAGGGAGATCAGCCGGGTGCTTTGTGACCACATAGAGGGGTGGGATAGGGAGGGGGGGAGGGAGGGAGACGCAAGAGGGAGGAGATATGGCAATATATGTATATGTATAGCTGATTCACTTTGTTTTACAGCAGGAACTAACACACCGTTGTAAAGCAATTATACTCCAATAAAGATGTTAAAAAAAAATTGGCTGCAAAACACCACCTACAGTATGATCCCACTTTCGTAGAAAAATAATAATACTTATCCATGTTTAAGACAAATGTCTGGAAAGTGAGAAAGTGAACTCTCAACCATGGTTATCTGTAGAAGGTGGGATGAAGATTATTTTCATCTCACGTTCCTTTCTTCATTTTATAAATTTTAAATATGTACATTAAGAAAGAAAATACCTGTGTTGGTGGTAAAAAAAAAAATTAAAGAAATTCAATATACAGCAGCAACTAACACAACATTGTAAAGCAACTGTACTCCAATAAAGATGTTAAATAAATAAATAAATAAAAATAAAAAATAGGCCATAGATGGCATACATATCTAAATGAAGCGTTTACAGCAGTTGTTG
>NW_020174318.1:0-9521 GCF_003031525.2 Neophocaena asiaeorientalis asiaeorientalis | reverse complement strand
CCTCCCGGACCGGGGCACGAACCCGTGTCCCCTGCATCGGCAGGCGGACTCCCAACCACTGTGCCACCAGGGAAGCCCAAAATGATATATTATTAAAAATGCTTCTCTTCTGTTACTCTCATATGTCCTCACCTCGACAAGCGTCCTGAGAGAGTCAGGCCTTTATCAGTTCAGACGGGAACGGTAAAACTGGCTCTGTTGAGAAGAGATCAAATTTAGAAGTTCTTCTCACCATTCCTACAAATGTTATTATTGAAGTCAGACAGGCAATAAATCCTGCATCAACCATGCAACTTTTTAAATGCCACGTGGGATCTTTTGTTGTGCAGCACGGGCTCCTCTCTAGTTGTGGCTGGGCATAGGCTCCAGGGTGCATAGGCTCTCTAGCTGTGGCACATGGGCTTGGTTGCCCCGCGGCATGTGGAATCTTAGTTCTCTGACCAGGGATGGAACCGGCATCCCTTGCATTGCAAGATGGATTCTTAACCTCTGGACCACCAGGGAAGTCCCCTACGCGGTTTTGGGTAAGGCTTTGTCTAAATACTGCTAGCCTCAGTTTTTCACTTAATGGGAAATAACAATGATCCTTGCCATCCAGGGCCTTAAAGCAATTTAACCAATTACAGGGAAAAATCAAAGGTCTTGAAATGTCAATGTGCTATGTAACAGCTAGACACTTTAGTTTCTAATCAAAAAGAAATGTGGATATTTGGACCTTGGGTGGGTAATCTTTAGAAGTTCTTTTGAGACTAAAGGTTAAAAGTCTCCTTGAGAACATCTTAGGATAGTGCATATTTATATTTAGCATTTTCCCCCATCTTTCACATTGTCAATGTTTTTACCTAATCTTAAATGAACTAATCACAGATCAGAAGTGACTTGCTATAGGCAAGGAAATGGAGGAGAACTTTCTACGACTGCCAGTTAACAGGCACCCTCCAGCCAGCATAGCTTGACAAATCCTAGAATCCCACTGGGTGCTGAGCCATGTCAGCCTCGGTATAAGGTGTCCAAGTTAGCAGAGACAGAACCTGGGCTCAGAACAAGGAAAATTCTGAGTCCCTGGGCCACCTCTTGCTTCATAGCAAGATCACAGAGGTGTGGTTTCCAAAGAGAAGCCAGTGTAAACTATGAGGAATTTGCTGTACCTGAGAAAGGAAAGAAAATAATTAAAGGAAGGGGACAGGGAAGGTGCTAAACCAAGCAATACATGCATTCAGGAAACTAGGGAGTGGGGATTTAATTCCTTGAGTATCTCCTGTGTCCTGGGTGCATTACAAAGATTATCACATTTAATTCTCACAACATTCCTGATAGCAAAGTATGATTCCTGTTTTGCAGATAAAGAAACTGAGACTCAAAAAGTTAGTTAGGAATTAAGGATAGACAGTTACCGGTGGAATCAGGTTGGAACTGTGATCTGACTGACTCCAAAGCAACCCAAGTGGCAAGTTATAAAGCACCAAGCATTAGAGCTACATCATGCAGGCATTTACTCTACAGATGATTATAGTAAGTGCAACTCATAAGACTTACTGGTACATGGCTGCAGGGGGAGACCACATGCCAAAACGTAGGCCAGAGTGAGCAACAACTCCAAGTGTATAAACCACGGTTAGAAGATGCCCCACACTGAGATTTGGTATTCCCGTATTCTGAAAGCTTCAATCCCAAATTAATAGGAAATCTCATCCCTCATCAGAAAGGAATCCTGACCCAGTTACCACATACCTTGCCAGAAAATTGACAGTTAGCAAAGGTGAAATCAAGTGCACACACAGGACCTGTACATGTTTTAAAGAAACATATCAGATAGCAATCTGGGTGAAACAGCACCAAATGGGGAATTCTTACCAATCAAGTCTTGTGGTTTGGACACGTGTATTGGACAGAGACTACGACCAGGACAGGGACAAGAGACAGCATTTATTATACAGGAGCATTAAATGTAACCCAATCAACATTAGCACTTTTTGTCATGATCACCTCACCCAAACCCATTCATTCCACTGTGTAATGGAACAGGAAACAACAGGGGCCAGGGAGCCTTAAGCATGCAAATCTCAAACTTTGCCCCCAGCTTCCAATACCTGAATTCACTGAAAATTTTTAACAGTGGCACAAAGTGTTGAAATAATATGTTAGAAGCCAGCTGAGCTACCAGACTTGCCTGAGAGTGAAAATGAACTGAGCGTCTCTCAGACTCAGAGACTGGAGGCTTTCTGTGTATTAAATATGGTATGTGGTCCCAGCAATGTCTGCAGATCAGGAAAATGGCCAACAATGTATGGAGGGGTAAAGATTTGGAGGAGTATGACCTACATATTAATTTAATTCCTGGCCTATGCCTTCAGGACCCCTACCAAATAAATGCCACAGGGAGGGTAGGTAGGCTGGCCGATTGCCATTCCCTGCTTCCCACTTGGTCCATGAATCTCATCTCTCCCCTTTTCCATAGAGCTGAGCTCTAAAATTACATTCAGATCCACATTCTCATACCTGTTGAAACGAAGGAATCTAAGCAGCACCCCGAACTCCTTTGACTCCCGAAGTTTGTCTTCTACAATCTAGTGCGTTCCACCCTTCTGCTGTCTGCTACTGGCTTTCCAAAAAGAATAAAAAGAAAGATCAAAACTTTGGTGTTAAAAAGGCGAAGTGAGGTTTCTTTGAAATCAGAACAGTTTGATTATGCCAATGTCTCTGTAACAGTGGCACGCACAGTGTACAGAGGAATACAAATAAGTATGGGGGAAAAGACTCTCCTGCTTAATTAAAGGAACTGGTTGTACAAACAGGGTCTCCACCATAGAGCTAGTCAGCAGTGCCGGAAGTGACCCTGCCACTGCTGGTAGTTCCCATTTCTAGAGACCCAGGGAAGGGGTTCAACCGTGTTTAATGAAACAGGAGACAGCAGAGTTGCCCTCTGCCCGACGCCCCTCACCTCACACTACAACACTACACAGAGATGCACTTAATCATCTGGCTGGTTCTCACTACTGGTTCTGGTGCTTTCTTCTTCATGTTACGAGCCCACAGACTGATCATTACTGGACTTTTCCACAGCAGGACCTGAGAAAGGTGATGATTGAACAAATCTGCCAGGAGACTTAATGAGGGTGGACAGCTTAGCACCACAGTGGGAAAGTTACTTAACTTGGAAACTTATTTAGCTGAGTGGCTGAGACAAACATCCTCTTTTTTCCTCCTTATCCAGAGGAACTTTTGGAAATGGCTGGGGGGGCCAGGGTCCCGAATCAGGCAGAGTGAAAGATAAGACAGGGACTGCACTCATCCTGTGGCTACCAGATCAGATGACACTGCTGCTTCAGAGGTTTGATTGCCCCTTCAAAATGAACCATAGTTCATCCTGCTTTAATCAAACACCACAGGGAAAGTAGGAAGTATTAGGCTAAAAGGCAATGTCCCTTCACTTCTATGAGACGGAGTCTCGAACAAATCTGTTTATTCTATTCAATACCATAGCTAAAGACTCAGGCAGGATTACGGGTAATAAACCTTTGAAATGGGAGGCTGAGCTGTTCACCAGATTCCACAACAACATTTCATGGGGTATTGGTGTAAGTAACCAGTAACACAGTAAGTTAGAACATCACAGGCATCAAAAAGCAGCTAGTATCATTTAGGGTACTTTTATGAATAACCCCAACCATTACATAACATTGCTACTGTCTGAAACTGACAATAGAACCTTCAAGGCAGTAACAATAAAAGAAAGTTGACAGGTGCTAATATTGGCTTGTGTGGATGTGGCCTCTGGAAAATATCCTCCCCCGTAAGAATCCTATGAGCAAAGTGGACGCAAAAAGGATGCCTTCAAGCCTGACCCCTGGACCTAAATACCACAGTTAAACATTTTTCAAGGGGCTTCCCTGGTAGCGCAGTGGTTGAGAGTCCGCCTGCCGATGCAGGGGACGCGGGCTCTTGCCTCGGTTTCTGAGGGGACGCGGGCTCTTGCCTCGGTCTGAGGGGATGTGGGGTCTTGCCCCGGTCTCAGAGGATCCCACAATGCCGCGGGGCAGCTGGGCCTGTGAGCCGTGGCCGCTGCGACTGCGCGTCCGGAGCCTGTGCTCCTTGACGGGAAAGGCCGCAAGAGTAAGAGGCCCTCGTACCGCAAAAAAAAGTTTTTTCAAGGTTTAGGGCTTGAAACGGTAGTATTTGTGAGGCTAGTTTATGTCCCAATGCCTAAAACCTCGGTACCTCATAGTCACAAAGGCCGAGGCAGCTTTCGATCCTACCAACAGTCTGTCTTTCTGATTTCTAAACATAATACAGGAAGAGAATATTTGGAGATCACTAGTGTTCCACCAATAAAGTCACTGAGATACTGAACTATATACATAATTCAAGTAGAAATCAAGAACAAGCCAGACAAATTCAATACCAGCACCATTTTACCTCAAAGCGAGAATCGGGGTTCCTCTCACTGAGTTCGGTCGTCAGGTTTCTGAGAGAAACAACGGTCTTCCTTTCATTTAATTCTCCCCCGAATAGAAGTTAGATGTCTTCCCCCGAATAAGAAGTTACATGTTCGTCATGGAGGCACGAACGTACACAGGCGACCGTTACCGATTTCAGAAGCCTGCCTGGACGGAATCTTCAACAGCACAAGCCTCCTCTGCAGCGCCTCACCAAAGGGGCGGGGTCAGCAGCGCGTGGGGGAGGAGCCTGAATTCCCGCGTTTTTCTCTCCTGACTAACCTGGTACCCAACCCTGCTGGCCTTCTTGCTTATAAATAGAAACTGAACAAATCACTTTCCCCCCTGTGGAATAACGCCTGGGAAAGAGGACCTAGACCAGAGCACAATTTACACAAATAAAGCTATACCAAATACACAATTGCCGAGTAAACAATCTGACGAGAAAAGCACACACACACACACAAAATTACTCTCTGAGGGGCCAACCAAGAATTAAATACACAGTGACGATAGTCGTGCAAAGATTTAAAATAAAAAGCCAAAATCAGTTCCCTGGAAGCCACAGCGCTCTCCTGTACCTGCTCAGCCAACAGCACCTTAACACCATATACAAAGGTGTATATGACCAAGACCAATATTTAAACAAATAAAACATTACAGTCAATCATGTAACATAAAGCACAACACTGTGCCCAAGTTCAGCTAAGTGATCCATATTGTCAAAAATCCAAAGCCCTCCAGACGAAGTGTATTATTAATTACAATATTATTAATGTATATTACCACATGCTATATACTCCTCTATAAAAAGCACACTGTAACTAGCCAACTATCAATGACAAATAAGAATTAAACCAACCTTATGCAGGTGGGAGCAACGCCTTGTTAGGTCACCTCTGAGAGCACTGCTTCACCACCCACCCACCTGAGGACCCAAGATAGAAAGGGGCCCCGAGACCACGCAGAACCCTCCTTTATAGCCAGTTGATGGCTCCGCCCATAAAGATCCTGATTGGTTGGGGCAAGAATGACTGACAGGGATAGTATCCACTCGCTCTTTCTCTGTAAGGGGAACACCTGCCTGCGTCACAATCAAGGATTCCAGCGTGGAGTGTTTGGACAGAATGGTCAGAACCAAGAGCCTACATGGTAATAATGTTTCAGAATGGGCAGGAGCATACCACCATAACAGGAAACTGGAGGGCTGGAGGGAGTGGCTAAATGGACCGAACCAGACAAGTGCACCTGTGCAATCAGGGGGTGTGGTGGGGATGGTATGGTCCCTATTTCAATTCTTTCTACCTGACTCTCCAGAGGCCTTCAAGGGGAGAGAACACAGAAGAATTAAAATCCTCACCCCTTGGAGGCCCAAATCATGTGATTAGGATTGGTTGACCATAGGACTGGTTGACCAAAGTGCGGTTCCCAAGGCCCCTGCATCCATATCAGTTAGGGAGCTGCATTCTTTTGTTATTGAGATGAGATTCACATAACATAAAATTAACATTTCAAAGTGCATAATTCAGTGGCATTTAGTACATTTACAGTGTTGTGCAACCACCACTTCTATGTAATTCCAGAATATCTTCATCACCCCAAAAGGAAATCCAGAACCTGTTAAGCAGTTGATTCTCATTCCCCCTTTCCCCAGCCCCTGGCGACCATCAATCTGCTTTCCATCTGTATGGATTGCCTATTCTAGACATTTCCTATAAATGGGGTCATGCAGTACGTGACCTTTGTGCCTGACACCTTTCATTTAGCTTACTGATTTTGAGGTTCATCCAATACATATTCATAATTACTTGTTTATACAGATATCTTCTAAATCTGATAGGATTAAAATAGAGTTACAAACAAAAAAGTACCTTTATACTTTCTTTAACATCTATCTATGTAGTTACTTTTACTGATACTTTTATTTCTTCATGTGGATTCAAGTGGAGAGATTATCTTTTAATTTTAGCATGAAGAGCTGCCAATAGTGTTTCTTGTAAGGGCAGCTTTGCTAGCAACACTCTTTCTTTTTGTTTATCTGGGAATGTCTTAATTTATCCTCCTTTTTTCTTCTTTTTTTTTTTGTTGTAGTAAAACAAACATAACATACATTTACCACTTTAGCCACTTACAAGTGTACGATTCAGTGGCAGTAAGTATATTCATAATGTTGTGCAACCATCCCCACTACTGAGTTCCAAACTTTTTTAAAAAAATCATCCCCAAAAGACACCCTGTACCTACTAAGCAGTCAATCTCCATCATATGCTATTGAAATTTAGTTGGTATTAATCAGAACTATATTGTTATAAGTTAAGAGGTCAGTTGTAATCTCCAGGGCAACCACTAAGAAAATAATAACTAAAAAATAGGTTGTAAAAGAAGTTAAAGGGATTTAAATGATATACTAGAAAATATCTACTTAATACAAAAGGTGGCAGTAATGGAGGAATAGAAGAACAAAAAGTCTGTAAGACATAGAAAGTAAACGTTAAAATGACAAACATATATCCTAACTTACGAATATTTAAATTAATTGTGCATGGATTACTGTAAATGAAACACTGCGATGAAAAGGCAAAGATTAGCAGAAGGGCTTTTAAAAATGATCTGAGTATATATTACCTGTAGTACACACACTTTGCATTCAGACAGAAATAAGTTGAAAGTAAAGCAAATGAAAAAGGTATACCATGCAAACGGTAATCAAAGAGAGCTGGAATGGCTAGTTTAATACAAGACAAAATAGACTCTAAGACAAAAATTGTTACTAGAGACAAGGAACATCTTCTAATGAGAAAAGGTGAAATCACTCCAGAAATTATAACATTTATAAACGTGTATACACCTAAAAACAGAATCCCAAAATACCTGAAGCAAAAGGTGGCAAAATGGAAGGGGGAAATAAACAATTTAAAATTAACAGTTGGAGACTTTGATAATTTCGATAATGGACTGAATAACTAGACAGAAGATCAAAGATCAACAGGGGAGCAGAAGACTTGGTTGACATTATAAACCAATTAGACAGCAAACTATAGAACACTCCACCCCAAAATAGCAGAAATCATCTTATTCCGAAATCCACGTGGAACTAACTACAGGATAGACCATACACAGGCCCTAAATCAAGTCTTGGTAAATTTAAAGGGATTGAAATTAGACAAAGTACCTTCACAAAACAACAATGGGATGTAGTTAGAAGTTCATAAGATAAATAAATTTGGTAAATTCACAAATATGTGAAAATTAAACAACACACACCTTAACAACCAATGGGCCAAAGGAAAAAAATCACAAGGGAAATTAGAAAATACCTTGAGATGAATGAAAACTAAAATACAACATAACAAAACTTATGTGACACAGGAAAAGCAGTACTTAGTGATAACTTTACAGATGTAAAGGCCTATATTAAAAAAGAAGAGATATCTCAAATCAATTACCTAAACTTTCCCCTTAAGGAAGTGAAAGAAGAAGAACCAACTAAACTGAAAGCAAGCAGAAGGAAAAATATAATAAAGATTAAAGCAAAAACCAATGAAAGGAAATAGAAAAATAATAGACTATCAACAAAGTAAAAAGTTAGTTATTTGAAAGATTAGCAAAACTGACAAACTTTTAGCTAAACTGACCAAGAAAAAAGGAGAATACTAACTACACAAAAATCAACAATGAGAGGACTTTACTACTGACATTACAGAAATAAATGGAATTACAAGGGAATACTATGAAAAATTGTATGCCACCAAACTAGATAATACAGATGAAATGGATAAATTCATAGAAGTACGTCGTAGGGCATATAATATATGATGTTTTAGAAAGTGTTGATTTTGAATCAGAAAGTTGTGAGTTTGTGCATCAGCTTAACCATATACTGTGAGCTTGGGAAAATTACTTCTCTGGATTTCAGTTTCCTCAGCTATTAAAAATGGATAATAACACCTACCCTGTGTATCTTTTTAGGATTATAAATTACATATGTTATACATAACACTAGATTATATATAAGGAAACATTATATATTTTATGTATTATAAATATACATATATTTATACTTCAGGAACTAGCAGTTCCTTTTTAGGGCTTCTTGCTGGTTCTCTTTCTCACTTCTAAACAACAGAGTGAGTGCCCAAGTCTCAGGCCTTGAGACTCTTCTCTAGCTACCCTTATCCATGTATTGATTTCAGAGCTTAAATACTACATAAAAATATATTTGTATATATATGTGTGTATGTATATATGTAAAAACATTAGCAGCCTAACACAATATCTAAGACATAGTAACTGAAAAATGGTGTTCATTTTTACCTAAATGGTAGTTATTATTAGAGAAAAGTATTTGGCTCAAAATAGGTGCCAGAAAATTCCTTCCCACCTTTCCTGGTCTTAGCTTGGCTCCCATGCACTTATAGTTTCCTTCTCTGCTTGTGCTTCTGAATTGCCCTCATTTCTCTCTGGAACATCCTTCACTCCTTCCCACTCTCATCTCATCCTTGCAACCTTGGCCTTCCTAATAAAGACGTGGCATCAGGCATGGACCTCTTTGCATCTGCCTTCTGGGCTAATTATTTGACGCTGGACACGAATCCTGCTGCATGATCAGCCCTTTGCTGCCCTCACCTGGCCTATTGCAGTGTTTGTTACAGTTGACTAGATGACCACTGGCCAGTAGAGGCTCAGACGGACCTAGTTCTGACAAGGAATGCACAGAAAGAATTCCCTGGGGAATTCAGACTAATGTGTCCCTTTCTCTGGGAGATAGGAACGAAGAGGCAATGGCCAGCTCAATGTGATACCACCAAAAGGGAAAATTCAGTGCCTTCACAACAGTCTGTTTCAAAATTGGTCAGGATTACTCATGGCTATGTCAGCATTAGACGGGGAGAAGGCAAAAGTCATATGGGAACCCCAGGCCTCCTATGATTGCCTTTCTGAGCTCAGTTCAGCTTTGGACCTCTAAACACTGGGACCTACCTAAGCCAAAACTCTATCTCTAAACATCAGTGCTCTCTTCCTAGTCTAGCATCACGTGCTACTCTAAGGAGCGGGTGGGCGATGAGAGCACCATCCCGTTTACTG
>NW_020174317.1:0-992 GCF_003031525.2 Neophocaena asiaeorientalis asiaeorientalis | reverse complement strand
CTCCCTAACATGTAAAAATGTTACAAGTAAGGTCTACCCTATTTTTTCTAGTTTAAGGGAAGGAATTGGGAACTAGGCTGCTGTGTCCTCTAAGTTGACAGACCATGGTCAAGGGTTAGTAAAAAATAAATTGCTGTAAAATTTCCTACAACTTGAATATTTTTTCACTTTGAATATTTTATCATTTTTCTTCATTCATTTGCTTAGTAAAGACTGCGATTGTTTGCAGAGCTCCTATGGGTCTATTTCAGCCGTGTATGGTTTTGTTTTGTTTTGACATATGGTTGAGTGTTTTTTGATGTTTCCATGAAGAAACAAGGACTTAGAGCTTCGTAGTTCACCATTTTCGCAAAATCACCCTGTTTTAAGAAAGCATTTTAAAAGAGAGGCTAACGAACAAATAATATCATGAGGGTTTAGATTTTTAGGAATGGTGGTCATTTTAAGGCATCTCTGAGAAGGTGAACTTTGAGTAGAGACCTTAAGGAAGGAAGTGCAGGAGCTGGGGAAGAACATGAGACACTGAGGCACTGAGGTGGAAGGCCTAATATGGTCAGAGAATAGCAAGGAGGATGGGCTGGGGCGATGAGCAGAAGCAGTTGTCACAGCTGAGAGCAGAGTTAGTGAAGGGGCCAAATTATGTAGGGTCCACTCAGGACTCTTGTTTTTTTCCTAAAGGGGTAGGAAATTGAGGAGTAGTTTTGAGCCCAGGGGTGACGTGATTGTACGTCAGTTTTACTGGGATCTCCATAATTGCACTAAGAATTGACTCAAGGGGAGGGTAGGCATGGAATCAGGTAGGGTAATGAGAAGTGTATATAGCACTAATGTTCTGAGTAGGAGATGATGGTGACTTGGATGAAGGGTTGGTGACAAGGGGTCAAAAAGCACCTAATTTTTTTTCTCTTCACTTTATTGAGACACAATTGACATAAACACTGCATAGGTTTAAAGTATACATCATAATGGCTGGGCTTACATACATGTTAGAA
>NW_020174316.1:0-1292 GCF_003031525.2 Neophocaena asiaeorientalis asiaeorientalis | reverse complement strand
ATTATACCCCAATAAAGATGTTTAAAAAAAAAAAAATGTGGTATATTCTTACAATGGAATATTATTCAGTCATGAAAAGGAATGAAGTACGGATAACTGAGAGACCATGGATGAACCTTTGGGACATTATGATAAATGATAAACGAAAGGAGTCAGAAACAAAAGGTCACATATTATACGACACCATTTACATGAATTGTCCAGGATAAGCAAATTCATAGAGACAGAAAGCAGATTGATTATGATAAATGATAAACGAAAGGAGTCAGAAACAAAAGGTCACATATTATACGACACCATTTACATGAATTGTCCAGGATAAGCAAATTCATAGAGACAGAAAGCAGATTGATGGATGCCCGGTGCTACGGAGAGGTATGAATGAGAAGTAACTTTTTGAAGGGTAACAGGTTATGTAAGCAGATAGGATAGGAGGTCCCTGGAGAAAGAGAACCAGGCATGGCTTTCTTGACATAAGAGAAGCCATTTTTGGCCTAAGCCATTTTAAGATCATTTTGTGAACCTGGAGACAAACTGTGCCCTTGAACACACCTCCGTAATAATGATCTTAAGGGAATAAAAGAATGCAGCAACAAAAGACTGTTATCAGGCAGGAGTAGTAACAGTAGCAAAGGTAATAAATCAGTTGTTAAGACTCCCAGTCTTTTCAAGGGTAAAGATTAGCCTGAAGCACAATCTTCAGCTGTTCTGCAGAATTCAAACCCCCCTCGAATGGTCAACCACCACCAGACCAACTGGAACCGAAGGAATGATGACGGTAATCTTCTCTGACCCTTGTGCCTTCAAACCCCTATAAAGCTCGGACTCTGTTGACCTTTGCCCCAGCTCTAGGCTGAATTCTCCTCTGCTCAAGCCCCTTCATGAATATGCATGTAGCCTTAGCTTGAAACTTCCCCAGTTCTGCTGTCCAGGGAAACAGTGCTTTGGGGAAGATCCCCAGGGTTCTCCTTCCTTGCTGCAAGTAATAAATCCTTCCTTCTCCTGCTCTTTGACTTGGTTGTGTATTTGGCTTGACACCCACCAAGAGGCAAACCCAGTTTTCGGGTAGCAGTTACCTTTTGGAATGAGGAATATGTTGGGAACAAGATAGAGGCAGTGATTGTACAACATTGTGAATGCAGTAATGCCACTGAATTATTCACTTTAAAGTGTTATGTGGATATACATCAATGAGTTATATTTTTAATATTATATATAATACAATCAATAGATTGATTGATTCCACTATATATATAATATATATAATATATAGGTATATGTATGTATGTAAA
>NW_020174315.1:255-498 GCF_003031525.2 Neophocaena asiaeorientalis asiaeorientalis | reverse complement strand
TCCTTGGAAAGCTACGTGGCCACAACTTGCCAAACGCTGCCCAAGGCAGTCATAGCCAGTCTCGTGTGCTGGGCAACTTGCGTTCACTTACGAAAAGGCACCTGCATTGAGGTGAGCACTCTGCTGAGCGTTCCTTCTGGGAGCTCAAAATTGCCCCCTCTCCAGGTTAAGCAGGATGTCGAGGTGAGGTCCAACGTGAGCAAAGAGCACAGTTCCTCACTTTGCATTAGGTTCGGCAGGAAG
>NW_020174315.1:0-232 GCF_003031525.2 Neophocaena asiaeorientalis asiaeorientalis | reverse complement strand
TACAATTCCTCACGTTGCACTGGTAGTGGTCGTAAGAGGAATTGCTAACTCCGCCTGGCTAAGGCCTTCCGTGGGTTAAGGAACCTGCCACACGCAGATGCCTTTAAAGGAAAATTTATTCAGCGAGGTTCCCATTTTTTGGCGACGGTCTGCCTTTGCAGAGCCAATACTGCAGGAACTTAGGTTTGCGACTAACTAGTCTAGGTGACCCTGCATGCAGAAGCAGCCTTTT
>NW_020174314.1:458-1850 GCF_003031525.2 Neophocaena asiaeorientalis asiaeorientalis | reverse complement strand
TCTACCCATAAGGTCAGACTCTGAGTCTCCGAGTTGAGAGGTGTGGAAAAGACCTCAACACTTAATTTAGAAAATGACTCTTATAAAGCCAGTGCAGAGTGGTAAACTACCTCATAAAATTGGAATTTTAAAACCATTGTCGTTTAAGAGGAGGGCTGGCTGAGAGAAAGGAGATGTCCCATTCTAACTAAATAATATTCCTACAGAGAAAGACCAAGTAATTCGTTAAGTGCTGCACCATGGTTAGTCCCACTAGTATTTAAGTGATTTGCTTAGAAATGATTAAATTCTTAACTGGACTTTCAGAATAATAATTTAGTAAAACTGCTTTGCATTATTAGAATGGACCAGATTAAGAAGTTAATGAGCACAAAGTCTCAGAACAGTGTGGGATTCTGGGGTGAAGGTCAGGCATTACCAAGGAAGAGCCGGGTGGTCACACATGTGGGGGCATCCCCCAGGCACGGTGAGCACGCCCCCTCCCCAGAGAGCCTTGAAGACAGGAGTTGAAGTGCAAGTCAATATGGAACCCTCAGAATAAGACCGTACTTCAGAGCAGTACTAGAAATAACCTAGTTTACATTTCTGTTGGTATTGTAAAAATAGAATTTTAATAGAAAGGGTTGTCCCTCTGTTTTATTCAAGTAAAACCACTTCATACTCTTAGGGTCACTTCAAAATTAATGTTCCTACAGAGAGAGACCAAGTAATTCGTTAAGTGCCGCACCATGGTGATTTGCTTAGAAATGATTAAATTCTTAACTGGACTTTCAGAATAATAATTAAGTAAAACTGCTTTGCATTATTAGAATGGACCAGATTAAGAAGTTAATGAGCACAAAGTCTCTGAACAATGTGAGATTCTGGGGTGAAGGCCAGGCTTTCCCAAGGAAGATGGAAGAGCCGGGTGGTCCCGCATCTGGGGGCATCCCCCGGGCACGGTGAGCACACCCCCTCCCCAGAGAGCCTTGAAGACAGGAGTTGAAGCGCAAGTCAATATGGAACCCTCAGAATAAGACTGTCCGTCAGAGCAGTACTAGAAATAACCTAGTTTACATTTCTGTTGGTATTGTAAAAATAGAATTTCAATAGAGAGGGTTGTCCCTCTGTTTTATTCAAGTAAAACCACTTCATACTATTAGGGTCACTTCAAAATTATTCCATCTGAAATTGTACAGGCTTCCCTCACTGAAACAGGCTGGTTTCTTCCTCTATTTCCCATAGATCACATCACTTTTAGTTGACACTTTAGAGGTTGCCTTTGCCTCCAAGGAACTCTGTTCACTCTGAGGACAGGAGACATTTCCTCTTGTTATTCCTAATGCCTAGTAACCTTTATACATATTTTAAAATAAGGGAACAAATGGATGAATTAACTCCATCATTTTGAAG
>NW_020174314.1:0-149 GCF_003031525.2 Neophocaena asiaeorientalis asiaeorientalis | reverse complement strand
TGTGGCCTCTCCCGTTGCGGAGCACAGGCTCCGGACGCGCAGGCTCAGCGGCCATGGCTCACGGGCCCAGCCGCTTCGCGGCATGTGGGATCCTCCCGGACTGGGCAGGAACCTGCGTCCCCTGCATCGGCAGGCGGACTCCCAACCAC
>NW_020174313.1:483-600 GCF_003031525.2 Neophocaena asiaeorientalis asiaeorientalis | reverse complement strand
TTCCTTCCCTCCTTTCTTCCTTCCTTCCTTCCTCCCACTGTACGTCCCTCCCTCTGTCCCTCCCTCCTTCCTTTCTTTCTTTCCTCCTTTCCTTCTTTCCTTCTTTTCTTCTATCTT
>NW_020174313.1:0-186 GCF_003031525.2 Neophocaena asiaeorientalis asiaeorientalis | reverse complement strand
CAGCTCCACATAATATCAAAAGGCGAAAATCTCCCAGAGATCTCCTGCTCAACACCAGAACCCAGCTTCACTCAACGACCAGCAAGCTACAGTGCTGGAGACCCTATGCCAAACAAATAGCAAAAGAGAAACACAACCCCATCCATTTAGCAGAGAGGCTGCCTAAAATCATAATAAGTCCACAGA
>NW_020174312.1:0-371 GCF_003031525.2 Neophocaena asiaeorientalis asiaeorientalis | reverse complement strand
TCTGCGAACAGTGACAGCTTTACTTCTTCTTTTCCAATTTGAAATCAGGTTATTTCCTTTTCTTCTCTGATTGCTGTAGCTAAAACTTCCAAAACTATGTTGAATAAACGTGGTGAGAGTGGGCAACCTTGTCTTGTTCCTGATCTTAGTGGAAATGTGGAAATGCTTTCAGTTTTTCACCACTGAGGGCAATGGTGGCTGTGGGTTTGTCATATATGGCCTTTATTATGCTGAGGTGAGTTCCCTCTATGCCTACTTTCTGCAGGGTTTTTATCATAAATGGGTGTTGAACTTTGTCGAAACTTTTCTCTGCATCTATTGAGATGATCATACGTTTTTTCTCCTTCAATTTGTTAATATGGTGTATCACG
>NW_020174311.1:314-2104 GCF_003031525.2 Neophocaena asiaeorientalis asiaeorientalis | reverse complement strand
ATAAAAAAGTAATACACGGAAAAAAAGAAGAGAGCAACCAAGCCTATAAACAAATCCACCAATGATACCAAGGGCTAAAACTGTACTAGGATACACATAAACATCATAAACTAGTAGTCGCATCCAGCACACCCCAAGTCTACAGTTGCTCCCAAAGTCCACCGCCTCAATTTTGGGATGATTAATTGTCTATTCAGGTATTCCACAGATGCAGGGTACATCAAGTTGACTGTGGAGTTTTAATCCTCTGCTCCTGAGGCTGCGGGGAGAGATTTTCCTTTCTCTTCTTTGCTCGCATGGCTCCTGGGATTCAGCTTTGGTCCTGCATCTGCATGTAGGTTGCCCTCTGGCGCCTGTTCTTCACTCAGGCAGAATGGGGTTAAAGGAGTAGCTGATTTGGGGGCTCTGGCTCACTCAGGCCAGTGGGGAGAGGGAGGGGTACGGATGCGGGGTGAGCCTGCAGAGGCAGAGGCCAGCGTGATATTGCACCAGCCTGAGGCATGCCGTACATTCTCCCGGGGAAGTTGTCCCTGGATCCCGGGGCCCAGGCAATGACGGGCT
This sequence comes from Neophocaena asiaeorientalis asiaeorientalis, assembly GCF_003031525.2. NCBI lineage: Eukaryota > Metazoa > Chordata > Mammalia > Artiodactyla > Phocoenidae > Neophocaena > Neophocaena asiaeorientalis. The sequence goes on along the minus strand of NW_020174311.1, from coordinate 1,543 downwards.
GCACAGGCTCCCAGGAGGGGAGGTGTGGATCGTGACCTGTGCTCGCACACAGGCTTCTTGATGGCGGCAGCAGCAGCCTTAGCGTCTCATGCTCGTCTCTGTCCTCATTGACAGCTGCGTTTCGCGTCTGTCTCACTTGGCCACAGAACCAAGCCTTAGCGCTGCCAAAACCAGACCACAGGCCTCCTGTACCATCTCTTTTGCAACCTGTTCTGCTCTCACAGATTGACAGGAACACATGGGAAATGGAGGGTATGGATGCTAGCATTACCAATGGCAAAGGTCGTGGAATACTCCAGTTCCTGGAGATTGCAGGTTCCGTTGTAACCTTGTCTGCAAACCACAATGGTCTTTTTATGTTAGGTGGCAACAATGTATATAAAGGGTGTCCCCCTAACCAGTCAGGACAATGGGGACTTTGATACCTGCCTCCTTCTGTCACCAAATACTCCACCCTAAATGCAGCCAAATTACAAACCTGGGCTCCTTTGTTCATAAAATGGTGTCCCATAAATGTGCCAGCAGGGAAGTCATAGACAGTCCATTGGGTATCACAACTCCAACTTCTTTTCATTGTTCAGGATCTTATTCCCAAGCTATGGAGGTTATGAATTAGAACAGCCATCTTAACTCTCCATGGTAGTGGAACAAGAGTTCAGTTCCCCTATGCAAACTGTGAAAATACTTCAGTCAGAAGTTAACAGCCTAGCATCAGTGGTGCTCCAAAATGGACTTGCTCTGGACATCCTGACTGCTCAGCGAGGATGAGCTTATGCAGTCATCAGTGGAAAATACTGCTTCTACGTAAATCAAATGGGAAAAATAGTCTCCAACTTATTGAAAGTGGAGGAAATGCTTTCGTCACATAAATGAAGCAAAGCCGTTTTATTGGACTGATGTCTTCCCAGGACTGGGGAACAGTTTCAGTAGGGTTTGGGGAAATGTACTTTGATTTGATTTGTTCTTTTCTGTTTTTCTTCATCCTCATTCTAACCTATGTTCTTTTCTCCCTTTGCAGATCTCTTACCACTGAGCTACTCACCCAGTTTTGCTCTCCACAGCCATCACCTTAGCCTTTTCTTTGTGAAACATGAAGGGAAGTTGCAGAGGAGGGAATCCTTGGGGCTCAGAGCAGGCCACCCAAGATATGCCTCACCGGCACGTTGATTATTGTGAACAGAGGCTACCAGGGAAACGGTCAGTGAGGGGAAATGATTGAAAACCACAAC
>NW_020174311.1:0-294 GCF_003031525.2 Neophocaena asiaeorientalis asiaeorientalis | reverse complement strand
CCCTGCCTTCCCCCAAAGTGCGAACTAAATCCATGTGACGGTATCCTCCCTATGGCAGGAGGCTAGAAAGCATCCTTGTCACCACAGTTAGGAAATTCAAGGCTAAGAAAGCTGGATAAACGAACGCTGACACTTCTTCATTAGGCTGCTTGCCCAAGCAAGCACAAGCCTCTTTGTTTTGTCGAATGTACAAAAATATTTATTTGTCCAAAACTAAGTAAATTCAGCGGGCTTTGGTCATTTCAGGCCGTCCCATTTCTGAGACCTCTGTGTACATGAAGTAAATTGGTTTAT
>NW_020174310.1:513-771 GCF_003031525.2 Neophocaena asiaeorientalis asiaeorientalis | reverse complement strand
CTCTCACTGTTGTGGTCTCTCCCATTGCGGAGCACAGGTTCTGGACACGCAGACCATGGCTCACGGGCCCAGCTGCTCCGTGGCATGTGGTATCTTCCCGGACCGGGGCACGAACCTGTGTCCCCTGCATCGGCAGGTGGACTGTCAACCACTGTGCCACTAGGGAAGCCCGAAGGTTGTCCATTTTATTGGCATATTGTTGCTTGTAGTAATATCTCATGATCCTTTGTTTTTCTGCAGCGTCAGTTGTTACTTCTC
>NW_020174310.1:0-278 GCF_003031525.2 Neophocaena asiaeorientalis asiaeorientalis | reverse complement strand
TTTGAAATGTTTCCTGTTTCTTAAGGTAGGATTGTATTGCTATAAACTTCCCTCTTAGAACTGCTTTTGCTGCATCCCATAGGTTTTGGTTCATCGTGTCTCCATTGTCATTTGCTTCTAGGTAGTTTTTTATTTCCTCTTTGATTTCTTCAGTGATCACTTGGTTATTTAGTAGCATACTGTTTAGCCTCCATGTGTTTGTATTTTTCATAGATCTTTTCCTGTAATTCATATCTTGTCTCATAGTGTTGTGGTCGGAAAAGTTACTTGATACGATT
>NW_020174309.1:0-2829 GCF_003031525.2 Neophocaena asiaeorientalis asiaeorientalis | reverse complement strand
GTGTACAGCACATGCAGCTGTAAGGGGTGCTGTAATTTGTTGTTGAAGTGGAAGGACGTTCTCAGGGCTGTGTGCGTGCCTTCACCTGGACCTTCATCGCTACCCCTGCCCGCTACGCCAGGTGAGAGCCCTGTTGTGGGCGGGAATGCCCATCCGCGCTTGAACTCAGGGGCGTGGGAATGTGGTGGTGCAGACCTTAGGTTTACTCAGTATTGTGGAAAGCCAGCGGGGGGATCCCAGGAGCAGTGTAGCCTAGTGGTTAGGAAGAGCGTGGGCTCTGGGATCGGCCTATGGGTTCTTTCCTTGACCCAACACTCACTCGCTGTGTGACCTTGGTCAATTCACATGACCTCTGTGTGACTCAGTGTTGTCTTCTGAGAATGGGGATCAGACTGTCTACCCCTTGCACTGTGGTAAACGGTAAATGCGAAATTGCCCCTGGGTTGGGGATGAACCTATAAATCAAGTGAAGTTGGTAGACAGTCCCTCCAAAGGTGGGCTCTGTGGGGAGCGGCAGAGGTACCAGTCAAGGAACCTGGGAGACAGACACAGGAGGGACGAGGAAGGAATCTGTTTGCTGAGTGCCAGTGGGAGCAGAGTCAGTACTGGGGTGTGGGTGTCCATCCATCAGTTGTCTGAGGGCCCAGTTTTCCTTCAGTCTGTGCATCGTGAATGACGTCTATAAATCAAGTGAAGTTGGTAGACAGTCTCTCCAAAGGTGGGCTCTGTGGGGAGGGGCAGAGGTACCAGTCAAGGAACCTGGGAGACAGACACAGGAGGGACGAGGAAGGAATCTGGTTGCTGAGTGCCAGTGGGAGCAGAGTCAGTACTGGGGGTGTGGGTGTCCATCCACCAGTTGTCTGAGGGCCCATTTTTCCTTCAGTCTGTGCATCGTGAATGACGAGCTGTTTGTGAGGGATGCCGACCCCAGTAAGATCCAGAGTGTGTTCTCCACCCCACTGTCTACACCCACCTCCAGCTCCATGCACCCCCTCTCCCAGCAGCAGCAGGACATTATGCAGGCATCCTCCACCCCATCTGAGATGAGCCTCTAGTGGTCTCAGAAGTGAGTGCTGGGGTTGCATGGGGATAGGAGGGAGCTGGGAGGAGTAGAGGAGTGATTAATGGGAACTTGAAGGTAATTTGTTTTCCTTGTTTATTTCAGTCATTTTTAATCTGACCATTTCTTTTGTGGTACATATAAAGCTACCTAGTTATTTTGAGCAGCCTTGTATTATTTTTATTGATTTCATGGATGCTGCTTCTGTATTAACAGACAGTTGGGTGTTCAGGAGTGTGCATGAGGTTCATTCCACCGTATATGTCACAGTGTATGTGAAAGGGAAAAAAATCATTACCCCAAAACATACCTCCCAGAGGTAACCGTTGAATGTTTTCACCTTCATCAAATCTTCCTGTAAGTTTGCTTACGTAGGTGTTTACATATTTATTATGCACGTTTATATATTTCTATATTTATCTACAGAAAATGAGATCTCATCATGAGAGGGAGAGAGAGAAGGAAATAGAGAGACTGAGACAATGAGAAAGAGAGGCTTGTAGCTGAATGGGGAAGAGGGGTCCAAGGAGGGATTATTTAATCTTCAGTGCCTTGAAACTTGAGCAAGTTAACAGCTAATGTGTATGTGGAGTGGAAAAAATCTTCATGAGGTAGAGATGGCTGAGCCTGATGTGTGACCAAGGGGGATATGTGACCGACCATAGCATCCATACGACACTCAGAAGCAGGTCACCTTTGTGACTTGGAGGGCTGAGGCTTCCACATGCCACTAGCTAGTGAGGGCCACATGACAGGATGAATCCACATGATGGGCAGGGTTTAGGAGTCTGCCATGCTCTAGCGACTTGAAAAGCTGGATCTACCACATGATCATAGTGGCAATAGGTCCAGAGAGACTACACGAGCTCAGGGTTTAAGGGCTCATGGTGCTGACATGGCCAGTAGGTCTGGGCCTGCCACATAACTGTCAGGGCCTGCCACTTGATGGCCGCATCCGCGTGACCATAGCCTTAGGAGCCCACGGTGCTCAAAAGCTGGGTCAGCCTCCTGAGTGTAGGATAGTGACAGTAGGGTTCTCCCGGCTGCATGTTTCAGGAGGCCGTTCTCTTCGCGAGACCTGGAGATCTGAGATTGCCCACATTCCTGGGCTTCCCGTTGATGGTGGTGCCTCTGGATGATCTTCCTCAGAACACAAGCTGGCTTCACCTGCCCCAACCCCCTTTTAATGTGCTAATGTGCTTCTTTCGTGTGCTGATTCTGTTTCCTTATAACACGTGAAATTTAACACATAAATTAACACATAGCAATGGACTAGGTCCTCCCTAAATCCATAACCATTGCCATAGTTTGGGGACCACTTCAAAAACCTAAGCAGTGGGTACAGGTAAGCTTTGTTGTCGTAATTTCATGCAAGTCTAAGAGAAAGCAAACTCAATAAGTGAATTTTAGCTGTTAATTTGAAAAACAAATGTATATAATGATTACTATGTGTCAGGCACTTTAAAACGTCAACTCCTTTAATACTGGCAATTCTATAAATGAGGTACTATGATTATTATTCCAGTTTTCAAAGATGAGAAAGTGGAAGCAGAGATGTGTTAAGTCACTTGCCTAAGAGGTAACCGAACCTACAGGTGCCAAACCAGAGTTTACTCCCAGGCACCCTGGCTCCAGACTTTGTGTTTTGATCACCCACAAGAGTCTCCAAAGAAAATTAAGAATAATACAGCCTTCCTTATTCAGACTAACTGGAAAGCCATCCGCAGGTACTGAAAAGTTGAGATCATAGAGGACCTCTTTAAAGTGCC
>NW_020174308.1:445-638 GCF_003031525.2 Neophocaena asiaeorientalis asiaeorientalis | reverse complement strand
CTAATATGGGTCTCGTTTTTCAGACTTTTGTATACTTCAGTTTGAATGCAAGAATTAAGGTCACTGGTGTTATACTTTAAGAGTTTGGGGGCTTATTTTTGGATAACCGTAAGACTGGGCCCATTTTCACATTAGCAGTGACTTGAAAATTATTCCACTGGGTAACAGACATATTCAAAAACCACAATCAATA
>NW_020174308.1:0-357 GCF_003031525.2 Neophocaena asiaeorientalis asiaeorientalis | reverse complement strand
CCCAGCCACTCTGCGGCATGTGGGATCCTCCCGGACTGGGGCACGAACCCGCGTCCCCTGCATCAGCAGGCGGACTCTCAACCACTGCATCGCCAGGGAAGCCCTGAGTTTTTTTAAATATAAATTTATTTATTTTATTTATTTATTTTTGGCTGCATTGGGTCTTCGTTACTGTGCGCGGGCTTTCTCCAGTTTTGAGGAGCGGGGACTACTCTTCCTTGTGGTGCGCGGGCTTCTCATTGTGGTGGCTTCTCTTGTTGCGGAGCACGGGCTCTAGGCACGTGAGCTTCAGTAGTTGTGGCTCGCGGTCTCTACAGCGCAGGCTCAGTAGTTGTGGCCACGGGCTTAGTTGCTCCA
>NW_020174307.1:0-349 GCF_003031525.2 Neophocaena asiaeorientalis asiaeorientalis | reverse complement strand
TGTGTTTTTCTGTCTTCTCATTCTGCTTATCTTACTGTGTTAGGGGTCTATGGTGTCTGTGGCCTTATAATGATTTTAGGCAGCCTCTCTGCTAACGGATAGGGCTGTGTTCCTGGCTTGCTAGTTGTTTGGCATAGGGTGTCCAGCAGTGTAGCCTGTTGGTCGTTGAGTGAAGGTGGGTGTTGATGTTGAGATGGAGATCTCTGGGAGATTTTCGCTGTCTGATATTATGGGGAGCTGGGAGGTCTCTTGTGGACCAGTGTCCTGAAGTTGGCTCTCCCACCTCAGAGGCACAACACTTACTCCTGGCTGGAGCACCAAGAACCTTTCATCCACAGGGCTCAGAATA
>NW_020174306.1:0-818 GCF_003031525.2 Neophocaena asiaeorientalis asiaeorientalis | reverse complement strand
ATAATTTTCTGCACACAGGTCTTTTGTCTCCTTAGGTTGGTCTCTTCCTGGATACTTTATTCTTTTTGTTGCAGTGGTAAATGGGAGTGTTTTCTTAGTTTCACTTTTAGATTTTTCATCATTAGTGTATAGGAATGCCAGAGATTTCTGTGCATTAATTTTGTATCCTGCTACTTTACCAAATACATTGATTCACTCTAGTAGTTTTCTGCTAGCATCTTTACGATTCTTTATGTATAGTATCATGTCATCTGCAAACACTGACAGCTTTACTTCTTCTTTTGCAATTTGGATTCCTTTTATTTTTTGTTTCTCTGATTGCTGTGGCTAAAACTTCTAAAACTATGTTGAATACTAGTGGTGAGAAAGTGGGAAACCTTGTCTTGTTCCTGATCTTAGTGGAAATGGTTTCAGTTTTTCACCATTGAGGACGATGTTGGCTGTGGGCCTGTCCTATATGGCTTTTATTATGTTCAGGAAAGGTCCCTCTATGCCTACTTTCTGCAGGGTTTTTATCATAAATGGGTGTTGAATTTTTTCGAAAGCTTCGAAAGCTTTCTCTGCATCCAATGAGATGATCCTATGGTTTTCCTCCTTCAATGTGTTAATATGGTGTATCACATTGATTGATTTGTGTATAGTGAAGGATCCTTGCATTCCTGGAATAAACCCCACTTGATCATGGTGCATGATCCTTTTACTGTGCTGTTGGATTCTGTTTGCTAGTATTTTGTTGATGATTTTTCCATCTATGTTCATCAGTGATGTTGGCCTGTTGTTTTCTTGCTTTGTGACATCTTGTCTGGTTTTGGTATCAG
>NW_020174305.1:416-1262 GCF_003031525.2 Neophocaena asiaeorientalis asiaeorientalis | reverse complement strand
ATACAACCCTGCAAGAAGCAGACACATACATGTCAAAGGCACTGAGGAGTGGCCATTGAACTCTGAGTTGATGTACGTGGAACACATACGTGTCACTAATGTAAACCACATACGACTCACCCACAGAAACTACCAGTCACAAAAATGGTGAATTAACTTTATTTTTAATCTTATTTATTTGGCCACGCCATGCAGCACGTGGGATTCTTAGTTCCCTGACCAGGGATCAAACCCGGCCCCCTACATTGGGAGCGAGGAGTCTTAATCACTGGACCTCCAGGGAAGTCCCAACTTTATATTTTTTAACAAAGTTTCTGGGTATGATTCCCAGAAAACTAACCACGAAAATTATATGCACAGTACTGATCTGCAGACATAGTGAATTTAAACCTAAGGTGGGTTCATACTCCAACTAAAGAAATTCTGTTTTGAAAATATTGAGATTTTTTTTTTTTACACATCTGTAGCCACATCTGTAAAGATGTCTCCTCACGTTTGCAACTTCTTTGTTGTAGCTTGAAAAAGAAAGTACAGCTACAATAATTCACCAACACACTCTGAGCTGGTAAGACCCAATGTTGTTAAATACAGCATTGAATGGAATTACTATAAAACCCTAGAAGAGTTTGTTTACAAACCTTGGCCCTCGGTGACCTTTCTTACGGCAGCATATTTTATGCTATTGGGTTTAATAAATTATATAGGAAATGATGTTTTCAGTCGGCAACAATTTTCGCCTAACCAACTACATTCATCTATTCCTCCATCATTTAATTTTCTTTAAAAACCTATTTCTTTGCCTCTCCTGATAGTTCTCCATTTGGAAGCTGTTTGGGGAAAGTCCTC
>NW_020174305.1:0-259 GCF_003031525.2 Neophocaena asiaeorientalis asiaeorientalis | reverse complement strand
CCACCAGGGAAGCCCGAAAGTCCTCATTTTTTGAATACCGTTTTCCAGTCGTGTGAATCGAATGCAACTCAAAAAGGGTTTTAACTGTCAGATGCACATGGAGAAAATGCTGTGCTCTGACACACGGTTTTTTCCATATCATAAAAATCATAAAAATCAATTACAACTTTAAAGGATAACCAGTCACCTATAAAAATCGGCAGGGCTCTGCTGTGAAAAAAGAAGAATGACTATTACAGCATTTACACCCTTCCATAGA
>NW_020174304.1:0-731 GCF_003031525.2 Neophocaena asiaeorientalis asiaeorientalis | reverse complement strand
GCACCTTTCCCCATAAGCAAGCACAAGTTGGTTTTCGAAATTTGAGACCCTGTTCTGTTTGTAATTCATTTCCAGTGTAGCCGAGTTTACATTCCGTGTATTAGTGATATCTTATGATGCTTTAAGTGATATATTATGATATGTGTCTTTTTGAATATTGTGACTTAGAATTATCATAAGTAACTCCTCCGAAGTTGTTACAACCTGCCATATTTCATTGATTTGCAATTTGAGTAATATACCACTCTACATAAGTGGCATATCTGTATCCATTTTTTCCCTCCAGAGACATTTAAGTTATATCTTAGTCGAGGATGTTTTAAACAGAAGCGGTAAATATTAGGGGGCCTGTGTCCTCTCGATTTTTGTTTTCCCCAAGTTATACGCCCATGAGTGCAAGTGCGCTATGCTCCGTAGCTCATTTTCTAGATGCTTTAGTAAACAAAAGACACTTCTACAGAGTGACCGTTGGAAATACACATTTCCAGTATAAGCCTCACAAGGCTCCATTTTCTCTTGTAGAATGACCAGCAGGGTGTAGGATTTAGGAACTACTGGAGGTATATCCTCGGTGGCTTCACTGTCCTGACATCCTTTACTAGGTCTCCAGCAGCCCATGGGGCTCTCGAGGTCAGGCCCCTCCCAGGATATTGGGTTCCCTGGGCAGGTCCCATGTAGCACATGGAGCTTCGTGGTCAGGCCCCTCCTAGGATACAGAGCTACCCTTGCAG
>NW_020174303.1:0-39146 GCF_003031525.2 Neophocaena asiaeorientalis asiaeorientalis | reverse complement strand
CATCAGCCAGTTTAAAAAACACTTCACTGGTTTGGTTTGTTGTTAACCAGTTTACCACACTTGAGCAGGAATAAAGGAAGAACACAAAGGATTATAAATCAGAAAACTGCTTCTAAAGTGAAAGAAAAGAAGCAAAAGCCACCAGAAAATTCTCATGAGTAGACATTTTAGAGAAGCCGGATAGTCTTTCTGGTAAAACAAACCGGACTTTCATTCAGTTGGTAGAAATCGCGCTATAACTTTTAATCTTTAGAGGTTTAAAAAGAATTTAATGGCCGCATTTCTCAGAAGTTGATAATATGTGTAGAAGGTTCAAGAACCTATAAATATTAAATACTTTATGTTGTATTCTGCCACCCACCCTTGCCCAGGACCCCTGTCTTCAAAGTCAGCCACTGTGGTTGATTTCCCAGGTATCATTCCAGAGTGTCTTTTTATGGGTATACAAGAAAATGTGAATTTATATTTTCCTTCGCTCCACATTTTAATACATAAATAGTTGTATAAGGTTTCATTACATCTTCCTTATATTCAGTTGAAAAATATCTGGGGAAAAAAACTTCTATCAGGACGTTGTTTCCTACAAAGCAGTCCACTGAGTGGATGATGTACTATAATGCATGTTGCCAGTCCATATTGGGATAAACACTAATATTCAACCATCTTTTGACATTACAAACAGTGCTGCAATGCATAACTTTGGCCTATGTTATTCTACTGCTAAAATCTGTATAGGATAGTTTCTAAAGGATTTGTAGCCTAAAGTATTTCTAACTGAAATAACATTTGATAAGATGTTACCAGTAAGATAGCAGGCACTGAGTTTTTCTGAGGAACATAGAAATGGTCATTTCTCTTTATTTTATTATAAATTCACCCTCTCCTTTACCAGATTTCTCCCCGATCTGTGTTTGAAAACATTTTCTAACCTCTTCTACCCTTGTGACTTCTCTATAATCTGTTCCTCTTCTTAGCAGTGTCATTCATTCTCATGCCCACCACAGCCTGACACGGTCTCTAACTGCTGTCTGCTCGTCTCTCTTTGTCCATCATTGCTCAACCCACTTCACTGGAGAAACACTCAACATGGCCAGACATCTTGTTGAGTATGAAAAAATAGATCATGGATGATTCTGACTCACTGAGCCTGGATGAGAGGAGACATCCAGAGGGGAGTTTAAAGTAGCTGGGGAAGGAGAAGAGGATTTAGGTCTCATCCATGGTCATCATTCAGGGGAAGATGCTCCTGAGACTTTACATAGGAGCAGGAGAAGACAGAGTCAGATGCAAGTACTTTCAGTGGCCCAGAAATTACAGGTGAACGGACAGGCAGGGACTCCAAGGGAAGAGCAAGGGAGAGAACACAGTGAGTTGGGAGGTCCAGGGGGTGAGAATTTGTGGGGCAGGACATCCAAAAGGGAGGAGCTACCCAGAGAGAAAACTCCACCACTGCCTGATTATCCCTCTGAGTCTCTGTCGAGTACTAATCTGAGCACACACAGGTGAAATTTCACAAGGCTGGGAAGGAACAATTTCTGCGGAAAGAACAATTACTGGAGAACTGTACATTAAATAATTTCCAAAGTTCATGTATGGCTGAGAATCCTCACCAGCCAGAGTGAAGAAACCTCCTTGAATACATGGGGCATTCAATTAAGACCCCAGAAATTGTGCATATTAGAAGTGGAACTAATCACAAGCCCTAGAATAAAGGATACTCTAGGATACTCTAGAACTGCACTAACAAACCTTAAAAATGAGACTTGAAGGGGTCTAAGTGATATGCAAGTAATCGTTTCCTACCAGAAAAAAATATTTAAATTAACACTTTAAAAAACATAGAAAAAAGCCCCATTTCTATCACCCAGGAAACTCCAAGGGATTTAGGGGCATTGTGTGAGATCCCAGGTCAGATATATATATATATACTGCAAATACATTAGAATATTCAAGAAATTGACTACTTTCTGGAAAAATATGAGTTCTTAAGAGCAATATTTAAAACAACTAAAACAAAAGAAAAATAAGCTAGAAAGCACATAAAATAAAGTTTTTCAACAATTACTTCTGAAAATCATGTATGGGCTATACAAGTAAAAAAAAAAACAAAAACAGCTGACTACAAAAGTAACAGTTTCAGAGAATCAAGAATAGAAGAATAGAGGAAATCTGTATTTTGTGAAAATAATTTAACCCTGATATCAGACATAAATGGTGCAAAACAAAACCACACACCAATTTTACGTGTTGGTGGGAATGTACATTGATACAGGCACTATGAAAAACAATATGGCCTTTCCTTTAAAATCTAAAAATAAAACTGTCATATGACCCAGAAATCCCACTACTGGGCGTATACCCTGAAAAAACCATAGTTCAAAAAGACACATGCACCCCAATGTTCATTGCAACACTATTTACTATAGAAAGGGCATGGAAGCAACCTAAGTCTCCATCAACAGATGAATGGATAAAGAAGATGTAGTACAAAAAAAAAAAAAGAAGATGTAGTACATATATAAATGGAATATTATTCAACCAGTAAAAGGAATGAAACTGGGTCATTTGTAGAGACATGGATGTACCTAGAGACTGTCACACAGAGTGAAGTAAGTTAGAAAGAGAAAAACAAATATTGTATATTAACGGATATATGTGGAATCTATAAAAATGGTACAGATGAACCTATTTCCAAAGCAGAAGTAGAGACACAGACATAGAGAACAGATGTATGGACACCAAGGGGGGAAAAGGGAGGTGGGATGAATTGAGAGATTGGGATTGACATATATACACTATGTATAAAATAGATAACTAATGAGAACCTGCTGTATAGCACAGGGAACTCTACTCAATGCACTGCGGAGACCTAAATGAAAAGGAAATCCAAAAAAGAGGGGATATATGCATACATATAGCTGATTCACTTTGCAGTACAGCAGAAACTAACACAACATTGTAAAGCAACTATACTCCAATTTTAAAAATCCTATCTTATTAAAATACTAATTAATAATATATGAATTGTTGAATGCTAAAGGACATTTTCAGAAATTATGAGATTTCCCAATAGTTAATGAAACGGCACTGAAAATCCTTAAAAATATAACAGTTCAATGGACAAGAATCATAAAGAGTGCACAAAACAGCTGACTTTCTACTTTTAAGATATAGAAAACATATGTATAAATCTCTTTCATAAAAAAGCAACTAAAATTTTAAATAAACGTATTTTAAAGGAATATAGAGAATGAATAAGTAGAAAAAATCAAATTTACAAAATACCATTTAAAAAGACGAAAAAAAAAAAAGAGAAAATACCATGATTCTGTAGAAAACCAAATATTACAGAGAGATCTACCTTTCTCGATTTTAATTCTAATAAACTTCCAATCAAAATCCTAGTATGTTGTTAAGAAAGTGATTAAGGTTTAGTTGAAAGTCAAGCTAGAATTTTTTTTTGAAGAGAATGAGTGAAATGTGCCTTACTAATTATATATATAAAGCTAAATTAAGAGTGTGGTTCTAATACAGAAAATGGTACACTACTGTCAACTTAAAAAAAAATGCACAACATGAGAGTTGCAAGTTAAGATTTATTTGGGCAAAATGAGGAGTATAGCCCAGGAGACTGCATTTCAGAGAGCTCTGAGAAACTACTCCAAAGAGGCAGGGGGGAAGATCAGTATATATGTGATTTTGGTGAATGGGGAGTATATGCAATCGAGAACATATATTTTTTACAGAATGTTTCTGTTAGTCTCGCGAAGGTTGCTGCTAGTCTTGAGAGCAGACCTCACCATGAAAGATCTTAGTGTTTTTCTAGATATGAGGGGATACAAGAACTGGGCTCATAAAATCAGGTCCTGAAAGTATCTAACTCTCTGAAGAGCTGTCCTGCCAGCTTCCCCCGAGCACAGAGCACGCCATTTCCGCTCTCCACCCTGAATTCCTTTCAGGGGGTGTTGAAGGTCAGCGGCTGCAGCAGCTGCACCAGCACATGATTTAATCCTTGTCGAGGTAGATGACAAGTGCCGATTCGTAGCTGAGACTAGCGTTACCCTAAATGTAGATTCTAGGATGAGAGCCTATATGATAAAGGTATTACAGTCAATAGAAGCCATTATGGACCATACAATAAGTGGTGATGAAAAACTGGGTAGTTTTCTTTAAAAAGTATTTACATCTTCACTCAAAACCATACATAAAAATTAATTTGATATCAATTCAAACAGGGTTTTATTTTTAATATATATATATGTATATGGTTTATAGATGGGAAAATCTCAAACATAGAAAGGATAGAAGAAAAATTACATAAAAATGGGAAACCTCAAGAGGTTAATATTTGTATAAGTTAATATTTTTAACATTAAAACATTAATACAAATTGATTTAAACAGAAAGAATAACGCAGATCTAAAACACACACACGAATGATGTGTACAGAAAATTCCTTTGATTAAATAAAAATACCAACATAAAACGTTGATCTCACAAGTGAAAAATAATACAATCTTTTCTACCTTTAGGAAAACTTTTAAAACATGACACAATTAAATCAAAAGCGGTGAACAGCCACATACATAAATTGGTACATTTCTACAAAGCAGTTTTTAAAGAGGTGATAATAAACCTCTTGTAACCCCATCCTTAGAAGTCTACTACTAACGGGGAAAAAATGATATGGCAACGTGTTTGTACATAGAAAATGTATTCAAATAGTTTACTTTTAAGATGGAAAAATTGTTAAGAGCCCTAAATCTAGACTCTAACTAGCAAGGAAATGGTTAAACTATATTGCCCAAGTTCCTGACATAACATTATACAGGCATTATCATAATGCCTATGAAGATATTTAAATACAGGTCAATAAATGTATCATGGCAGCTACTATTTACATTATGTGTTACATATGTTGAACCCTTAACTTTGGGAATCTAATTTAAATCCTTAGAGCAGGCCTGGAAGATGGGTTGTGTCATCTGCAAATCAGATGCCCAATCTTGCATTCTTTCAATGCATTGCTCCAAAAATTATATATTACATTACATTATATATATATGGAGAGAGGGGGAAATCAACAATATTTACATGTGAGTTTATTAGGAGTGTAAATATATAAAAGTCTTACTAGCTCTTTCTTTGCGATATAGATATGCATAATTCTCATTTTCTTGGTACTTTATAAATTTTGACCACACGTTACTCACATAATCAGGGTAAAAACCAATTTAAAAACGCTGAAGCATCCAAAATATAGATGAAAATTTCTGGGATATTATTTTTAATTAGGTAAAGATTTATTGATATTTCTTGGAATGCATTTAGTTTAGAGTTGTTTAATCAATGTAAGTTGAAGATGTTGTTAAGACAGTGTGGGGCCCCACCACAAGAAAAGTTGAAAAACTGGCTTTAACCATCTCAGATAGTCAGGGTCATTATTTTTCTAAATCTAAAGTTAGCACGGACTATGGTGCCTATGGAAATACTAACCCTGCTTTATGGATTTTCATATTTCAAAATGTTGTCCTCCACACCTATTGAAGCTCATACCACATTCGCATTATATTATAATATTCTATATTTAACTATACAAAAGCCTAAGGATTTTTGGTTGCATAATCTGAGAACTGAATTCATTAAGAGAAAATGACTCAACGGAACATGGAAGCCAAGGTAAGCTTTAAACCTTAGTACTCCTTTTTCCCATAATGTATTGCATTAATTATTTAAAAATAATTGTTTAAATCTCGTTTCTTCAATTCCTTCAACTGCAGTTCATGATCCTTAGGGAGCCCCAGATTAAAGGTCATATATGCTGTTTCATAGCCATCTTGGAGAAAGATATTAATACATTGTCAGAGTTGCAATAAGTATCGCTCTAACATGCCTGACATACAGGGAACAGTTTGAACATATTCTGAATCTCACTTGTGTTCACATGTAATTTTGTCCAGAGAAACAGTTGGTGAATGAATGCACAGCTGCACCCAGAGGAACATAGCCAGGTGGAAAAACACAAAACACACACTTTCACACACCTCAAAGAGCTACCCCACTCATATCAGATGTTACAGCTTTTTATGGGATTTCAAATCACCCTTCTCTCACTGCTTCACAATCACCTACAAGCTGCAACCCTTCTGCCACCCAGATTAACCAGCAAACTGCAGGCCCTTTTCAAGATATAGTGCCATATTTGTTGTGGGTAAATATTTAACCATTTAGCACATATAATTACACTACCATTTTTAATAGGGTTTGTCTTAGTTTGGGTTGCTGTAACAAATATACCACAGACTGTGTGGTTTTGACACAAAGATTTATTTCTCACAGTTCTGGCGGCTGGGGAGTCCAAGATCAAGATGGCAGCACTTGTCTGGTGAGAGCTGTTTCCTGGAGAGGTATTCTCTGGGTGAAAAGCAGAGAAAGCGAGCTGTCGGATGTCTTTTTATAAGGGCACTAATCCCATTGATGACAGCTCCACTCTCCTGACTCAATTACTTCCTGAACTAACATCACATAACTTCTAAATAACATCACATTGGGAATTGGTCTTCAAAATAGTAATTTTCAGGGGACAGAAATATTCAGTCCCTAGCAGGGTCTTATTTTTTAATGTACCAATGACAGTTTTTGAATATTGGGCCCTAAACCCATTTCCCCACAAGCCCCGTGGTTTTGGGTTTTTTTGGTGTTGTTTTTCATGTTACAATAGATTTTTTTCCAGCTTTATTGTGGTATAATCAAGAAACCTTCATACTCTTCCAGAGTGGCTGCACCAATTTACATCCCACCTACAAGTGCACCAGGATTTCTTTTCTCCACATCTTAGCTAACACTCATTCTTTTGTGCTTTTTTTTTTTTTTTTTTTGCAGTACGCAGGCCTCTCACTGTTGTGGCCTCTCCTGTCGCGGAGCACAGGCTCCGGACGCGCAGGCTCAGCGACCATGGCTCACGGGCCCAGCTGCTCCGCGGCATGTGGGATCTTCCCGGACAGGGACACGAACCCGTCTCCCCTGCATCGGCAGGTGGACTCTCAACCACTGCACCACCAGGGAAGCCCTCTTTTGTGCTTTTGAGGGCAGCCATCCTAACACGTGTGAGGTGATATCTCACTGTGACTTTGATTTTTATTTCCCTGATGATTACTGATGTTGAACATCTTTTCATGTATTGTTGCCCATTTGCATGTCTTCTTTGGAAAAATATCTATCCAGTCCTTCTGCTCATTTTGTTAACTAACTTGTTTTTGTTAGTGTTGTTTTGCTATTGACTTGTGTGGGTTTTTATACAATCGGCATATTAACCCCTTTTTAGATATTTGCAAATACTTTCTCCCACCTGTTTATTTTGGCTTTTGTTTTCTTTGTTTTTGGTGTCAAATCAAAAAAAAAAACATTGCAAAGACCGGTGTGAAGGAGCCAGTCCCCTATACATTCTTGTAGGAGTTTTATGGTTCCAGATGTTAAATGTTTCTTTAATGCACTTTCAGTTGATTTTTATAAGTGGGACAACATGCACAACCAGTTTTATACATTTGTATGTAGCTGCCAGTTTTTCAAACACAATTTATTGAAGAGACTATCCTTTCTCCATTGAGTATTCTTGGCCCTGTTGTAAGACATTAGTTGACTGTACATGCAGGGATTTATTTTAGAGCTCTCCATTCTGTTCCTTTGGTCTGTGTGTCTATGTTGATGCAAGTATTATACTGTTTTGATGACTATAGCTTTGCATTGCAATTTGAAAGCAAGAAGTGTGATTCCTCCAACTTTGTTCTTCTTTCTCAGGATTGCCTTAGCTATTCAGAGTCCTCTGTGGTTCCACACAAATCTTAAGGTTGTTTTTTCTATTTTTGTGAATAATGTCATTGGAACTTTGATACATTACATTAATTACTTTTATTACATTAAATCTGTGTGTAGATTGCCTTGGGGAGAATGGAAATGTTGCCAACATTAATTCTTCCAATCTATGAACATGGAATATCTTTCCAGTTATCTGGTAAACATTTGTACCTAAATATTTGTCAGCATCTCTGATTATTTTCTTTATATGAATTCCCAGAAGTAGAATTACTACCTCAAACACCATAAATATTTTACAATTTTTAATGCATATTACCAAATGATGCTCCAGAAAAAAGTGGTACCATCTGCACTTTTCCAATCCAGCATCTAAGAGTGCTGGTCTCACTGCATCCTCACCACGTTTACATTTGCATTTTTTTCTGACACCTTGCTAGTTAGATATACAAAAAAAAAAAGTTACTTTCACATCTGGATCAAGTGTTTATGGAGATTCTGACTAATGAAAATTCTAAGAGAAATTCTAAGGAGGATAATTTTAAGTGTTTAGATATGATTTTACTTAATTGTAGCTGTTTCTTCCCTACAAAATTATTTTGAGGGTTGAATACAGGAGTGTGTCTGTGTTTATTTTCCTCCTGGGGTTTGAAGCCTCTGCCTGTCACCCTGTTGCTCCCACTTTGTACTTTACTATTGTTCTGCCACTACCCTGCCCTGTCGCCTCCCCTAGCCAGAGACAATGTTAGTAACGGAGTTCCACCAGCAATTTGCCAGTGAGTCTAATGAAAAGCACCCACAGGCTGATGATTTTCAGCTGGGTCCTGAACTATGATTTAATGTGATTTGTCTGGAAAAACTCTCATAAAATTCGAACTCTGTTAGGGAGGGGGGTGGATGATGAGAGAAAACATTGAAACCTGTGGGGGCGGGGGGCAGAGACAACCATTTGGCTCCCAACACCCTGGCCCACTTCTCTCTTAGAGCAACTGAACGTTCGATATTTAACTAAGTGCAGGGCTGCCCGAGACTACAGACATTCCCGGCCTCCTGTGCAGCTGGGTTGTTTGTGAGACTAAGCTCTCCCTCCAAGATGGAAGGAAAGAAATTTGTGCAACTTCTAGGATACTTCCTACATAGGACAGGCAGACCTTACTTTCTCCTTCTCCCTCTGTCCTACTTCACACTGAAACTGTAGTTCCATCCTGCCCCACGTCCACCCCGGAGGAGGCCAACTCCCCTAGGATGACAGAGCAACAGTGGTGACAGAGAAGCTTCCTGAAGTAGCCTTGCGAGAGCAGCACAGGACTGCCTGCCTCCAGATCAGAATGTGAGAGGGATGCAAACTTCTATTTGGCATAATTACGTGGAGGGAGGTGGGGCGGTGTGTTGCAGCAACTGAACTCTAACCAATACAGGAATCGTGGAAGGGGCTCCTCTCTGCATTTGCCATGGGTCAGGCTGCTCCAAGGACTACAGATGTCTGATACTTTCAGCTCTCCGTTTCATGGTTGGCGGGGGAGCCAAGCTCAGCAACAATCCAGTATCCTTTCCCGGTGCTTCTCTGGAAATCTAATGGGTGAAGATGGATGCTCCCAACACAAGGAATCTAGAGCTAATATTTTCCGGGGATACGGTCTGTTCTTTCCACCACAGCGTGAACCCCGGCTCTCTCCTAAACACGTAGTTTGTTTTGAAATGTGCTGTGCTGTTTCCCTGATGATACGTGCAGATTCTAAATAAATAACTCAGGGCACAGACCATCTTTCGTCTGTTGTCACTTGAATGTTGCTGGAAAGATGAGTTTAGAACTAACTCCTCTGCTAAACCAATACATTTAAGAGCTTAATTTGGAAAACCAAAAAATTGCAATTGCATCATCCACGCACGAAGCGGAACTCAACTCAAGCGTTGGCCTGAGCTCCCCATTCAAGTGCAGGTGTATGGCACTTCCCAGGTGTCTGGTCTTGTCCATGAAACTTCTCATGTACTCTCCAGACTTATGGACCCACAATTTTATGTTGAAAAGACAGCCTAATATAAAATAAAATATTAAAGTTATTGAGAACATTGTAAAAAGTTCCATAGTTCATTTGTTCTTTATTTGTTCATGCTTAATTATGTACAGAGTGTCTTTTCTTTCGGGACTGGTTTAAAATATAGTTTATTAATAGGGAATATGAGGTAAAGGAAGGCCAACGGATCACCAGACGACTGTCACTGAAAAGATGGCTGGTTACTTGCAGCTCCCAAGAGGAGGAGACAGGCCGCACATTGGTCAGCAGGCAGACGGAGGGAGGAGAATTCGTGACAAGTGCTATTTCTGTGATTCCCCAGGAAGGAACAGTGAGGATGGCGAGTAGATTCAGGACTGAGTAGCCTGTAGGATGTCAGGGGCTGTCCCTGGTGTCTGGGTGTTGAGGGAAGGGAGACAGTAGCCCCCAGTGTGAGAGCCACAGAGGAGGTGGATGGTGAGGGCTCTGGATGGAACGGTTTGTATTTAAAAAGCCGGCCTGGCAGCAGTTCTGAATCCAGGGAGGCGGGAGAGTAGGGACCCAGGGGCCGAGGCAAGTGGACCCGCCCGGGCTTGGCACTGGCTTGTCTAGAACAAGGCGAGCCCAGCATGTGCACGTGAGGAGATGTTAAAGCGTCAGGTATACAGAACATAGAAACTTGGTCCACACTAGGGAGCAGCTTAAACGTCCCATCCTCACAGACACGTCCCCTGCCTGTGCATCTGCAGTGTCAGCCTCCCCCGCCCATGTGTCCCAGTCATCACCCACCTCATTGCTGCGCAGCACCCAGGGCCGGCCCTGTCAGCACCCACTGTGGCTGCCTCACCTGGAGGAAATCTCCTCACGGGGTCCCAGGCCTACGAGCTCCTCTGCTACGGCTGTCCCCTCTCCCTGCCACCCCAGCCCCTCCCCCGCCCTGCTCTCCTGCTTCTCCTGACGCCTGCTCTTCCCTGCACAGCGCCAACCCTTCTACACGCTGTTCTGCTTACTGTCTGTCCCCCTCCGCAGCGTCAGCTCCATGGGAGCAGCAGCAGGGCTGTTTCTTTTTAAATTGTTCTTGTTTTTGTGTGTTTTATTCTCTGCGTGGCCTACAGCCCAGATCAGTGTGGAGCCCGAGGTAGAGACTCCATAAGCACTGAATGAGCAGCTGGTATCATAGCCCGGAACGCACCTTTTTGTGATTTCCTTGTTGGGAGAGTCTCTGTCTTCTCGGCACTGGGAATCCCTTCCCCCAGCACAGGCCTGGCACACAGCAGATGCTGGATCAGCATTTTGACGAGTGAATATGCCACTCACTGTGCTTAACACAAGGACCCAACAATGATAAACCTTGTTGCTGCCCTCAGGGGACAGTTAAAATCAAGACAACAGCCCCAAAGGAGTTGTTTAGTAAGAACAATGTCATCAAACTGCGACTTAAATGCAGTTTCGGCTCCTCCAGAAATGGAACCGTAATCCAGAGGGTCAGGAATCCTGTGATCAGCACTAGCTAAGCCATCTGCCTGGGAGACCGCTGCCATCCGCTAATGCAAAGAAACCTTGCGATAACCCACACGAAGCTTTGCCCAGAACAGCTTCCTTGTTTCAGCTCCCTTCTGCCTATAAGCGTCTTTCATTTTGTGCAACTCCTCAGAGCTTCTTTCTGTCTGCTAAATTGGATCTTGCCTGATTCATAAATCTTCAAATAAAGCCAGTGATTTTAAAATTTTACTCAGTAGAATTTTATTTTACTTTTTTTTTTTTAATGGAACTTATAGTTGACTTTCAGGTTATATTTTGCTTCAAGGGATTGTCCTAGAAATACTCTGGTTTATTACTGCTATGTAACAAACTATTACAAAACTTAGTGGTTTGAAATATAATTTATTATTATCACTGCTAGTTCTGTGGGCTGTCTGTGCTTAATTGCATGCTTCTTGCTTAGAGCTCCTGGTGCTGCTGCAGTTGGAGGGCAGATGGGGCAGTGTCACAGAGAGGCTCCAGCAGGCCCCTCACAGGGCAGGCTGGGGGTCACCTGTGCTGGGGGCCAGAGTGTACACGTGACCTCCGCACATGGCTTGGTTTCCTTGCAGCACAGTCTGTGTTTCCAGGGACAACAGTGTATGAGCAGCAGTCTGAGTAAAGAAAGGGGCAGTGGCCAGGTCTCTTATAAGGCTGGTTCCGGAGTGGTCCGAAGTCACCTCTGCAGTTCTCTATGGGTCAAAGCAGTCACAGGCCAGGCCAGATGTAGGAGTCTGGGGAAACAGACCGCTTGTCTCCTCGGGGTGGTGTGTCTTGTTTTGTATAAGGAAGGAAGGAATTGAAGATGGCTGCCTTTTTAGATAAACCACCACCAAGATTCTGTGATGAATGCTACAACTGGGCAACAGATGTCAGGGCCCAATGCAGTCTTGCTGCACTCTCGGAGTCCAGAAGGTGAAGCGCATGAAAAAAATAATTCCAGAATCTTCCCTGAAGGAGGAAATGCTGTGGGACATGTCCTCAATATAAACACTGAGAAACTGGGCAAAACACATAAAACAACTTCTTTTGGTCATTGGACAATAGCAAGCAGAGGGGAATGGTGCCGGTTGGGACCATCCAGGGATAAGATTGCTGTTTCCTTGGCGCTGTATTCCTAAGGGCCTTGCGAGTCTAAGCAGGATCTGAGCTTTGTCTAATACACTAGAGCATTTCTGTGACGTTCAGAGTGAGGGGACGGGTGGGTAGGAGTTAGTGCAATCAGGGCTCAGCTTTGCAGTACCCAGAATCTGAGGGCACAGAAAGATAGGAGGCTCCTAGCGGTCCCAGAAGATGCCCACAGGTCTCTATCCACGCACATGGACCATTTACTCATCACATGAGGTTTGGGTCCCTGGATGAGCCCTAACCCCTAACACCTAGTTGGGGCTCATTTGCTGAATGAAGATGCAGAAACTGTCTTGGAGATGCAGAATGTGAGGAATGGGTGCTGTTCGGATGGACTCAGGTTGGAGGAAAGGGCTTTTTAAAGAGGGGAATGAGGACTTTCAGGTTGGAAATCCTGTTACCTCAGCCCAGCCTCCATCAATTGAAAGGTATTTGTCATAGGTGTACTGAACACGGCGTTTCTTACATCAATGGGAGGAGAGATTGGGAGGAGGTGAAATGCCCCTGAGACACTTGGACCTGACACCCACCCATGTGACCTCAGCTCTGGGAAGTAGCAGCATAGCATATCTAGGGCTGTCCCCAAATCAGGACAGCAGCGGCTTTCCCTGGGTCTAATTTTGCAATCTCTACAATAACAATGGGAAATTTCCAGAAGAACAAGATACGAAGCAGATTGTCCTTCTGAACATTTCATTCTCAATCAAGGGCAATTCTCTATGACCCGCAGCTATCCCCGCTATACATTCAGTGCTCACTCACCCGGTACATGGCACACATTCACTGAGGCCCTACTGTGTGCTGACCTGGTCCAGACACCAGAAGACAGCAGTGGGTGAAACAGGTGGAGGGAGATCCCAATTCACATGCAGGTGACAGACTCATGGGGAAAACAGATTAAGAAATAGAGGTACACACTATCAGGAGGTGATATGTACCATAAAGAAAAGGAAAGTAAACTTTTGAAAATTCCTGAAGAAGTTTAGGGAGCAAACATGTAGAGGACACAGTGATCTAGGCTGAGAGAATAGCAAGTGCAAAGGCCCTGAAGTCACCATGGGCTGCATGTTTGAGAGACTTAGCTTTTAGCTGGAATACTTGTCTTGTGCTCAGTCTGTTTTGCTTTTATTTGTAAGCCTTGATTTCATTTTCCTAGCCCATTAGCTTGAGTTTGATCACACCGATCTGGTAAATTCAATTCCAGTGATCAGCAAATTCTACTCCAGAGTTTCAAAATGGAAACACATGAATTTGGGCCCAGCATTCTGTTAGCAGCTAGCAGGCTGTGGACTGAACCCCCATGATGACTGCAGTTAACACACTTCCTCAGTGTCCTCAGGCCCCTTCTGTTCCACTTCCTCCCCATCTCATCTGGGTCAAAGCTCTGATCCTGCCCCTCTGCCACACCTTCATTTCCTATATGTAGCTCACCTGTCATCCCCGACCGAAATTCCCACACGCTTCTCAAAGCCTTAGGTCCAAAACTGAGTTCATCCCTTTTCTCCTCTTGTGGAATCCCTATCGGTGAGAGAACCCCTTTTTGGCCCCACCCTTAAGCTCTAAGACACTACCTCTGCCCCCTCCCCCACTCCCTTGCATCCCACCCCATGATTCCATTGCTGCAGGACTCCCTGTCATACTTTCCTTCCACCTTTCTATCTTGAGCTGCCCACCACCCTCTCCCTCGTCAATAAGTCCCTTTGAGATGAGCACAATTACACATGGGATCACTGAGGCCACACAGGCAGTTGTTGCTGGGAGTGACGGGCAGTATCCCAGAGCAGAGGACAGACGAGGGCTCCCTGAGAAGGCAGAACACAGGGCATCGTGGTGTCAAGACACCCATAAAGTGAGTGAGGCAGGCATCACACTGTAGCCCCTCCCCACTGATCCCCCAGTGTTCCCTGTTTCCAAGCTTTGCAAACCCTCAGTGGGCAAGGCCTCCTGGTCTGTGTTAGGGCAATGGCATGCATTAGTGTATCTAACCACTCATTTATTTATCTTGTACTGGGTCCTGCTCAATGCCAGTCTTTGCCTACATGAAAACTCATCCTTGAAGAGCCTCTTCAGATGTCACCTTCTCCACGAAGCCCTTCTTGATCAACACCCCTTCTCCTGCTTGCCTCTGGCCTCATCTGGGACCCCACCACCCCCAGTGGTGTGATCATTCTTTGAGAAACTCTCCAGCCTGTGAGCTCTGTGAACACACTGGGGCAGATAGAGAAAGATCTTGAAAAACTGTGATGACTAAGTAACTGAATAGGTAAAAGGATTAAACACAGGCCATGTGTACAGTAAGTTCACCAAAGTTTAATTCTTTCTTCCTCTTCTTTCCCTCCTTCCAGGACTAGGAGCCCAACGGTTCTTATTTCATCCTCACCTCATGTAGAACTTCAATGACCTGGATGATTTTTATCTTTTGTGTACTTTAATACTTTGAAAATATTTCATAGCTGTACTAATCAAAATTGAGAAAATTATACCTTGAGGGGCAGACATCCTCCTGTTTTGTCTGAGTGAAAACCGGACGATATAAGAACACGGGATATTGAGGAGGAATTGGCTCGGGCCCCCTGGGCAGCGGCAATAGGGAAACAGAAGCAGAGGGAGGAAGTTTCCACCCCGTCCCCACCGTGACACACCTGTCCCTCTTTGTACGGAGCTAGCCTGATTGTGATCACCTAGAGGTGGACGTGTCTCCTGGCAGGTGGCGTGGCCTTAGGGGACAGCATTAGAGGTCACTAGACTTCAGTTCTAAGCTCTCCGCCTGACCTAGGACAAGTCTTCAGTGCCTTGGATCCCCTGTTTTTAATATTAAAGAATGTGATAACGAGGCTGCGTACATGAGCGTCCAGAGATGGTGGAGGCCGGGTGCCTGGTGTTGGTCACTGGGGGATGCTACCACCCTGTTAGTGCTGCCCCTGACATCCCAGCCTGGGAAACGGCTGTGTGTGTGGGATATCCAGATGGAGCCATGAAGGTATCAGGGAGACACTGCCAGTCCGTGTCAGGGCAGCATTGAATTACAGAAGACTGGGCTTTCCTCCAGTCACTTCCAGCTGCTCAGGCCCTGTTACCACTGGCCACATACCCTGACTGAAAACAATCTCCTGGGAACTCAGAGTCACAGCCTGGTGGCCTGGACACCAGATGGCTGAGGGTGTATCAGGAGCAGTTTGCCACAGGAGTCTAGGGCCACAGGACTCTGACATGGGCTGGGGAGTGGAGGTGGCATGGCAGGGCTGCACAGCATGGGGCATTGGGTGCCTGGTCTGGGTTGCCATCATCCAGGTCCGCATCACCATGAAGTCAACTGCCAGCTTCTGAGCTCAGAAGCTGAGCAAGGTTGAGGCTGGTTAGTACTTGGTGGTGAGACCGACTGGGATGCCCGGTGTTGTAGGCTTTGCCACTTGCCTGTCCTTTCATCTCTCTCTCCCTTTGCCACTGCAGCCCCCCTCCCCTTGCACAGGTGGTCACCTCTTTGGCCGCTGGGTGGTGGCACAAATTTGTGGAGTCTTGGAAAGGGTGTGTGCAGAGTTCTGAGAAAGGGCAACATGGCTGGGCTGGTGTCCTCTGTGCTTGCTGGCAGCTCTGGGTTGGTGGGGCAATTTGGGGCCTTGGTACTGTCTGCATAAAATGGTTATAATAGCAATTTTGGTACTCTATTTTCCACATTTAAAAAAATGGTAGCACGTGTGTGTGTGTGTGTGTGTGTGTGTGTGTATATATATATATATATATATATAATTTTTCTTTTTGCCGCACTGCACAGCTTGTAGGGTTTTAGTGCCCCCATCAGGGATCGAACCCGGATCTTTGAAAGAGAGAGGGTGGTGGAGTCCTAACCACTGGACCACCAGGGAATTTCCTGTGTGTGTATCTTAAGGACTTACAAAGGAAAGTTCTGGGCCAAAGAGAGGAATTAATCACATGATAAAACATGGATAAGGCTCAAATACATGACACTGTATAAGAAGCCAGACATAAAGGCCACAGTTGTATAAATCCATGTACTTCAAATATACAGAAAAAGCAAGTCCACAGGGAGGAAAAGGATACATTTAGTTCCCTACGGCTTTGGGGCAGGGAAATAGGAAGTGACTGTTTAAGGGGTCCTATGTGTCTTTGTAGGGAAATAAAATATTCTGGATCAGATAGTGATGATGGTTGCACAACTTTGTAAACAGACAATAAATCACTAAACTGTAGAGTGTTCAAAAGGCATTTTATGGTATATGATTTCTATCTCAACTTAAAAACCGGTGATTAATAAATAATATGTTTTTGAAAAATAATTGGAAACACATTATCCTCATTGCTTGATTTGGTTCCCACTCTAAGCTCTGTACACATGAACAAAGACCCCCCACTCCCAAAATGAGAAAAAGCACTATTTACTCAGAACTCGTCTATAGAGCACAGGAGTCAGCCACCACCAGTCACATTCGGCTGAGACTCAGGGCAGGCATAGGGATGGGGATGTCTTCTGGGAGAAAACAAGGGACGCATGTCCTGCTCACAGCTTGTGAAGTGGGGAAGCTGGAGGCGGACTGACAGGATGATGGGCGTCGCATATGAGAGCTTAGGAGAACATATTGATATTTGTCTTTCCCCCATTTGGTTCTAAATGGAAAAGATGAAAAATGAGGAAGCTGTGAGTCACTGACTAAACACTGACCCTTGAGGCCTATTGCTGTCGAGGTTGAGGTCTCGTTTTCCATGTTGTTTGCTGCAGGGTGTGGCGCAGGGCCTTGTGGCTGGAGTGAGAGGTTCCCCGACTTCCAGGAAGATTCAGAATATTCTGCATTCCAAAACCCCTCTTTCATCATCTTCAGTCACATACTCTGTGCATACAGAAACTTGAATCACTGTTTTCAAAATTAACTGCAAACAATGGTAATAATTACTGTAATTTTGAGTAACACCGACAATGGTAATTTTCATTACTATAAATCTAAGGATTTCTCATTTAGCTAATGCCCACATTATAGTGAATCTAGCTTGTAACAGAAAAAAATCATTACTTTTTTTTTTTTAGTTCCTATATCGCTGTCAGAACATCTGGTCGACCTCACCTCAGCAGCCACCTGGTGAAGCGTCACTGGTGCGAACCTCACACAGACGGATCCGTGTCGCACACCGACGAAAGCGCACCGCCGCCACCTTGAAACCCCGTCTCGACCCAGTCCACCATCTGTCCCATTTCTCGACACGGGGCAAATAGAAAAGGGAAGGGTGGGCGCTTCCCGCGTAGACGCAGCTCGACCTGCGGGAAATCTGGTGTGCGGAGCCCCGTGGCCGCTTCGCGTGGGGACTGGAGAAATGAAAGTGGCCGCCGGGGAGCAGCCTCACCGCCGCGATGGCACTGGGACGAAGCTGGGTCCCAAGGCGGTGAGGATGCACCGCCGGGCGGCCTCTGGGACGGGGCATCGTGACTCCGTGGAAAGGAGGACGGGGAGGCCCGGAGTTGCCCCCTCAGGGCCTCCTCGTTTCGGCCACCCGAGTCGCTCCCCACTACGGGGAGAAACGTAAACATTTGGGTGTTAGGGCGATCGGGATACACGTTGGAAGCCGTTGAAAACTGGGCGATGTCTGCGTACATCCGTGTTGCTCCCAACCTTCAGGCGAGTTGGAAAATATGAGAAAATACGACCACCGGGACACACGGAGGAAGTCGCAGGACACGGACAACCTCTCCTGGTCACACACAACAGCCTGGGCTGTCCCCTCGCCCCGAGGGGCACCACGGCGTGCTGGTTGACCCATCCAGTATGCCGAACGCCCTACTGAGATCTGCGCCAGCCTTAGAAGCTATAAACCTGCTCGGCCAATTTCCGGCGGCAACACGAACCGCCCACGCCCCGGCGCCACTGGAACAGTCGCCGCCAGTGTCGCCGGCCTCCCGGTACTCTGCCTCAGGCCCGGCGGCTGAGCCTCAGCCCTCGCGAAGGTCACTGAAGCTCCGGATGGAAGGGACAGTCTCCAAGCGGCCGCCACTTGGCGCCCGACAAGCGGCGGGAAAGTACGAGACATGGATCCTGATTGCCGGGCGGCGAGGGTACAGCGCAGGCCGTCCAAACGCCCGAGTTCGTCCCGGGGAGTTCGCCTCGGAGCTAGCTCCTGTATCAGTACCGCGGGAAGCGACCCCGACGACAGAAAGAGGGCGTGGTATTGGGAAGAGGTCGCTGGGAGGCTGCCGCTGAGAAGCGCTCCCCACGCGATTCCCGGCGGGGCGGGCGAACTAGCGGCTCACAGCGCTCGGGAGGGTCCCTGCTCCTAGGAGCACTTAGGGATTTTGCGGGTACTTGGGCTGCGTGGACTGTAAAACTGAAACCATGAAAGGACACGTAGAAAACATAGCATCCATCTGATCCTACGGGAAAATATGACTCTGGAATAAACCACATAAATGTGTCATTCAGGAGAAAGATCATCTAAATCACCTTATTCAGTCCTTAATCAAATTTTCATTTATTAACAACTATTTTCTAAGAACCTCCAATATTTCAGAATGTGAACTGTTATGAGGATTGAAAGGTAAATAATACTATGTCCTTACCTTCATAGACTTCTACTTCTTAATACAGTAAATTAAATTCTCCTGCAAAATAAAACTTCTGATATTAAAATTTAAATGTAAATAAGGGTTTACACATTGTATAATTCCAAAATTTTGCTACTACCTTACAAAGAAAATTTGGCACTTTATAAAATAAAGTTGACATTTAAGACATTGTCAATTCCAGATCCTTGATTAGGCTGTGTGTTTTAAAAAAGCCTGGGTTACTAAACCCTGTCTAAAATTCTGAACTTTTGTAAAATTGCTCTGCAAGATTTAGGAAGAGTAAAGCTAGATTTCTTTTCCTAAGAGTCAGATTTCCTCTTTACTGTATCATGAAATAAGTATTTTTAAAATTAATTATTCGGGTTCGAAAGTAAACTTTTGAAAATCAATAATGGTTTTTATTAGAATAGAAAATCTGCTGCACCTGTCCCTTAAAATTCCATTTATCTGCCATTTTATTTGAACATCCATGGGGCACCATTTTCAAGAATACTGTACAAGAGGTTCTCTATTTTAATCATTATTTTAGGCTCCTAGTTTTCTCTTAACTTAATTGTAGAGAATCTAAAACGCCCCAAATAACACAATATTGTCATATATACATTTCCTGAAATGTGCTATAAGCTATATACATTATTGATAAATTTGAAATGAAATATATTTACAAATACATGAGAAAAAATCAAAATGTATTTTGTTTGTGTTATTATTATGCAAGAATGCACTTTTAAGAAAGAAATGTCATACCAAATGCAATAATCTCTGGAAGTTGCATGAAAATACTTTTGTATTTGATAACCAAAAATTATGTAGTTCTAGATGTCGGTTATTTTTGTTAAGTTTTCAGAAGCATTTTAAATTTTGTATTCATTATTTCATCGATGTGACCATTTTTAGAGTTTTCTTCACTCCCAAGTGTAAATTAGAACTCATTAACTCCTGATAGTTTTCTATAAATAAATTATTCTTTTTCTGAAAATAAATAAATTTATTTATTAAAAAAAAAAGAGGGCTTCCCTGGTGGCGCAGTGGTTGAGAGTCCATCTGCCGATGCAGGGGACACGGGTGCGTGCCCCGGTCCGGGAAGATCCCACATGCCGCGGAGCGGCTGGGCCCGTGAGCCATGGTCGCTGAGCCTGCGCGTCTGGAGCCTGTGCTCCACAACAGGAGAGACCACAACAGTGAGAGGCCGGCGTGCCGCAAAGAAAAAATAAATAAATAAATAAAAATCCTATAATGAAAGAAGTTTGTCTTTTAAAAATCAGTGGTGCACAGGCATAAGATTTCTTGTGCAATGTGCAGATAAAATAAAAATGAAGTTGGCTGCTATCGTCATCCTTGGTCCAATTTCACTACTCTGTTTTTTTCATTATACCTGGAAAATTAAATCTGTGATCACTCTTAAAGTCATATCTTTTTAAAAATACATCTTTATTAGGGTATACTTACTTCACATTACTGTGTTAGTTTCTGTTGCACAACAAAGAGAATCAGCCATATGCATACACATATGCCCCTTTCCCCTCCCTCTTGAGGCACCCTCCCACCCTCCCTATCCCTCCCCTCTAGGTCATCACAAATCATCGAGCCGATCTCCGTGTGCTATGTTGCTGCATCCCACCAGCCAACTGTTTTACATTCGGTAATGTAAATACGTCGATGTTACGCTCACTTCACCCCAGCTTCGCCCTCCCACCCCATGTCATCAAGTCCATTCTCTATGTCTACTTCTTTATTCCTGCCCCGTAACTAGGTTCATCAGTACATTTTTGGTTTTTTTTTTAGATTCCCTATATATGCATTAGCATACGGTATTTTTTTTGCTCTTTCTGACTTACTTCAGTCTGTATGACAGACTCTATGTCAATCCACCTCACTACAAGTAACTCAATTCCGTTTCTTTTTATGGCTGAGTAATATTCCATTGTATATATGTGCCACATCTGCCGTATACATTCATCTGTCGATGGACATTTAGGTTACTTCCATATCCTGGCTATTGTAAATAGCTCTTCATTGAACATTGTGGTACATGTCTCTTTTTGAATTATGGTTTTCTCAGGGTATATGTCCAGTAGTGGGACTGCTGGGTCATATGGTAGTTCTCTTTTTATTTTTTTAAGGAGCCTCCATACTGTTTTCCATAGTGGTTGTATCAATTTACATTCCCACCAACAGTGTGGGAGAGTTCCCTTTTCACCACACCCTTTCCAGAACTTATTGTTTCTAGCTTTTTTGATAATGGCCATTCTTTTTTCCCCCCCTTTTTTTTTTTTTTTTTTTTTTTTGCAGTATGCGGGCCTCTCACTGTTGTGGCCTCTCCCGTTACAGAGCACAGGCTCTGGACGCGCAGGCTCAGCAGCCATGGCTCACGGGCCTAGCCGCTCCGCGGCATGTGTGACACTCCAGGACCAGGGCACGAACCCACGTCCCCTGCATTGGCAGGCGGACTTCTCAACCACTGCGCCACCAGGGAAGACCCCACTCATTTTTAAATTGCATTGTTTGTTTTTCTGATATTGAGCTCCATGAGCTCTTTGTATATTTTGGAGATTAATCGTTTGTCTGTTGCTTCATTTGCAAATATTTTCTCCCATTCTGAGGATTGTCTTTTTGTCTTGTGTATGGTTTCCTTTGCTGTGCAAAAGTTTTAAGTTTAATTTAGTCCCATTTGTTTATTTTTGTTTTTATTTCTGTTACTCTAGGAGGTGGGGCAAAACAGATCTTGCTGTGGTTTATGTCAAAGTGTGTTTTCCTCTAAAACTTGTGTACTGTCTGGTCTTACATTTAAGTCTTTAACCATTTGGAGTTTATTTTTTGTATGTTGTTAGGGAGTGTTCTAATTTCTTTATTGTACATCTAGCTGTCCAATTTCCCCAGCACCAATTATTGAAGAGGCTGTCTTTTCCCTATTGTATGTTCTTGCCTCTTTTGTCGTAAATTAGGTGCCCATATGTGTGTGGGTACATGTACCATCCTGTACCATGGATCTATATTTCTGATTTTGTGCAAGTACCATAATGTCTCGATTATTGCAGCTTGTGGTATAGTTTGAGGTCAGGGAGCATGATTCCTCCAGCTCCGTTTTTCTTTCTCAAGATTACTTTGGCTATTTGGGGTCTTTTGTGTTTCCATACATATTGCAAGATATTTTGTTCTAATTCTGTGAAGGACGCCATTCGTCGTTTGATAGGGATTGCATTGAATCTGTACATTGCTTTGCGTAGTATAGTCATTTTCACAGTATTTATTCTTCCAATCCAAGAATATGGTATATTTCTCCATCTGCTTATGTCATTTTGATTTCTTTCATCAGTGTTTTATAGTTTTCTGAGTAAAAGTCTTTCACCTTCTTAGGCAGGTTCATTCCTAGGTAATTTATTCTTTTTGTTGCAATGGTAAATGGGAGTGTTTCCTTAATTACTCTTTCTGATTTTTCATTGCTGGTGTATAGGAATGCCAGTGATTTCTGTACATTAATTTTGTATCCTGCAACCTTACCAAATACAATGATTTGTTCTAAAAGTTTTCTGGTGACGTCTTTAGGATTTTCTATGTATAGTATCATGTCATAGGCAAATAGTGACAATTTTACTTCTTCTTTTCCAATTTGGATTACTTTTATTTCTTTTTCTTCTCTGATTGCCGTGGCTAGGACTTCCGAAAGTATGTCGAATAAGAGTGGCAAGAGTGTACATCTTTGTCTTGTTCCTGATTCTAGTGGAAATGTTTTCAGTTTTTCACCACTGAGTATGAGGCTTGTGGTGGGTTTGTCATATATGGCCTTTATTATGTTGAGGTAGCTTCCCTCTATGCTCATTTTCTGGAGAGTTGTTACCATAAATCAGTGTTGAATTTAGTCAAAAGCTTTTTCTGCATCAATTGAGATGATCATATGGTTTTTATTCCTTACTTTGTTAATGTGGCGTATCACATTGATTGATTTGCGTATATTGAAGAATCCTTGCATTCCTGGGACAAATCCCACTTGATCATGGTGTCTGATCCTTTTATTGTGCTGTTGGATTCTGTTTGATAGTAGTTTGTTGAGGATTTTTGCATCTATGATCATCAGTGATATTGCCCTGTAGTCTTCTTTCTTTGTGATATCTTTTCCTGTTTTGTTTGGTATCAGGGTGACGGTGGCTTCATAGTACGAATTTGGGTGTGTTTCTCCCTCTGCAATTTTTTTGGAACAGTTTGAGAATGATCGGTGTTAGCTCTTTTCTAAATGTTTGATAGAATTCGCCTGTGAAGCTAGCTCGTCCTGGACATTTGTTTGTTGGAAGATTTTAAATTATAGTTTCTATTTCATTACCTGTGATACATCTGTTTATATTTTCTAATTCTTCCTGGTTCAGTCTTCGAAAACTGTACTTTTACAGGAATTTGTCCATTTCTTCATGGTTTTCTGTTATTGGCATATGATTTTTTGTAGTAGTCTGTTATAATCCTATTTCTTTTTTTAAAAAATAAATTTATTTATTTATTTATTTTGGCTGTGTTGGGTCTTCATTTCTGTGTGAGGGCTTTCTCTAGTTGCGGCAAGCAGGAGCCACTCTTCATCGCTGTTCGTGGGCCTCTCACTGTCCCAGCGTCTCTTGTTGTGGAGACAGGCTCCAGACGTGCAGGCTCAGTAGCTGTGGCTCACGGGCCCAGTTGCTCTGTGGCATGTGGGATCTTCCCAGACCAGGGCTCGAACCCCTGTCCCCTGCATTGTCAGGCAGATTCTCAATCACTGAGCCACCAGGTAAGCCGAATCCTTTGTATTTCTGCAGGGTCAGTTGTGATTTCTCCTTTTTCATTTCTAATTTTATTGATTTGTGTACTCTCCCTTTTTTTCTTGATGAGTCTGGCTAAGGGTTTATCAATTTTCTTCATCTTCTCTAAGAACCAGCTATTAGTTTTATTGATCTTTGCTACTGTTTTCTTCATTTCTATTTCATTTATTACTGCTCTGATATATTTGATTTCTTTCCTTCTACTGATTTTGGGTTTTCTTTGTTCTTTTTTCTCTAGCTGTTTTAAGTGTACAGTTAGCTTGTTTATTTCAGATTTTCCTGGTTTCTTGAGGTGAAATTCAATAGCTATAAATTTCCCTCATAGAACTGATTTTGCTGTGTCCCATTGGTTTTTCATCAGCGTGTTTTCATTGTCATTTTTTTCTACGTAGTTTAAAATTTCTTGTTTGATTTTTTCAGTGATCTCTTGGTTATTTTGTAACGCGCTATTTAGCCTCCATGTATGTGTGTTTCTTACAGTTTTTTTCTTTTAATTGAATTCCAATCTCATAGCGTTGTGGTCAGAAAAGATTCTTGATATGATTTCAATTTTTGTAAATTTTCCGAGGCTTGATTTGTGACCCAAGATGTATCCTGGAGAATGTTCTGTGTGCACTTGAGAAGAAAGTGTATTCTGCCACTTTTGGGTGGCGTGTTCTATAAATATGAATTAGATCTATCTGGTCTATTGTGTCATTTAAAGCTTGTGTTTCGTTATTTATCTTCTGTTTGGAAGATCTGACCATTGGCGTAAGTGCGGTGCTACAGGGCCGTACTATTATTTTGTTACTGTCGATTTCTCCTTTCATGGTTGTTAGCATTTGCTTTATGTATTGAGGTGCTCCTATTTGGGGTACATAAACATTTATAATTGTTATATATTCTTCTTGGATTATTCCTTTGATCATTGTATGGTGTCCCTCCTTATCTCTTGTAATAGTCTTTATTTTAAAGTCTATTTTATCTGATACCAGTATTGCTACTCCAGGTTTTTTTAAATTTCCATTTGCATGGAATATCATTTTCCATCCCTTCACTTTCAGTCTGTATGTGTCCCTAGGTCTGAAATGGATCTCTTGTAGACAGCATATATATGGGTCTTTTTTGTGTATCCATTCATCCAGTCTGTGTCTTTTGGTTGGGGCATTTAATCCATTTACATTCAAAGTTATTATTGATATGTATGTTCCTATTACCATTTTCTTAATTGTTTTGAGTTTGTTTTTGTAGGTCTTTTTCTTCTCTTGTGTTTCCAGCTTAGAGAAATTTCTTTAGCATTTCTTGTAAAGCTGGTTTGGTGGTGCTGAATTCCGTTAGCTTTTATTTGTCTGAAAAGTTTTTGATTTCTCCATCGAATCTGAATGAGATCCTTGCTGGGTAGAGTAATCTTGGTTGTAGGTTTTTCTCTTTCATCACTTTAAGTATAACCTGGCACTCCCTTCTGACCTGCCGAGTTTCCACTGAAAAATCAGCTGATATCGTTATGGGGATTCCTTTGTATGTTACTTTTGTTTTTCCCTTGCTGCTTTTAATATTTTTTCTTTGAATTTAGTTTTGGTTAGTTTAATATGTGTCTTGGTGTGTTTTTCCTTGGGTTTATCCTGTATGGAACTGTCTCTGCTTCCTGCACTTGGTTGACTATTTCCCTTCTCATGTGAGGGAACTTTTCCACTACAATCTCTTCAAATATTTCCTCAGGCACTGTCTTTTTCTCTTCTTCTTCTGGGACTCCTATTATTCGAATGTTGGTGAATTAGTGATGTTGCAGAGGTCTCTGAGATCGTCTTCAATTCTTTTCACTCTATTTTCTTTAATCTGCTCCTGAGTAGTTATTTCCAACATTTTGTCTTCCACCTCACTTATTCTTTCTTCTGACTCTGTTATTGATTCCTTCTAGTGTATTTTTTATTTCTGTTATTTTGTTGCTCATCTCTGTTTGTTTGTTCTTTAGTTCTTCTAGATCTTTGTTAAATATTTTTTGTATTTTCTCAATTCTTGTTTCCATTCTATTTCCAGTATTCTGGATCATCTTTACTCTGAATTATTTTTCAGGTAAGTTGCCTATTTCCTCTTCATTTATTTGGTCTTGCAGGTTTTTACCTTCCTCCTTCAACTATGACAGAGCATTTTGCTGTGTCATTTTTTTTTTATGATTTGGATTGTGTTCCTGTTATACTGGTTGTTTGGCCTGAGGCTTCCATCCCTGGGGTCTGTAGGCTCCTGGCTAGAGCTGGGTCTTGCTGCTGAGATGAGGAACTCTATGAGACCTCACTCTGATGAATATTCTCTGGGGTCTGAGGTTCTCTGTTAGTCCAGTGCTTTGGACTTGGATCTCCTACTGCAAGAAGTTTCCCCCCAAACCCATGCCTGAGAATCAAGATCCTGCAAGCCACGTGGAGCAGCAAAAAAGAAAAAAGAGAGAGAAAAGAACTATAACAAAATAAAAAATAAAATTAAACTAGGAAAGTAACAGATATGTTAGAAAACATATAAAAATAAATATATAGATGAATCAACAACTGGAAGGTACCACAGTACCACAATAGTAAAAAAGAGGAGGGGTGAAAAGAAAGAAAACGGGCGGGGTGGAGGGGGAGGAGTTGGCTGTGGAGAGCGGGAGCTAAGCATGTTTAATTTAGTCCCATTTGTTTATTTTTGTTTTTATTTCTGTTACTCTAGGAGGTGGGGCAAAACAGATCTTGCTGTGGTTTATGTCAAAGTGTGTTTTCCTCTAAAACTTGTGTACTGTCTGGTCTTACATTTAAGTCTTTAACCATTTGGAGTTTATTTTTTGTATGTTGTTAGGGAGTGTTCTAATTTCTTTATTGTACATCTAGCTGTCCAATTTCCCCAGCACCAATTATTGAAGAGGCTGTCTTTTCCCTATTGTATGTTCTTGCCTCTTTTGTCGTAAATTAGGTGCCCATATGTGTGTGGGTACATGTACCATCCTGTACCATGGATCTATATTTCTGATTTTGTGCAAGTACCATAATGTCTCGATTATTGCAGCTTGTGGTATAGTTTGAGGTCAGGGAGCATGATTCCTCCAGCTCCGTTTTTCTTTCTCAAGATTACTTTGGCTATTTGGGGTCTTTTGTGTTTCCATACATATTGCAAGATATTTTGTTCTAATTCTGTGAAGGACGCCATTCGTCGTTTGATAGGGATTGCATTGAATCTGTACATTGCTTTGCGTAGTATAGTCATTTTCACAGTATTTATTCTTCCAATCCAAGAATATGGTATATTTCTCCATCTGCTTATGTCATTTTGATTTCTTTCATCAGTGTTTTATAGTTTTCTGAGTAAAAGTCTTTCACCTTCTTAGGCAGGTTCATTCCTAGGTAATTTATTCTTTTTGTTGCAATGGTAAATGGGAGTGTTTCCTTAATTACTCTTTCTGATTTTTCATTGCTGGTGTATAGGAATGCCAGTGATTTCTGTACATTAATTTTGTATCCTGCAACCTTACCAAATACAATGATTTGTTCTAAAAGTTTTCTGGTGACGTCTTTAGGATTTTCTATGTATAGTATCATGTCATAGGCAAATAGTGACAATTTTACTTCTTCTTTTCCAATTTGGATTACTTTTATTTCTTTTTCTTCTCTGATTGCCGTGGCTAGGACTTCCGAAAGTATGTCGAATAAGAGTGGCAAGAGTGTACATCTTTGTCTTGTTCCTGATTCTAGTGGAAATGTTTTCAGTTTTTCACCACTGAGTATGAGGCTTGTGGTGGGTTTGTCATATATGGCCTTTATTATGTTGAGGTAGCTTCCCTCTATGCTCATTTTCTGGAGAGTTGTTACCATAAATCAGTGTTGAATTTAGTCAAAAGCTTTTTCTGCATCAATTGAGATGATCATATGGTTTTTATTCCTTACTTTGTTAATGTGGCGTATCACATTGATTGATTTGCGTATATTGAAGAATCCTTGAGCTTTTTCTGCATCAATTGAGATGATCATATGGTTTTTATTCCTTACTTTGTTAATGTGGTGTATCACATTGATTGATTTGCGTATATTGAAGAATCCTTGCATTCCTGGGACAAATCCCACTTGATCATGGTGTCTGATCCTTTTATTGTGCTGTTGGATTCTGTTTGATAGTAGTTTGTTGAGGATTTTTGCATCTATGATCATCAGTGATATTGCCCTGTAGTCTTCTTTCTTTGTGATATCTTTTCCTGTTTTGTTTGGTATCAGGGTGACGGTGGCTTCATAGTACGAATTTGGGTGTGTTTCTCCCTCTGCAATTTTTTTGGAACAGTTTGAGAATGATCGGTGTTAGCTCTTTTCTAAATGTTTGATAGAATTCGCCTGTGAAGCTAGCTCGTCCTGGACATTTGTTTGTTGGAAGATTTTAAATTATAGTTTCTATTTCATTACCTGTGATACATCTGTTTATATTTTCTAATTCTTCCTGGTTCAGTCTTCGAAAACTGTACTTTTACAGGAATTTGTCCATTTCTTCATGGTTTTCTGTTATTGGCATATGATTTTTTGTAGTAGTCTGTTATAATCCTATTTCTTTTTTTAAAAAATAAATTTATTTATTTATTTATTTTGGCTGTGTTGGGTCTTCATTTCTGTGTGAGGGCTTTCTCTAGTTGCGGCAAGCAGGAGCCACTCTTCATCGCTGTTCGTGGGCCTCTCACTGTCCCAGCGTCTCTTGTTGTGGAGACAGGCTCCAGACGTGCAGGCTCAGTAGCTGTGGCTCACGGGCCCAGTTGCTCTGTGGCATGTGGGATCTTCCCAGACCAGGGCTCGAACCCCTGTCCCCTGCATTGTCAGGCAGATTCTCAATCACTGAGCCACCAGGTAAGCCGAATCCTTTGTATTTCTGCAGGGTCAGTTGTGATTTCTCCTTTTTCATTTCTAATTTTATTGATTTGTGTACTCTCCCTTTTTTTCTTGATGAGTCTGGCTAAGGGTTTATCAATTTTCTTCATCTTCTCTAAGAACCAGCTATTAGTTTTATTGATCTTTGCTACTGTTTTCTTCATTTCTATTTCATTTATTTCTGCTCTGATATATTTGATTTCTTTCCTTCTACTGATTTTGGGTTTTCTTTGTTCTTTTTTCTCTAGCTGTTTTAAGTGTACAGTTAGCTTGTTTATTTCAGATTTTCCTGGTTTCTTGAGGTGAAATTCAATAGCTATAAATTTCCCTCATAGAACTGATTTTGCTGTGTCCCATTGGTTTTTCATCAGCGTGTTTTCATTGTCATTTTTTTCTACGTAGTTTAAAATTTCTTGTTTGATTTTTTCAGTGATCTCTTGGTTATTTTGTAACGCGCTATTTAGCCTCCATGTATGTGTGTTTCTTACAGTTTTTTTCTTTTAATTGAATTCCAATCTCATAGCGTTGTGGTCAGAAAAGATTCTTGATATGATTTCAATTTTTGTAAATTTTCCGAGGCTTGATTTGTGACCCAAGATGTATCCTGGAGAATGTTCTGTGTGCACTTGAGAAGAAAGTGTATTCTGCCACTTTTGGGTGGCGTGTTCTATAAATATGAATTAGATCTATCTGGTCTATTGTGTCATTTAAAGCTTGTGTTTCGTTATTTATCTTCTGTTTGGAAGATCTGACCATTGGCGTAAGTGCGGTGCTACAGGGCCGTACTATTATTTTGTTACTGTCGATTTCTCCTTTCATGGTTGTTAGCATTTGCTTTATGTATTGAGGTGCTCCTATTTGGGGTACATAAACATTTATAATTGTTATATATTCTTCTTGGATTATTCCTTTGATCATTGTATGGTGTCCCTCCTTATCTCTTGTAATAGTCTTTATTTTAAAGTCTATTTTATCTGATACCAGTATTGCTACTCCAGGTTTTTTTAAATTTCCATTTGCATGGAATATCATTTTCCATCCCTTCACTTTCAGTCTGTATGTGTCCCTAGGTCTGAAATGGATCTCTTGTAGACAGCATATATATGGGTCTTTTTTGTGTATCCATTCATCCAGTCTGTGTCTTTTGGTTGGGGCATTTAATCCATTTACATTCAAAGTTATTATTGATATGTATGTTCCTATTACCATTTTCTTAATTGTTTTGAGTTTGTTTTTGTAGGTCTTTTTCTTCTCTTGTGTTTCCAGCTTAGAGAAATTTCTTTAGCATTTCTTGTAAAGCTGGTTTGGTGGTGCTGAATTCCGTTAGCTTTTATTTGTCTGAAAAGTTTTTGATTTCTCCATCGAATCTGAATGAGATCCTTGCTGGGTAGAGTAATCTTGGTTGTAGGTTTTTCTCTTTCATCACTTTAAGTATAACCTGGCACTCCCTTCTGACCTGCCGAGTTTCCACTGAAAAATCAGCTGATATCGTTATGGGGATTCCTTTGTATGTTACTTTTGTTTTTCCCTTGCTGCTTTTAATATTTTTTCTTTGAATTTAGTTTTGGTTAGTTTAATATGTGTCTTGGTGTGTTTTTCCTTGGGTTTATCCTGTATGGAACTGTCTCTGCTTCCTGCACTTGGTTGACTATTTCCCTTCTCATGTGAGGGAACTTTTCCACTACAATCTCTTCAAATATTTCCTCAGGCACTGTCTTTTTCTCTTCTTCTTCTGGGACTCCTATTATTCGAATGTTGGTGAATTAGTGATGTTGCAGAGGTCTCTGAGATCGTCTTCAATTCTTTTCACTCTATTTTCTTTAATCTGCTCCTGAGTAGTTATTTCCAACATTTTGTCTTCCACCTCACTTATTCTTTCTTCTGACTCTGTTATTGATTCCTTCTAGTGTATTTTTTATTTCTGTTATTTTGTTGCTCATCTCTGTTTGTTTGTTCTTTAGTTCTTCTAGATCTTTGTTAAATATTTTTTGTATTTTCTCAATTCTTGTTTCCATTCTATTTCCAGTATTCTGGATCATCTTTACTCTGAATTATTTTTCAGGTAAGTTGCCTATTTCCTCTTCATTTATTTGGTCTTGCAGGTTTTTACCTTCCTCCTTCAACTATGACAGAGCATTTTGCTGTGTCATTTTTTTTTTATGATTTGGATTGTGTTCCTGTTATACTGGTTGTTTGGCCTGAGGCTTCCATCCCTGGGGTCTGTAGGCTCCTGGCTAGAGCTGGGTCTTGCTGCTGAGATGAGGAACTCTATGAGACCTCACTCTGATGAATATTCTCTGGGGTCTGAGGTTCTCTGTTAGTCCAGTGCTTTGGACTTGGATCTCCTACTGCAAGAAGTTTCCCCCCAAACCCATGCCTGAGAATCAAGATCCTGCAAGCCACGTGGAGCAGCAAAAAAGAAAAAAGAGAGAGAAAAGAACTATAACAAAATAAAAAATAAAATTAAACTAGGAAAGTAACAGATATGTTAGAAAACATATAAAAATAAATATATAGATGAATCAACAACTGGAAGGTACCACAGTACCACAATAGTAAAAAAGAGGAGGGGTGAAAAGAAAGAAAACGGGCGGGGTGGAGGGGGAGGAGTTGGCTGTGGAGAGCGGGAGCTAAGCAATGGTGAAGTTTGGGCGGTGGGTGGCGCCAATGCTCAGGACCCACAGAGCTGGAAGGGCTCTGAGTGCTGTGTGGGGGGTGGGGCTTAGGCTCAAGGAACAGAAGGGGCCCAAACTTGCCAGAGGGTACGGGACCTCACCTGGGAGCCCATCAGGCTTCCTGGGCTCAAGCGGGTAGGGCAAACGCCCTCCTCTCCTCACTTCGCCTCGTCTGGTAGGGCTCCTCCTGCCTAACTGTCCTAATCACCATGACCTCCCTTCTATGCCCCCAGGGCCCATCCTGCCTGGATGGGTCTTTGGAAGCAGGGAAGAGGCTTAGGAGCTCACCAAGCTCTCCCGCCCAAGAGGGTCAGGTGATTGCCTTCTACTCCTCTCCTACTCTTTCCAGAGAGTCCCTTCCAATTGCCTCTCCTGATCTCCCCAGCCTCAGAGGCGCCGGTCTTGTCTGGTTTTCACTTGTCCACCCCCTTCAGTCCCCGTATGTCCTACCAGTTCACTCTGGGGTTCCTCCCGTCTCCTTGGTGGTCACAGTTCCCCACCAGCGGCCGGAAGGCGCTCTAGCTGTGGGGAGACACTAACTCCGCATCTTCCCACACTGCCATCTTGAATCTTCCCCCTATTCTTTAAAAAAGTTTACATATTCAATGAACTCTGGCAAACACTGTCACAGTCAAAAGAGATGTCTCCAAACCAAAGTTCAAACTAAATAGTTTTATGGTTTATGATGTCCCGTTTTGATATTCAGAAAATACCTGGTAGTTTTTATAGTTCAAACTCATCCAGATGGGAGCTGCATTTCAGTAACAGGAAATTGTGATTTTTTTCTTAGAAAGAAGGCAGCAGGTGGATTCCCTCCCCCAGAGCAGTAAAACTTGTCCCTTTTGTGTCTTAGTGTTCATTCTAACCCAGATTACTGTGAGTAATGTTACCAGTTTTATATTTATCAAAAAAAGGTTGATTTCACATGGCAAAATTTCCTACGTTTACTTACTCTTTAGGTAAAACTCCAACATGTAGTGTTAAAAAATACTACTTTCCTAACCCAGGTCTGGCAAAATGTTCTAGAGGGCAGATAGTAAATCTTTTAAGCTTTGTCACATGACCTGTGTTGCATCTACTCAACTCTGCTATTGTAGCAGGAAAGCGGCCGCAGATAAAAGGTAAATGAATGAGCATGGCTGTGCTCCAATAAAACTTTATTTATTAATAGACACGGAAATTTTACTGTCATATAATTCTCACGTCTCACAATTAAAAAAAAATCTTAATATTTAAAATTATAAAAACCATTCTTAAGTTGCAGGTCCTACCAACACAGGCTGGGGCACAATTTGGCCCATGGGATGCAGGATGCCATAGCCTGATCTATAGAGCCACAGTGGAACCGACACTTTTTAGAGATCAACATTCCAAAATAAACTGAATGCACTAGACACATGCCAGAAAATATTAAAACAAAACAAATACCAAATTACCAAAGGCTCCTCATCAAGTCCTTCCCAAGTTGCCCCAGCCCCTCATGCACGGCCTCCTCATCATGGCATCCCCAGCCCAGTGGTTAAGAATCCACCTGCTAATGAAGGGGACATGAGTTTGAGCCCTGGTCTGAGAAGATCCCACATGCCACAGAGCAACAAAGCCCGCGCGCCACAACTACTGAAGCCCATGCTCCTATAACCCGTCCTCCGTAACAAGAGAAGCCACTGCAATGAGAAGCCCACACGCAGCAACGAAGACCCGGTACAACCAAAAATAAATAAATAAATTTATAAAAATAAAAAGATACACTTAAATACCTGCATTAGTTTTCTGATGTTGATGTAACAAATTATCAAAAGTTCCTTCTGTTACCATTCTGGAGGTCAGAAATCCAAACTGGATCTGACTGTGCTAGCTTTAAAGTGTCAGCAGGTCTGTTCCTTCTGGAGAATCTGTTGCAGGGTCTGTTCCTTGCCTTCACCAGCTTCTAGAGGACACATGATTTCCTCGCTTTCTGGCCCCGCCGGCAATCACATCACTCCCACCTCTACCGCAGTCCTCACACCTTCTCTGGCTGTCACTCTCTGTCCTTCCTCTTTCATAGCTGAAGACCTTTGTGGTTGCTTTGCACCCACAAAACTTATCCAGAAGAGCCTCTCCAAGTCAAGATTATTAATTTAATCACACCCACACAAGTTCCTTTAGCCGTGTGGGGTAATATATTTGTATGTTTGGGAATTAGGCCATAGGCTTTTTGAGGAGCCATTATTCTGTTGACCACACTACCCTTTCTGCAGAACTTGAAAAAAATTGTTTTACACGGATGGAAGAAATTTTCACATATTAAGGTATGGGGAAGTCATTCTGGCAAATACATGACTTGAACTTTAGGCTATCCCAAAGAGCCTGTTTGTAGCTTATTCAACATGCACTGTACATCTGCTATTAACCATTAAAGAAAAATATGCATTTAAAAATCAAATGGAGCAACTATGGTTTAGGCTGTCGAAATGGACTGGGTGGCCACTATAGGCAAGGTTTCAAACACATTCTTTTATTAGTGAAAACTTGAGTTTTCTGACCTGTATTGTTAGCAAACACAAGTTCATGTGCCTGATGCAGAGTGAGACCAAGGTTTATTGCAGAGCCATGCAAAGGAGAATGGGAAGGCTTATGCTCAAAACACTCTAAACTCCCTGAAGGGTTTCAGTTAAGCATGTGTAAGGGCAAGCTTAAGGAGGGGTGAGTTTGGTTGTTGGCGCAGGAATCCTTTGTCCACGAAGGTCAGGTCACGATGTTCCTGTAAACCTCCAACATTGAACTATATTTCTGTTTTTGTGCCAGCACCATACTGTTTTGATCACTGTAGCTTTGTAGTATAGAGTGAAGTCAAGGAGCCTGATT
The DNA here is from genome assembly GCF_003031525.2 of Neophocaena asiaeorientalis asiaeorientalis. NCBI lineage: Eukaryota > Metazoa > Chordata > Mammalia > Artiodactyla > Phocoenidae > Neophocaena > Neophocaena asiaeorientalis. The sequence continues at coordinate 4,979 of NW_020174303.1, read as the reverse complement.
CCTTGAGCTCTGTTTATCTTTCTCAAGACTGCTTTCACTATTCAGGGTCTTTTCTATTTCCATATAAATTTTAAGATTTTTTGTTCTAGTTCTGTGAAAAATGTCACCAATAACTTGATAGGGATTGTATTGAAGCTGTAGATTGCCTTGAGTAGTATAGTCATTTTAACAATGTTGATTCTTCCAATCCAAGAACATGGTATATCTTTCCATCTGTTTGTGTCACGTTCGATTTCTTTCATCACTGTCTTATAGTTTTTGGAGTACAGGACTTTTGTCTCCTTAGGTAGGTTTATTCCTAGAAAATCCTAAAGATGCTACAAGTAAACTACTAGAGCACATCAATGAATTCTGTAAAGTTGCAGGATACAAAATTGAAACATGGAGATCTGTTGCATTTCTATACACTAGTAATGAAAGGTCAGAAAGTGAAATGAAAGAAACAAATCCATTTGCAATCACATCAAAATACATATATATATAATTCTTGACAATCAACTTATGTCATTTTGAGGTTTTTGCCTTTATAAGCCTCCCCAATCTTGTAGTCTGGCTGAACACATTTCAGGTCCTTCTAGAATGTATCTCTCCTGAGCTATAGACCTCAGTTTGGTTCAAGTAAAATTCCTTTCTATTCCTAGTATAGATTGATTTAGAGAATATTTATATTGACAACACAATTGAAGAGTTTCTTTATAACATTCCAGAATACAATGAACAGCTAAAATATGAGTTACAGACACTAAAGTCCACTTTCATTTAGTGCACGGAGGCTGCTACAAGGGAAGGGAACAGGGACATGTTCTGGGCCCAGCAGGAGGGCCTCGACAGCTCTCTGCTCCTCCCAGACGCTCCGAAGCCCACTGCGTCGCCCCTGCTGGGGGTAGGGACAGCAGCTCAAGCATCATGGAGACCCTGGGGATATGACTATGAGTTGGGAGGTCCCCTGACCTGCACCCTTCAGAGACTATCTCCGTCGATGACACTCCAAGCTCTGGAACTGCCAACCTGAGGTCCTTTTCTTATGGAGCAAGGGCTCATGTGACTGAGGTGCAGAAAGCCCAACTGTGACAGCAGGTGCTTTAATCAAAATAAGGGTTTATTTACAGATCTCAAAGCAAGGGAGAGGGAGACAAGCCACAGATACACTCTAATTTAGCATTTGAGTTAGGGGCTTTTTTAAAGGGAAGAAAAAAGAGGCTGCCATTAATCATCATAATTTGACATGTCTGTGACTCTTTGTTTTCCTTTTTTAACAAATCGAAGTATAATTGACTTATTGATACAATATTGTGTTACTTTCTGGTGTATACCAAAGTGATTCAGTTTTGGTATATATATATATATATATATATATATAAATATATAATTTCCCATTATAGGTTACTACAAGATATTGAATATAGTTTCCTGTGCTATGCAGTAAATCCTGGTTAGTTACCTTTTTTATGAACAGAATTGTGTAACTGTTAATCCCATACTATATGTGACATTTGTTCACCATAACTTCAGAAGTCAGGCTGTCTCTGCTTTATGATTCTCAGGCCAGGTGTTCCCCGGCTCAGGGGTCTTTGATCTCATCTTGCCCTGGAGAAACAACCTGAATTTGGAGTGAACGATGACATCTACAACAGCAACTGGTACACTGATGATGTTCACAACAGAAGTGTAGTCACCTGACTCTGTTTGATGAGTGTTCAGTTAGCACAGGATTGAGGTCAGAGGTGACAAAGTAAAGGAAGAAAGTTTTGGATAGAGAGATCATCTGTAAACTCAGTGAGGGAACTCTGTTTTAGGGGGAACTGGATTCACCCTGCAGGACCTTGGAGGACAGCACCTCACTCCTGGTGCCGAGTCCCATCAGCTCCTGGACGGGCCCCTGTCCCTGAAGAGGCCCCTCTTGGGGAAGGACGAGCTGCTGAGACAGCGGTCCCTGAGCACCTCTCTCATCTAGCCCATCTCAGGGTTCCGAGTTCCCGGAGGGGCGGAGGCGGTGGCCCACGTGGGAGCGAGTGTCCAGCGGGGGAAAGAGGCGCCCAGCTCAGCAGCGGCCCGAGTGCAGGAAGCCGGGGATGTTCTGGTCCCGTGGGGGACGAGCCGGGGGCCGGAAGGCCTTCTGCGAGGAGCGCAGTGCCGCCCGCCGTCTCCCCACCTCTGCCGCCTTCTCTGTGAGCAGAGGCCTCTGGGCGGCTCGGGACAGGTTGGCGGGCCCTCCTTTCCCGCCGCTCCTCCAGCTCCGGGCTGGGTCCCTGCAGCGGAGCTCCTTGTACCTGAAGCGCTTGCCCCGCCCGGAAGTCCGGGTAGCAGAGCGTTAAGGTCACGGGCACCGAGGGTCTCATCCGAGACCCGCCGGCCAAGCTGCAGGAAGATCCGGTGGATCCACAGCCGCCTCCTCACCAGAGATGAGGTTGTCATCTTGTCGCAGGAAGAATTCAGAGACAACAGGGAGAAGGAGAAGGCACAGCGTGGACTTCTGGGGCACAGTGAGTCGATGGGGTGAGCAGCGGCGCTGAGCCGCTTGGACAGGCTGCTTACACGGGACGTGAAAATGAAGGGGCAGAGTATTCATTGGGGAGGGTGGGGCTTGGGGGTCGCACTTCCTGATTTTCACCCCAGCTCCACCTTTCTGAGGGGAAGAGGGAGTTTCCTCCTTATTTAGCCTTAGTGGGAAGTGTCCCCGCCCCAGTGCATGATGGGAACTTCTCATCTGCAACGCTAATTTTATTGTAATGAGGGTATAATGAGCAAAAGGTTACATTTAGAAGCCTGAGATTCCCGTTTACCCGAATTCCCTTGCCTCCAGGACACTTGTCATCCCAAAATGTATCGTTTTCTGTCAGCCCAGAAGTTTTTGCTTTTCTTTGTCTGCCTACAGACCCCCGTTGTTTACAAGAGGTATGGTTTCCTGCTATCTGGCCCCACCCTCTTTCTCTGCTCAAGGCTAGCTCTTTGCCTGCTGGAGCAGCCAGAAGTGCCGCCCTGGGCTCTGGGCTGGTTGGGGGGCAGGTGTACTTACATTTCTCACTCTGCTGGCTTCCAGGCTGAGGCCAGAGAACTGGAGCGGGACGCGCTGGACCTCTGTGCTGTGTGTCCTGAGCCCTGGGCTGGCACTGGACAATAAGGCAAGAGCCAACTACACGTGCCCAGGCAGGCCCCTTCTTTAATCCTTCAACTCTGGTGTGAAAGAGCCCTGATTTCCCATCCTGGGCAAAACTTATTCTTTAAAAATATTTTGCAGAAGCCCTTCTGTTCTCTGCCAATATAAGATGTCGGTTGAGTTAACATTACCAGATTCATCTGTAGGCATTGTCTGTGAGCAGCCAGGGCAGCTCATAGCCCCAAACCCTTTACGCGCTGGGAGCAGAACATGGCTGTTCGACTCCCCTGGGTCATTAGCTGTCAGAGAAGCTGGAGCCTTACTTGCAGGACTCCAAGTGAAACTGCAGAACGTGTTTCAGGACTTAGTAGAGCATAGGTAATGCACATCTCTTGTGCAATCTGTTTGTTTTAGAAAGCTCATCTCTAAGAAGCGTCCCTTCCACTGTGGCTCTATAGATCAGGCCATAGCATCCTACAACCCATGGGCCAAATTCTGCCCCCAACCTGTGCTGTACGACCTTCAAGCTAAAAATTATTTTCATATTTTAAAATGTTGAAAAAATATTTAAATGTTTTGCAACATACACAAATTATATGACAGTCGCATTTTAGTGTCTATAAATAATGTTTTACTGGAGCACAGCTCCTTTGTTTACCTTTTATCTGTGGCTGCTTTCCTGCTATAATGGCAGACTTGATGGATAAAGCAGAGGTCATATGGCAAAGTTTAAGATATTCACTCTTTGGCCCTTTAGAAAAGCCTGCCAGTTCCTTCTCTAGAAAAGTAGTATTTTCTTACCACTATATGCTGAGGGTTATACTTAATAAGCACGTAAATTTTGGTGAATTTTGTCCCTTGAAATAAACCTTGGGTAGCTGTAAAACTGATGACATTACTCTCAGATATCTCATAATAAACCTAGCCACCAAATGTGCAGTTATCATTAGGCTGAGAAGGGAATTCATGTGCTGACTTCTTTCATCCAAGAAATCACCACAAATTAGCATAACTGGAATACAGCTCCCATCTGAATTAGCATCAACTGCAGAAACTGCCAAGCATTTCCAATCCTACGATTGGGGCAGAGTAAACCATAAAGCTAGTTTGACCTTTGGATTAGAGAATCTCTTTTAACTGAAGCAGCGTTTGCCAAAGTTTATTGAACATGAAAATCAAAAAACAATAATAATTTATTGATAGAAAACTATCAGGATTTAATAAGTTCCATTTACACTCAGAGGAAAGAAAGCTGCAAAAATGGTCACAGTGATGACACAATTACTATTTAATTTACATATGCTTATGAAAATTTTATAAAAGCAAAAATAACTCATTAGAATCATACTATTTTTTGTCATTAAATAAAAAGCATTTTCATGCAACTTCCTGGTATACTTTTGCATCTGGTGCACCGTTTCTTTCTTAAAATGCATTCCTGCATAATGAGAACACATAGATAAAGACAGTTTGTAGTTTTCTTTTGTATTTATAAGTACATTTTAATTGAAATTTATCAATAGTATATATAGCCTATAATACATTCTGGGAAATGCTGATTTATCTGGTAATAACGAGTTATTGTGAATTGTTTTGAATTATCTAAAATTAAATTAGAATAAAATTAGGACCCCAATAGAATAATCAAAATAGATGTCATTTTGTTTAATATCATTTAAAATGGAAACATATTAAATCTCAAATAAAATAGTTGGTAAAAGGAATTTTAAGAGGCTTGTAGAGAAAATTTTCTATTCTTATAACAGGTACTGATTTTCAAAAACATGATTTAGAATTCAAACAATTAAATTTAAAAGTAGTTATTTTACAATGTATTTAAGAGCAAACCTTGCTCTTAGGAAAGGAAATCTAGCTTTCCTCT
>NW_020174302.1:0-1290 GCF_003031525.2 Neophocaena asiaeorientalis asiaeorientalis | reverse complement strand
CTCTTACTGAGATGTCCTGATTCTTCATGGTACACATAACTGCTGCTTGCAGTGAGTCAGTAAACCCAGATTTATAGAACTGCAGATGTGTTCCTGGTGGTCTTTGGATAGAGGACATTGGCAGATTCATAGAGCAGTTATTATGAATGCTCTATGGAGCCCTCACTGTCTGCATTTCAGTTAAAGAACTGGCTCCTCTAACTTCTCTAGGGACTTAGCTATGGTGTAGGTTCTTTTTCATAGCCCAGAACTCCTGAGGAAGAGATTCTGGTTGGCCATAATATCACCCTTCAAGTCCTTTGTGGATTATGGGGATATGGACATGAGGTACTGAATTTCTAAAACAGCAACAACAACAACAATATCGACAACAGCAATAATAACTAAGACTTATAGGTTAAGAATCCGCCTGCGAATGCAGGGAGCATGGGTTCAAGCCCTGGTGCGGGGAGATCCCATATGCTGTGGAGCAACTAAGCTCGTGCGCTACAACTACTGAGCCAGCTCTCTAGAGCCTGCAAGCCACAACTACTGAGCCCGCGTGCCACAACTACTGCAGCCCACGTGCCTAGAGCCTGTGCTCCACAGCAAAGAGAAGCCACCGCAATGAGAAGCCCACACACCACAACAAAGAGTAGCTGCCTTTCGCCGCAACTAGAGAAAGACCACGCACAGCAACGAAGACACAATGCAGCCAATGAATAAATTAATTTTTAAAAAAACAACGTAACACTTATATAATGCTTGCTATGTGTCAGGGACTCTTCTAGGCAATTTCCATAGAGTCACTCACTTAGTACACCAACACTATGCAATAGATGCTCTTATCACTCTAACTTTGCAGATGTAGAAACTGAGGCACAGAGATGTTAATTACTTGTGTAAGGTCCCACAGCTATTAAGAGGCATAGCCAGCAATTGAACAAAGGAAATTATATTGCTGTATTCTGAATCAGTTCAACTGTTCTCATGAAGTAATAGAGTACTGAGAGATGGAGTGTGAATGATTTGGCACCACTCAACACACTTTTATATGAAGAGTTATTTTATACGTGAGCAAGGATATCTTTTAAAGGAGTTCAGTCTAGCAATGTTAAAGTTTTGATGTGTCTCTTTAATAATAGTGTCTGTTAGGAATAATTTAAACTTTATGGAAGTAACTTCGTTGGCTATAATTTGCTTTCTTTTACATATGAACATTTTAATTCGGCATTTATTGACTATGATGAGCATGGCTCTTTCGTGTGTTGTATGGGACAAAAGCTCTACATTGCTATCTACAGAATAAAT
>NW_020174301.1:11786642-11786775 GCF_003031525.2 Neophocaena asiaeorientalis asiaeorientalis | reverse complement strand
TTATGATTTCTTTCCTTCTGCTAACTTTGGGGTTCTTTTTTCTTTCTTTTTCTAATTGCTTGAGGTGCAAGGTTAGGTTGTTTATTTGAGATGTTTCCTACTTCTTAAGGTGGGCTTGTATTGCTATAAACTT
>NW_020174301.1:11773937-11786600 GCF_003031525.2 Neophocaena asiaeorientalis asiaeorientalis | reverse complement strand
TGTTAGTATTTGCCTTATGTATTGAGGTGCTCCTATGTTGGGTGCATAAATATTTACAATTGTTATATCTTCTTCTTGGATTCATCCCTTTATCATTATGTAGTGGCCTTCTTTGTCTCTTCTTATAGTCTTTATTTTATATTTGCCTTATGTATTGAGGTGCTCCTATGTTGGGTGCATAAATATTTACAATTGTTATATCTTTTTCTTGGATCGATCTCTTTATCATTATATAGTGCCCTTCTTTGTCTCTTCTAATAGCCTTTATTTTAAAGTCTATTTTGTGTGATATGAGAATTGCTACTCCAGCTTTCTTTTGGTTTCCATTTGCATGGAATATCATTTTCCATCCCCTTATTTTCAGTTTGTATGCATCTCTAGGTCTGAAGTGGGTTTCTTGTAGACAGCATATATATGGGTCTTGTTTTTGTATCCATTCAGCCAATCTGTGTCTTTTGGTGGGAGCATTTAGTCCATTTACATTTAAGGTAATTATCGATATGTATGTTCCTATTCCCATTTTCTAAATTGTTTTGTGTTCGTTATTATAGATGTTTTCCTTCTCTTGAGTTTTTTGCCTAGCGAAGTTCCTTTAGCATTTGTTGTAAAGCTGGTTTGGTGGTGCTGAACTCTCTCAGCTTTTGCTTGTCTGTAAAGGTTTTAATTTCTCCATCAAATGTGAATGAGATCCTTGCTGGGTAGAGTAGTCTTGGTTGCAGGTTTTTCTCCTTCATCACTTTCAGTATGTCCTGCCACCCCCTTCTGGCTTGTAGGGTTTCTGCTGAGAGATCAGCTGTTAACCTTATGGGGATTCCCTTGTGTGTTATTTGTTGTTTTTCCCTTGCTGCTTTTAATATGCTTTCTTTGTATTTAATTTTTGACAGTTTGATTAATATGTGTCTTGGCGTATTTCTCCTTGTATTTATCCTGTATGGAACTCTCTGTGCTTCCTGGACTTGATTAACTATTTCCTTTCCCATATTAGGGAAGTTTTCAACTATAATCTCTTCAAATATTTTCTCAGTCCCTTTCTTTTTCTCTTCTTCTTCTGGAACCCCTATAATTCGAATGTTGGTGCGTTTCATGTTGTCCCAGAGGTCTCTGAGACTGTCCTCAGTTCTTTTCATTCTTTTTTCTTTATTCTGCTCTGCAGTAGTTATTTCCACTCTTTTATCTTCCAGGTCACTTATCCGTTCTTCTGCCTCAGTTATTCTGCTATTGATCCCATCTAGAGTATTTTAATTTCATTTATTGCGTTATTCATTGTTGCTTGTTTCATCTTTATTTCTTCTAGGTCCTTATTAAACGTTTCTTGCTTTTTTCCATTCTTTTTCCAAGATTTTGGATCATCTTTACTATCATTATTCTGAATTCTTTTTCAGGTAGACTGACTATTTCCTCTTCATTTGTTAGGTCTGGTGCAGTGTTATCATGCTCTTTCATCTGCTTTGTGTTTTTCTGTCTTCTATTTTGCTTATCTTACTGTGTTTGGGGTCTCCTTTTTGCAGGCTGCAGATTCATTGTTCCCGTTGTTTTTGATGTCTGTGCCCAGTGGCTAAGGTTCATTCAGTGGATTGTGTAGGCTTCCTGGTCGAGGGGACTAGTGCCTGTGCTGTGGTGGATGAGGCTGGATCTTGTCTCTCTAGTGGGCAGGTCCATGTCTAGTGGTATGTTTTGGGGTGTCTGTGGGCTTATTATGAATTTAGGCAGCCTCTCTGCTGATGGGTGGGGTTGTGTTCCTGTTTTGCTAGTTGTTTGGCATAGGTTGTCTCTCACTGTAGCTTGCTGGTCGTTGAGTGAAGCTGGGTGCTGGTGTTGAGATGGAGATCTGTGGGAGATTTTTGCCATTTGATATTATGTGGAGTTGGGAGGTCTCTTGTTGACCAGTGTCCTGAAGTTGGCTCTCCCACCTCAGAGTCACAGCACTGACTCCTGGCTGCAGCACCAAGAGCCTTTCATCCACATGGCTCAGAATAAAAGGGAGACAAAGTAGAGAGAAAGAATTAGTAGAAGTAGGAAGAAAGAAAGAAAAAAGAAAGAAAGGAAGGAAGAAAGAAAGATAGAAAGAAAGAAAGGCGGGAAGGAAGCAAGGAAGGAAGAAAGGAAGGAAGAAAGTAGAATTAGGAAGAAAGAAAGAAAAAAGAAAGAAAGGAAGGAAGAAAGAAAGATAGAAAGAAAGAAAGGTGGGAAGGAAGCAAGGAAGGAAGAAAGGAAGTAAGAAAGTAGAAAGGAAGGAAAGAAGGAAAGAAGAAAGAAGGAAAGATAGGAGAGAGGGAGAGCGGAAGGAAGGAAGGAAGGAGGGAAGGAAGGAAAAAAAGAAAGAAAGAAAGAATATACAGTAAAATAAAATAAAGTATAATAAAATTATTAAATTAAAAAATAATTATTTAGAAAAAAAAGGGATGGATAGAACCCTAGGACAAATGGAGGAAGCAAAGCTATACAGACAAAATCTTACACAGAAGCATACACATACACCCTCACAAAAAGAGGTAAAGGGGAAAAAATCATAAATCTTGCTCTCAAAGTCCACCTCCTCAATTTGGGATGATTCGTTTTGTAAAGGAGGGAAGGAAGGAAAGAAAGCAAGAAACAAAGAAAGAAAGTAACGTATAATAAAGTTATTAAAATTAATTATTAAGAAAAATCATTAAAAAATACCCACAGACGGATAGAGCCCTAGGACAAATGGTGGAAGCAAAGCTATAGAGACAAATTCTCACACAGAAGCATACACATACACACTCACCAAAAGAAGAAAAGGGGAAAAAATCATAAATCTTGCTCTCAAAGCCTACCTCCTCAATTTGGGATGACTCGTTGTCTATTCATGTATTCCACAGATGCAGGGTACATCAAGTTGATTGTGGAGCTTTCATCCGCTGCTTCTGAGTCTGCTGGGAGAGATTTCCCTTTCTCTTCTTTGTTCTCACAGCTCACAGTGGCTCAGCTTTGGATTTGGCCCTGCCTCTGCGTGTAGGTCGCTGGAGGGCGTCTGTTTTATATTCAGACAGGATGGGGTTAAAGAGCCACTGATTCGGGGGCTGTGGCTCACTCAGACCGGGGGGAGGGAGGGGCGCGGAGTGTGGGGTGAGCCTGCGGCGGCAGAGGCCGGCGTGACGTTGCACCAGCCTGAGGCCCGCTGTGCGTTCTCCTGGAGAAGTTGTCCCTGGATCCCAGGAACCTGGCACTGGCGGGCTGCACAGGCTCTGCAGAAGAGGGGTGTGGATAGTGACCTGTGCTCGCACCCAGGCCCCTTGGTGGTGGCAGCAGCAGCCTTAGTATCTCCTGCCTGTCTCTGGGGTCCGTGCTTTTAGTCGCGGCTCGTGCCCATCTCTGTGGTCCGTGCTTTTAGCCACGGCTCACGCCTGTCTCTGGAGTTCCTTTAAGCAGTGCTCTTAAAACCCTCTCCTTGTGCACCAGGTAACAAAGAGGGAAGAAAAAGTCTCTTGCCTCTTCGGCAGCTCCAGACCATTTCCCGGCCGCCTCTTGGCTAGCCGTGGTGCACTCACCCCTTCAGGCTCTGTTCATGCAGCCAACCCCAGTCCTCACCCTGCACTCTGACCAAAGCCCGAGCCTCAGCTCACAGCCCCGCCTGCCCTGGAGGGTGAGCAGACAAGCCTCTCGGGCTGGTGAGTGCTGGTCGGCACTGATCCTCCTTGAGGGAATCTCTCCGCTTTGCCCTCCACACCCCTGTTTCTATGCCCTCCTCTGCGGCTCCGAAGATCCCCCCTCCGCCTCCCGCATTCTCCGACTGTGAAGGGGCTTCCTAGTGTGTGGAAACCTTTCCTCCTTCACAGCGCCCTCCCACTGGTGCAGGTCCCATCCCTATTCTTTTGTCTGTTTTTTCTTTTGCCCTACCCAGGTATGTGGGGAGTTTCTTGCGTTTTGGTAGGTCTGAGGTCTTCTGCCAGCATTCAGTATGTGTTCTGTAGGAGTTGCTCCACGTGTAGATGTTTTTCTCTTGTATCTGTGGGGAGAAAGGTGATCTCCACATCTTACTCTTCCACCATCTTTCCCTCCGCCTTTGGAATTGTTTTCTTAATTTCATTTTTCTGTTTATTGTCAGTGTATACAAAAAAATTATTTTTGACTTTTGATTTTTCACCTGCAACCTTGCTGAATTTGTTTATTTGTTCAAAAAACTGTGGAATATTTAGTGTTTTCTACATATAACATCATGCCATTTGCAGAGATAATTTCACTTATTCCATTCTAATTTGGATGCCTTTTTTTTTCTCTTTCATGTAAACTTTCCCTATCTAAGACTTGCAGTAATATGTTGAACAGAGGTGGTGAAAGTGTGCATCCTTTTTTTGTTCCTGCTCTTAGAGGAAATCTTTCAGCCCTCCTCCATTGAAAATGTCTTTAATAGTAAGTTTTTCACATATAGTTTTAATGGGCAGAATTGTGTTCCCCCAAATCCATATGTTTAGGTCCTAACATTGAGTACTTCAGATTGTGTATATATTTGGAGATAGTAACTTCAAAGAAGTAATTAAATTACAATTATGCCATGAGATCTAGCTCTAATTCAATATGACTGGTTTACTTATAAAAGAAAAAAATTTGATCACAGATATATACAGAAAGAACACCATGTGGAGACACACTGAGAAGATGGTCATCTCCTAGCCAAGGAGAGAGACCGCAAAAGAAAACAAACCCACAAAACCTTGATTTTGGTGCAAGCAAGGAGAAACCAGGTCACATCCTCAATTCTTTGCTTAGAAATCCCCTCAGCTAAATACAAAAGTTATCACTTACCAGAATTGAAAAAGCAAATTTCTGTTGTTTAAGCTACCCAGTCTGTGGCAGTCCTAGCAAAATAATATAGATTTGGTAATTTGAAGTGGAATATCTATGTTAAAAATACCTTGAAATGTGGAAGTGGCTTTAGAACTAAGTAATGGGTTGAGGCTGGAAGTGTTTTGAGGTGCATAATTATTTTTAAAATCAGAGATTACCTTGAAGAGACAGTTGGTAGAAATATGAATATTAAAAGTGCTTCTGGTGATATATCAGAGGAAAGTCTATTCTTTTATTTCTATTTTTTTTTCACAGTATGTAACGGCTTTATTTGGAGTTCTGTATTACATCAGTTATATCAAAATTTTTTTCAATAATATGAATAAATCTATGGAAAAGTATCTTATCAAATTTGCAGGTGACATTTAAAGAAAAACACAACTATGATATCTAATACAAATTTACATTAAAATATTTGGTTGCAATAATGAGCTGATTCTGAAAGGAGCAATTTCTTTTTTTTTCTTTTTTAAGTTCAAGAAAATACTTCTCTATAATTTATTTATATTTCCCTCTTTCACTTTTAAGATGTATGAGAATTGAATCCATTTACTGGTACACCCAAAGAGCTTAGCATCTATATTATTATTTATTTTTATTATTATTATTATTATTATGTAACATCTTTATTGGAGTATATTTGTGTTACAATGGTGTGTTAGTTTCTGATTTATAACAAAGTGACTCAGTTGTACATATACATATGTCACAATTTCTCATCCCTTTTGCATCTCCTCCCTCCCAACCTCCCTATCCCACCCCCCATATCCCACACCTCTAGGTGGTCACAAAGCACCGAGCAGATCTCCCTGTGCTATGCAGCTGCTTCCCACTAGCTATTTATTTTACATTTGGTACTGTATATATGTCCATGCCACTCTCTCACTTTGTCCCAGCTTACCCTTCCCCCTCCCTGTATCCTCAAGTCCATTCAAAGGAAGGTCTGCATTTTTATTCCTGTCTTGTCACTAGGCTCTTCATGCACTTTTGGTTTTTTTTTTAGATTCCATATATATGTGCTAGCATACGGTATTTGTTTTTCTCTTTCTGACTTACTTCACTCTGTATGACAGTCTCTAGGTCCACCCACTTCACTACAAATAACTCAGTTTTGTTCCTTTTATGGCTGAGTAATAATACATTTTATAAATGTGTCACATCTTCTTTATGCATTCATCTGTTGATGGACACTTGGGTTGTTTCCACGACCTAGAGCTGCAATGAAACTTGTGGTACATGACTCTTTTTGAATTATGGTTTTCTCAGGGTATATGCCCAGTAGTAGGATGGCTGGGTTGTATGGTAGTTCTAATTTAATTTTTTAAGCAAGCTCGATACTGTTCTACATAATGGCTGTATCAATTTACATTCCCACCAACAGTGCAAGAGAGTTCCTTTTTCTCCTCACCCTTTCCAGCCTTTATTTTTTGTAGATTTTTTGATGATGGCCATTCTGACTGGTGTGAGATGATATCTCATTGTAGTTTTGATTTGCATTTCTCTAATGATTATTGATGTTGAGCATTCTTTCATGTGTCTGTTGGCAATCTGTATATCTCCTTTGAGGAAATGTCTATTTAGGTCTTCTGCCCATTTTTGAATTGGGTTGTTTTTTGAAATCGAGCTACAAGTGCTGCTTGTAAATTTTGGAGATTAATCCTTTGTCAGTTGCTTCATTTGCAAATATATTCGCCCATTCTGAGGGTTGTCTTTTGATCTTGTTTATGGATTCCTTTGCTGTGCCAAAGCTTTGAAGTTTCATTAGGTCTCATTTGTTTATTTTTGTTTTTATTTCCATTGCTATAGGAGGTGGGTCAAAAAGGATCTTGCTGTGATTTATGTCATAGTGTATTCTGCCTATGTTTGCTCTAAGAGTTTGATAGTTTCTGGCCTTACATTTATGTATTTAATCCATTTTGAGTTTATTTTTTGTATGCTGTTAGGGAGTGTTCTAACTTCATTCTTTTACATGTAGCTGTCCAGTTTTCCCAGCACCACTTATTGAACAGGCTGTCTTTTCTCAATTGTATATTCTTGCCTCCTTTATCAAAGATAAGGTGACCATATGTGTGTGGGTTTATCTCTGTTCTTTCTATCCTGTTCCACTGACTCATATTTCGGTTTCTGTGCCAATACCATAGTGTCTTGATTACTATAGCTTTGTAGAGTAGTCTGAAGTCAGGGAGCCTTATTCCTCCAGCTCTGTTTTTCTTTCTCAAGATTGCTTTGGATTTCTGGGGTCTTTTGTGTTTCCATACAAATTGTGAATTTTTTTGTTCTATTTCTGTGAAAAATGCCAGTGGCACTTTGGTAGGGATTGGATTGAATTTGTAGATTGCTTTGGGTAGTATAGTCATTTACACAATGTTGATTCTTCCAATCCAAGAACATGGTATATCTCTCCATCTATTTGTATCATCTTTAATTTCTTTCATCAGTGTCTTATAATTTTCCACATTCAGGTGTTTTTTGTCCTTAGGTAGTTTTATTCCTAAATATTTAATTTTTTTGTTGCAATGGTAATTGAGAGTGTTTTCTTAATTTCACTTTTAGATCTTTCAGCATTAGTGTATAGGAATGCAAGAGATTCCTGTACATTAATTTTGCATCCTGTTACTTTACCAAATTCATTGATTTGCTCTACTAGTTTTCTAGTAGCATCTTTAGGATTCTCTATGTATAGTATCATGTCATCTGCAAACGGTGACAGCTTTACTTCTTCTTTTCCAATTTAGCTTCCTTTTATTTCTTTTTCTTCTCTGATTGTTGTGACTAAAACTTCCATAGCTATGTTAAATAATAGTGGTGATAGTAGGCAACCTTGTCTTGATCTTGATCTTAGTGGAAATTTTTTCAGTTTTTCACCATTGAAGACGATGTTGGCTGTGGGTTTGTCATATATGGCCTTTATTAGGTTGAGGAAAGTTCCCTCTATGCCTACATTCTGGAGGGTTTTTATCAGAAATGTGGGTTGAATTTTGTCGAAAATTTCTCTGCATCTATTGAGATGATCATATAGTTTTTCTCCTTCAATTTGTTAATGTGATCTATCACGTTGATTGATTTGCATATATTGAAAAATCCTTCCATTCCTGGGATAAACCCCAATTGATCATAATGTATGATCCTTTCAATGTACTGTTGGATTCTGTTTGTTAGTAGTTTGTTGAGGATTTTTACATCTATGTTCATCAATGATATTGGCCTGTAGTTTTCTTTCTTTGTGATATCTTTGTCTCGTTTTGGTATCAGAGTGATGGTGGCCTTGTAGAATGAGTTTGGGAGTGTTCCTACCTCTGTTATATTTTGGAAGAGTTTGAGAACTGTAGGTGTTAGCTCTTTCCTAAATGTTTGATATAATTTGCCTGTGAAGCCATCTTTCCCTGGGCTCTTGTTAGTTGGAAGATTTTTAATCATAGTTTCAAATTCAGTTCTTGGAATTGGTCTGTTTATATTTTGTTCTGGTTCAGTCTCGGAAGGTTGTACATTTATAAGAATTTGTCCATTTTTTTGGTAGACAGTTTCTTGTAGTAATCTCTCATGATCCTTTGTATTTCTGCAGTGTCAGTTGTTACTTCTCCTTTTTCATATCTAATTCAATTTATTTGAGTTTTCCCCATTTTGTCCTTGGTAAGTCTGACTAATGTTTATCATTTTTTTATCTTCTCAAAGAACCAGCTTTTAGTTTTATTGATCTTTGCTATTGTTACCCTCATTTCTTTTTCATTTATTCCTGATCTGATCTTTATGATTTTTTCCTTCTGCTAAATTTGGAGTTTTTTTGCTCTTCTTTCTCTAATTGCTCTAGGTGTAAATTTAGGTTGTTTATTTGAGATGTTTCTTGTTTCTTAAGTTAGGATATTATTTCTTTAAACTTCCCTCTTAGAACTGCTTTTGCTGCATCCCATAGGTTTTCGGTCGTCACGTATTCATTGTCATTTTTTTCTAGGTATTTTTTTATTTCCTCTTTGATTTCTCCAGTGATCTCTTGGTTATTAACTAGTGTGTTGTTTAGCCTCCATGTGCTTTTATTTTTTACAGATCTTTTCTTGTAATTGATATCTAGTCTCATAGCATCATGATTGGAAAAGATACCTGATACAATTTCAACTTTCTTAAACTCACCAAGGCTTGATTTGTGACCCAGGGTAGGATCTATCCTAGAGAATGTTCCATGAGCACTTGTGAAGAAAGGGTATTCTGTTGTTTTTGGATGGAATGTCCTATAAATTTCAATTAAGTCTATATTCTTTATTGTATCATTGAAAGCCTGTGTTTCCTTACTTATTTTCATTTTGGATGATCTCACCATTGGTGAAAGTGGGTTGTTACAGTCCCCTACTATGATTTTGTTACTGTCGATTCCCCCTTTGATGGTTGTTAGTATTTGCCTTATGTATTGAGGTGCTCCTATGTTGTGTGCATAAATATTTACAGTTGTTATATCTTCTTCTTGGATTGATCCCTTGATCATTATGTAGTGTCCTTCTTTGTCTCTTGGAATAGTCTTTGTTTTAAAGTCTATTTTGTCTGATATGAGTATTGCTACTCCACCTTTCTTTTGATTTCCATTTGCATGAGATATCTTTTTCCATCTCCTCACTTTTAGTCTGTATGTGTCCCTAGGTTTGAAGTGGGTCTCTTGTAGACAGTATATATACGGGTCTTGTTTTTGTATCCATTTAGGAATGTGTTTTTTTTGGTTTGAGTATTTAATCCATTTACATTTAAGGTATTTATCGATATGTATTTTCTATTACCATTTTCTTAATTGTTTTGCGTGTATTACTGTAGGTGTTTTCCTTCTCTTGTGTTTCCTGCCTAGAGAATTCATCTAGCTTTTGTTGTACAGCTGGTTTAGTGGTTCTGTATTCTCTTGGCTTTTGCTTGTCTTTAAAGGTTTTAATTTTTCCATCAAATCTGCATGAGATACTTTCTGGCTTGAGTAATCCTGGTTGTAGGATTTCTCTTTCTTCACTTTTAATAGGTCCTGTCACTCCCTGCTGGCTTTCAGTGTTTCTGCTGAATGATCAGCTGTTAACCTTATGGGGATTCCTTTTTGTGTTATTTGTTGTTTTTCCCTTGCTGGTTTTAAGATTTGTTCTGCTATTGTTACCCTCATTTCTTTTTCATTTATTCCTGATCTGATCTTTATGATTTTTTCCTTCTGCTAAATTTGGAGTTTTTTTGCTCTTCTTTCTCTAATTGCTCTAGGTGTAAATTTAGGTTGTTTATTTGAGATGTTTCTTGTTTCTTAAGTTAGGATATTATTTCTTTAAACTTCCCTCTTAGAACTGCTTTTGCTGCATCCCATAGGTTTTCGGTCGTCACGTATTCATTGTCATTTTTTTCTAGGTATTTTTTTATTTCCTCTTTGATTTCTCCAGTGATCTCTTGGTTATTAACTAGTGTGTTGTTTAGCCTCCATGTGCTTTTATTTTTTACAGATCTTTTCTTGTAATTGATATCTAGTCTCATAGCATCATGATTGGAAAAGATACCTGATACAATTTCAACTTTCTTAAACTCACCAAGGCTTGATTTGTGACCCAGGGTAGGATCTATCCTAGAGAATGTTCCATGAGCACTTGTGAAGAAAGGGTATTCTGTTGTTTTTGGATGGAATGTCCTATAAATTTCAATTAAGTCTATATTCTTTATTGTATCATTGAAAGCCTGTGTTTCCTTACTTATTTTCATTTTGGATGATCTCACCATTGGTGAAAGTGGGTTGTTACAGTCCCCTACTATGATTTTGTTACTGTCGATTCCCCCTTTGATGGTTGTTAGTATTTGCCTTATGTATTGAGGTGCTCCTATGTTGTGTGCATAAATATTTACAGTTGTTATATCTTCTTCTTGGATTGATCCCTTGATCATTATGTAGTGTCCTTCTTTGTCTCTTGGAATAGTCTTTGTTTTAAAGTCTATTTTGTCTGATATGAGTATTGCTACTCCACCTTTCTTTTGATTTCCATTTGCATGAGATATCTTTTTCCATCTCCTCACTTTTAGTCTGTATGTGTCCCTAGGTTTGAAGTGGGTCTCTTGTAGACAGTATATATACGGGTCTTGTTTTTGTATCCATTTAGGAATGTGTTTTTTTTGGTTTGAGTATTTAATCCATTTACATTTAAGGTATTTATCGATATGTATTTTCTATTACCATTTTCTTAATTGTTTTGCGTGTATTACTGTAGGTGTTTTCCTTCTCTTGTGTTTCCTGCCTAGAGAATTCATCTAGCTTTTGTTGTACAGCTGGTTTAGTGGTTCTGTATTCTCTTGGCTTTTGCTTGTCTTTAAAGGTTTTAATTTTTCCATCAAATCTGCATGAGATACTTTCTGGCTTGAGTAATCCTGGTTGTAGGATTTCTCTTTCTTCACTTTTAATAGGTCCTGTCACTCCCTGCTGGCTTTCAGTGTTTCTGCTGAATGATCAGCTGTTAACCTTATGGGGATTCCTTTTTGTGTTATTTGTTGTTTTTCCCTTGCTGGTTTTAAGATTTGTTCTTTGTATTTAATTTCTGATAGCTTGATTAATATGTGTCTTGTCATGTCTGTCCTTGGATTTATCCTGTATGGGACTCTCTGTCCTTCCAGGACTTTAACTATTTCCTTTCCCATATAGGGAAGTTTTCAAGTATAATCTCTTGAAATATTTTCTCAGACCCTTTCTCTTTCTTTTATTCTTCTGGGACTGTTCATTTCGAATGTTGGTTCATTTAGTGTTGTCCCAGACGTCTCTGAGACTGTCCTCAAGGCTTTTCATTCTTTTTTTTTATTCTGCTCTGCAGTAGTTATTTCCACTATTTTATATTCCAGGTCACTTATCCATTCTTCTGCCTCAGTTATTCTACTATTGATCCCTTCTAGAGAATTTTCAATCTCATTTATTTTGTTGTTCATCACTGTTTGTTTGCTCTTTAGTTCTTCTAGTTCCTTGTTAAATGTTTCTTGTGTTTTCTCCATTCTATTTCCAAGATTTTGGATCATCTTTACTATCATTATTCTGAATTCTTTTTCAGGTAGACTGCCTATTTCCTCTTCATTTATTAGGTCTGGTGTGTTTTTGCCTTGCTCCTTCATCTGCCATGTGTTTCTCTGTCTTCTCATTTTGCTTAACTTACTGTGTTTGTGGTCTCCTTTATGCAGGCTGCAGGTTCGTAGTTTCCATTGTTTTTGGTTTCTGTCCCAAGTGGCTAAGATTGCTTCAGTGGGTTGTGTAGGCTTCCTGGTGGAAGGGATTAATGTCTGTGTTCTGGTGGATGAGGCTGGATCTTGTCTTTCTGGTGGGCAGGTCCACACCTGGGAGTGTGTTTTGTGGTGACTATGGCCTTATTATGATCTTAGGCAGCCTCTGTGCTAATGGATACTGTTGTATTCCTGTCTTGCTACTTGTTTGGCATAAGCTGTCCAGCACTGTAGCTTGCTGGTCAGTGAGTGGAACTGGGTCTTGGCATTGAGATGGAAATCTGTGGGAGATTTTCACCATTTGATACTACAAGGAACTGGGAGGTCTCTTGTGTACCAGTGTTCTGAACTTGGCTCTCCCACCTCAGAGGCACACCCTTAATACCTGGCTGGAGCACCATGAGCCTGTCCTCCACAATGCTCAGTATAAAAGGGAGAAAAAAATGAATAAAAGAAAGAAGAATATAAAATAATATGAAACAAAATAAATTAAAATAAAATAAAGTTATTAAAAATAAAAATAAAGTAATAAACACACACACACACAAACAGACAGACAGAACCCTAGGACAAATGGTAAAAGCAAAGCTATGCAGACAAAATCACACAGAGAAGCATACATATACATACTCACAAAAAGAGAAAAAGTGAAATAAATAAATA
>NW_020174301.1:11765332-11773905 GCF_003031525.2 Neophocaena asiaeorientalis asiaeorientalis | reverse complement strand
ATCAATCACACTGCTCCTGAGGCTGCTGGGTGAGATTTCCCTTTCTCTTCTTTGTTCGCACAGCTCCCAGGATTCAGCTTTGGATTTGGCCCCGCTTCTGTATGTAGGTCACCTGAGGGCATCTGTTCTTCTCTCAGACAGGACGGGGTTAAAGGAGCAGCTGATTAGGGGACTCTGGTTCACTCAGGCTGGGGGACGAAGGGGTACGGAGTGGGGAGCGAGCCTGCAGCGGCAAAGGCCGTTGTGATGTTGCATCAGGCTGAGGCATGCCAGGCATTCTCCTGGGGAAGTTGTCCATGGATCCTTGGAGGGATCAGGCACAGGCTCCCAGGAGGGACAGTGTGTATAGTGACCTGTACTTGTACACAGGCTTTTTGGTGGGTGCAGCAGCAGCCTTAGCATCTCATGCCCGTCTCTGGGGTCCTCGCTGATAGCCACGGCTCACGCCTGTCTCTGGAGCTCCTTTAAGCAGTGCTCTTAATCCCCTCTCCTCAAGCACCAGGAAACAAAGAGGCAAGAAAAAGTCTCTTGTCCCTTTGGCAGGTTTTTCCTGGACTCCCTCTCAGCTAGCTGTGGCTCACTAGCCCCCTTCAGGCTGTGTTCACACAACCAACCCCAGTCCTCTCCTTGATCTGACCACCTAAGTCCATGCCTCAGCTCCCAGCCCCCACCAGTCCCAGTGGGTGAGCAGACAAGCCTCTCAGGTTGGTTAGTGCTGGGCGGCACTGATCCTCTGTGTGGGAATCCATCTGCTTTGCCCTCCGCACCCCTGTTGCTGTGCTCTCCTCCGTGGCTTAAAGCTTCCCCCCTCCACCACCCACAGTCTCTGCGTGTGAAGGGCCTTCCTAATGTGTGGAAACCTTTCCTCCTTCATAGCTCCCTCCCACTTGTGCAGGTCCCGTCCCTATTCTTTTGTCTCTGTTTGTTTCTTTTTTCTTTCGCCCTACCCAGGTACGTGGGGAGCTTCTTGTGTTTTGGGAGTTTTGAGGTCTTCTGCCAGTGTTTAATAGGTGTTCTGTAAGAGTTGTTCCATATGTAGATGTATTTCTGATGTATTTGTGGGGAGGAAGGTGATCTCCGTGTCTTACTCTTCCACCATCTTGAAGCTCCTCTATTCTTTTATGAAGTAGCAAATAACTTGGCTGAATTATCTTTTAGTGTTTTGTGGAAAGTAGAAAATGGTAAGTTATAACTCTGATATTTAATTGAGGCAATTTCTTCTTTTTTTTTCATTCTGTCAGTGAAGCCATTTTTTTCTATGCTTTATTTCTTGGTAGATTTTTAAATTTCTCATTGAATCATTTTATTGGCTAGAGATCTATTCAGATTTACTATTTCTGCATGATTCATTCTTGGTAACTGTCTACATTTAGAAATTTGTTCATTTCATCTGTGTTTACCAAATTTGTTGGTATACCTTTGTTCTTATTATTCTCTTATAATATTTTATTTTTCTTTTCTGTAAATCAATAATGTCCCTTCTTTGATTTCTCATTTTAGTTATTTGAATTTTCATTTTTTCCTTAATGTATCTCAATTTTGTTAATCTTATTGACCTTTTCAACAAACCAACACTTTGTTTGATTTATTATTTATCTTTCCTATTTTGTTTATTTATATTTTATTTTTCCTTTGTTCTTCTACCTATGAGGTTAGTTTGTTCTTCCTTTTTCTAGTTCCTTAAGGAATAAACTTAGGTTGCTGATTTGAGACCTTTTATAATGTAAATATTTGCAGACATGAATTTCCTTCTTAACACTGCTTTTGCTGCTTCTCGTATGTTTTAGTATGTTATGTTTTCATTTTCCTTTGTCTCAGGAATTTTAAAATTTCTCTAGTTATATCTTTGACTCATTGGTTGTTTAAGAGTGTATTGTGTAATTTCCAGAGTATTTGTGGATTTTCCAGTTTTCCTTCTGTTGTTGATTTCTAATTTTAATCCATTGTGATTAGAAAATATATTTCATATAATTGCAATTTTAAAAACTAAGATATGTCTTATGGCCTAATATGTGATCTATCCTCGAGAATATTCCATGTGCACTTAAGAAGAATATATATTCTACCTTTGTTGGGTATCATTCTGTGTAGGTCTTTTAGGTCTAATTGCTCTGTAGTTTTACTCAAATCCTCTATTTCCATATTCTTCTTATGTCTGGTTGTTCTTTTCACAATTGAAAGTGGATATTGAAGTCTCCTATTATTTTAGTAGAGTTGTCTATTTATCCCTTCTATTTTGTCAATTTATTTCATATGCTTAAAAGCTCTGATGTTTGGTGCATGTGTGTTTATAGTCATCATAACTCCTTGGAGATTTGATTCTTTTATCATTATCTATAATGCCTTTCTTTGTCTCTTGTAAGAGTTGTTTTTTCTTAAAGTCTTTTTTTTTTATATATTAGTATAACCACCTTTACTCTCATTTGGTTATTGTTTGCATGAAATATATTTTTTCATTCTTTGACTTTGAAATTATGTGTATCCTTAGATCTAAAGTGAGTTTCTTGTAGGGAGCATGTATTGGGTTCCTCTTTTAATTAATTTTGTCAATCTGTTTTTTTAATTGAGGAGTTAAATCCATTTACATTTAATGCAATTACTGATAGTTAAGGACTTACTATTTCCATTTTGTTCTTTGTATTCTGTGTATTTTACAGCTCTTTTTTTGTCTCTTATTTCCTCCCATACTGCATTCTTTTGTGATCAGTTAATTTGTTTTGTGTACTGGCATATTTTCATTCTTTTCTTATCTCATTTTGTATATATTCTAAAGATACTCTGTTGTTACAATGGGTATTATATATAACATCCTATAGTTATAAAAATTTATTTTAAACTAATATCATCTGAAATTCAATCACATTAACAAATACTTTTACAGCTCACACCCCCTCCTTTATGTTATTGAGGTCACAAATTATACCTTTATTTAATTAAATAGATTAGATTAAAATAGATTTATAATTACTTTTGTGCTTTTAGTTTAAATCCTTTGGAAGAATAAAAAATGGGGCTATAAAACAAAATTACAATAATACTAATTTTTATATTTGCTCTTGTATTTATTTACCTTTATTCAGAAAGTTTATATTTATTGGCTTCTAGTTACCATTTAACCAATTTCATTTCCACTTGAAGGACTTCTTTTAGTATTTCTAATAGGGCAGGCCAACTCTCTCAGCTTTTGTTTATCCGAAAATGAGTTATTTCTTTCCTTATTTATTTATTTATTTATTTATTTTTGCGGTACGTGGGCCTCTCACTGTTGTGGCCTCTCCCATTGTGGAGCACAGGCTCTGGATGCACAGGCTCAGTGGTCATGGCTCATGGGCCTAGATGCTCTGTGGCATGTGAGATCTTCCCAGACCAGGGCACAAATCCATGTCCCCTGCATCAGCAGGCAGACTCTCAACCACTGCGCCACCAGGGAAGCCCTCTTTACTCATCATTGAAAGAAAGTTTTACCATATACAGAAGTTTTAGTTGGCAGTTTGTTTCTTTTATTTTTTTTAATTCCAGTACTTTAAACGTATAATCCCACTGTCTTTTGTCCCGAAAGGTTTCTGCTTAGAAATGTACTGATAATCTTATTGAGTATCCCTTTTACATGATGAGTCTCCTTCCTCTTGCTGGTTTCAAGGTTCTCTCATTATCTTTGTCTTTTGACAGCTTGATTGTAATGTGTCTCAGTGTAAGTTTCTTTGTATTTTTCCTACTTGGTATTCCTTGAGCTTTTTGTGTTTGCATAGCTATGTCTTTCCTCAATTTTTGGACGTTCTCAGCAATTATTATTTCAAATAAAATTCTTTGCCCTTTTGCTTCTCTGTTCTCCTACCTGGACTTCCATCATATGTATATTTGTCTTTTTGATTGTGTCACACTAAGATCTGTTCATTTTTATTCACTATTATTTTTCTTTTTGCTGTTCCAAATACATAATTTCAGATGACTTGTCACCAAGTATATTGACTTTTTTCTTCTGCCTGTTTGAGTCTACTGTTGAACTTTTCTGGTAAAATTTTCAATTCAGTTATTGCATTTTTCAGCTCCAGAATTTTTGTTTGGCTCTTTTTGTAATTTCTATCTCTTTGTCAATATTCTGATTTTGTTCATATGTTCTTTTCTGGATTTCCATTAGTTTTATTGTCTATGTTTTCCTTTTGGTGTTTGAGCATAATTAAGATAGTTGTTTTAAAGTTTTTATCTGGTAAATATGAAGTCTGTGTTTATTCATTTATGGTTTATGGAGATTAATATGTTTCTATAATGGGTTATGTTTTTCTGTTTCTTTGTGTTGTGATCTTTATTGAATATTGAACATTAAAAAAAAGAAAAACTGCTCCTCTTGTCTTTGGATACTGGTTCCATGCAGGGGAAAATTTTCACCTATATGCCAGACATGAATACTTTAGTTTTTCTCTGTATATTATGTACACGTGCCTTCTCTGGGTATATACACGTATGCATTTTTCCCCAATTCTCCTTAAATACTTCTGCTTTTAAATGTCTTAATTTCCCTAAGAGTCTTACCTTTGTTTCTACACAGAGTTTTAGCTGGTTTCTTGCATATAGCAATGAGTAATTTCTTATTCTTTTGTCTGTGAGACTGAGTTTCCCTGTGGCATTCATGAATCATGCTGTTGATTCTTTTGTCTTCCACTAGCCTGAGATTCCAGCTGCTTTTTACTATCTTAGCTTCAAGTTAGGGGTCACAGTGTCCTGTTACTGAGGAAGCCTGCAGACAAGTTAGAACTTTGCAATTTTCTCTTTGGTTCACAGCAGTGAACTAATAATCAGGTTGCTCCTTCACCCAAACCATCCTGTACCACCTCAAGAAGGGTATGTGGCAAGATGAATTAAAAGCAACATAAAGCTTCCTACCATGTTGAATGTAGCTTTTTCTTTATTGGGTGTTTGTTTGATTAGTGAAGACCTTTGCATGATTTTCAGAACTCTTATTAAGTATTTTTAATTGAAATGTTGTTGATTTACAATATTGTGTTAATTTCCAGTGTACAGCAAAGTGATTCAGATGTATATATATTTCATACTATTATAGGTCGTTACAAGGTATTGAATATAGTTCCCTGTGCTATACAGTAAATCCTTGCTGCTTAACTATTTTATGCATAGTAGTTTGTATCTTTTAATCCCATACTCCTAATTTATTCCCCTCTCCTTTTCCCCTTTGTAACCATAAGTTTCTTTTTTGTCTGCTAGTCTGTTTCTGTTTTGTAAATAGATTCATTTATATTGATTTTCGTTTCCACATATAAGTAATAACATATAATATTTGTATTTCTCTGTTTGACTTACTTCACCCTATTAATTTTGTATTCAGTTTTTTGTTATTTATTTAATGTTTCCAGGGAAAGCATGAACCTTGAGCTTCTTAGTTCACCATCTTGCAGACATCATCAACCCTATCAGTTTTTGACTAACACATTTTGAAGATATGTAATTAGGTGCATGCAGATATGGATAGTTATTTATTTTTGATTAATTGAAACGTTAATTATTAGAAATATTCCTTTTGTCTATGATAATATACATTTTCTGAAATACAAGTTATCCCACATTAGAATAGCCACTTCAGGTTTCTGGATTAATTTTTTCACATTATAAGTGGCTAGAAATGAAAGCTTAGTCATCTAGGCTCCATGGTCACAAGGCTTTTCTGATTCTATAAAATACACACATTAATATTACTGCAAACTTAATTATACTAGCCTTTTCCTCACATACGTTCTCAAACCCAAGAAGAAACTCTCATTGAAAGACATATTTTCTTGAAGGTCAGTCTTATAGACTAGTTGGCTTTAGTCTTGTCTTTAGCCCATTTATTTAGACTCTCTGAGCTCTAATCTCTTCATCTGCAAATGCATTATACATTTAACTTGACCTGTCAGAGTGTTTCCAGGTCTCACATTTCATAAATGTGGTCCTATGTTGCCACCTGAAGTTTTATTCTATGAGCCATAATGACTAAAGTATGTTCTGAAATTCCCTGGTATTCAGGGTAACAACTGATATGAATAATAGAGCAGGAAGAAAAATAAGTATAAGAATTCATTAATTCTTTATGTCAGATATGCTCAAGAGGTGAATTAGAATCAATCTGCAGATCTTAAGTACTTAAAGTTGTTAGCTTACAAATAAGCAATTTGTATAATTTATAGCATGGAGTAAGAAAGCATGATCTTTCAGTAGACTGGTATCCTTCCCCACAAAACTACACTGCCTGCACACAGTTCTCCCTATATTGTCATTGTCACAAAATGCTGGAGATAGAAATGAACCTATCTATGAAACAGAAACAGAATGAGCAACATAGAAAACAGACAGGTTGTTGCCAATGGGGAGGGAGTTGGAGGAGGAGTAAAGTGGGAGGTTTGGGTTAGCAGATGTAAGCTTTTATATACAGAATGGATAAACAACAAGGTCCTATTGCATAGCACAGAGAACTATATTCAAGATCCTATGATAAACCATAATGGAAAAGAACATTCAAAAAATAATGCATATATATGTGTAATTGAATCACTTTACTGTATATCAGTAATTAACACAACATTATAAATCAACTATACTTCAATTAAAAAAGTAAATAAAAAATTTAAAAATACGGAAGAAAAAATAGAGTTCTGTAGCAAAATGTTGAGGCTCCTGCCTCAAGATTTAGTTCATTCTCCAAGAAGAAAAAACTTGAAGAAATAACTCTGCAAGAATGTATTTTAGCTTCTGACGTTATATACCATGTATCATTTTACCTACACAGTCTGAATTTCTTTGTTAACTTTTGTTGTTCTTCATATTGCATGTCATATAAAAGACATGCTTATTACTAATGTGACTATCAGTCTTCATGTTGAGTTTTTTTAGTAGGGAAAATTGGTACAACTGTGATCTTTTTGACTTTTCTTCATTGATTCAACACCTACTACAAATTCTTTGTTCCACCGAAAAGAAAAATTGTATTCCCCTTTTTGTAAAAAAAATATTAAGGAAGTAAAATTACATTTACTTTATAAAGTCAAATTGATGACTATAAATGTTCATATTCCCCCTTAAAATACACTTCTTTATAAATCCTGACATAATTGTTTCTTCAAAAGATATTTATTTTAGCTGAAATTGTTGCAATAATCACATTAAAATATATGTAAATCAAACCATCATGCTATATGCCTTAAACTTATGCATTCAATTATTTCTCAATAAAACTGGGGGGAAAAGCTATTTTTTTCCTTGTGTTTAAATTTTTAAATGGGATCAAACTTAATCAATGCTTTTATTCAGTGAATATCTACTATATGTTCCAAACTGAAGTAATTGAAAATATTTTAAAAATATATTATGATAGATGAGAAGTTTTCAAAATTAAAAATTGGAAATATACTTTGACAAAATTAATTTTGTAAATGAAGTATTGAAAAGGTCACTCTGTGTGGTGGTATTTTTATTTTTTATAAAAATTATATTGTGTTAATAATCTTGCAAACTCTCAGAGCAATTATTAAGAATAAAAAACATGTTACATAAGGAAAGGAAATGTATGCTATTTGCAGTGTAAAATGGCCCCACTCTAGTGATGACTGATACCACTTGAATTTACAAAAGTGTTTGTAATAAAACTTTTGTCTTTTTTTGTCTTTTCTGCACAAAGAAAAACTCTGTGTTTTATACTCAATGGAGTGCTCCTAATACAGCCTGTGTATATATTTTGTACGTGTGTTCATGGTCTATATTCTGCAAGATATTCAACAGAAAACTTATCAAACTCATGAGGTACAGAATTTTGTCAGCTGTGGGACATAAGCATTCTTTTTGTCATGATTCCAGGCTTCTAAAAACAGTGCTTAGAAGTTGGAAGGTATTGAGGGGGTGGAGGAAGTGTTATATTTGGGTGAATTTGGGTAGGAAAGACTAGAGTTAAATGTGCCAAGATTTTCTCTGGAGTTCTGAATGACATAAAGCACTTGGCATTAGTTCTGGCAATTTTATTTGCCACCTATTCAGAAACAGAGAAGCCCAAAGGAACCCTCATATGTTTTCGTAGAAAGCAGAACAGCTTTTGCTGACTTTCCCCATGTATATTCCTCAGAGGATTTATTAAGTACAAAGAGGATAGCAAGTCTGCCAGCTGCTGAGGTCTTGTGCCAGTACCAACTAAAAGGCAGGCAGTAGACACTTCCTCTAGTGATAGTTCTCCAAATGTTAAGAATGGCCAGGAATTCTGGGAATTTTTAAATTCTAGGAGACTTAGTTTACCTGAAACAAAAGAAATGTCATACCAAAATCCCATGGAAACAATTTTTCTTTCTCTTCCCCTTCTTTCCCCTGCTTCTTTGGATTTTCTCTTTTGTTCTTTTTCCTTTGAGCATCTGTTTTATGATTTTGGTGTCCATTCATAGCAACTAAAATAAACTTTATAAACTATATTATGTACAGCATTCTTGATAGCTTACAATGTGACATTAATAATAGAATAAATGGAATTCAAAATCTTTTCTCTCTGTCTCTGATTTTCTCTCTCTCTCTCTCTCTCTCTCTCTCTCTCTCTCTCTCTATAT
>NW_020174301.1:11751983-11765242 GCF_003031525.2 Neophocaena asiaeorientalis asiaeorientalis | reverse complement strand
ACCCCCAAAATATGCATTAATGCAGAAAAGAAATCTGTTTCTCCCCAGGCAATCCTTCAGGAGTCTCCTCGTATTTTTAATTAAAGTAGCAAATAGATTAATATCTCTTATATCTGGACAAACATACTGCTTGGGGAAAAGTAGATGAAAAGCAATGCATTAATAGTGCAAATCACAGAGGCTATGTCCAAGGCAAGAGTTCAATCGTGGATTGTGCAGTATAGTTGGTTACAGGCTTTTTGATTTTCTGTAACTACGAATGCCTTTGCAATGACTGAACTTCATACCAAGAACATTAACTGACAAATGAGAAAGGGCAATGGATTTCTGACAAAAAGAAAAAAGAAAAAAAAAAACAATGTTCTAAAAGGTAGAGAAAAAATTTGGACTTTTTTTTTTTTGTAGAAGACACAGATGCCTTTAGATAAAGCACTTGGCATTTGACTACCCCTCTAAGAAAATGAATTGAAGAAGAAAATTTCTTCTGACACAAAGACATTCATATCCCCACTGAATCATGAGCTCTAGCAATCAGCTTTGAGTTGAACTTTTGCAACATCTTAATAGGTTTTTTAGAGTTTGTGGTTTCATTTTAAAAATTCAGAATCACATTGTGCCATTAGAAAATCAGAACCACTTGTGAAATTTGTTGAATGTTAATATCTTATCTTGCCCACTTAAAGTTAGAATCAGTTCACTTTTGTTTGTAGTAAGAATTAGTATTCCCTTTGGCTAGAATAGGATACCTTCATTTATAGGTACTAGTGCTATATGAAGAGTATAATTCTACATGGAAGAAGATTTTCTGGGTATAAGTAGCAGAGAGAGCAATTAACGTGAATACTCAAGTGTGTGAGTTTGATAGTTTAATAAGCTATTAAATAGCTATTAATAAACTATCAAACCAGGACATCAACTTATGAATAAATGTTCTTGTAAAATAATTATTACAGAATTGCGTTGTAAACATGATTAATCATCTCAATGTGTTAGCACAGAGTATTTCCCCCACAGATTTCATGGCACTTGCTACATAAGCCATGGGTTAGCATGAAGACTTCAGTAGCAGACATTTATAATATTTTAATTTGGGGATGTATGGTTTGGCAAAATCTAACCATTTTCTTTATCTGGAAAACAAACATTCTACATTTAAAAAATTAAAAAAAGATTTTCAATTTGAATTACAAATCTGAATATAGTACTACATAAGAAGCACGAGTTAGAGATTTGAGTCACCAATAAATGTAATGCAAATGATTGGTCACTTAAAACGCATTGGCTATTGAGGTACATTCAGTAATACCTAGTACATATAGTTAGTAAAATAATTTAATTGCAATGTGTAAGATTATTTTAACAAAATAGTGTTTGTAAGAGGATTCCAATCAGAGGCAGCTGAATGTTTACATAAAATCCCTCATCTAAAATGTACAAAACACATTTTAATCTATTTGTAATTAACAACTAGAGATTTATACAGAAAGTATAATAAACACATGAATGATATTTCATTTGTTTTTCCATAACATATAGTAAAAGTGTTTTCCATTTTTATCTGAAAATAATCTCTGTAGAAATTGAAAACTGTGAGGCCTTTAGGGACTTGGTATACATTTTGGTAGTGGATAAAAACAGAAAGCACCAGGAAGACCTTCTAAAGTACTAGAAGTGTATAAAGTAGAGCTATTTTTTTTGAGTAAATGTAAGGAAGACTGGGGAGCATTAGAGAAATGTTAACACTCTTGTATGGGAGTTTTAAAAAAGCTGAGATGGTGGTGAATTCTGAATAGGATGAAAAAGTCATTAGAATAATTCCCATTTTTTTAACTGTGAGTCTGAAATAATTTAGATAAAGAAGGAAAGGTTTGTCTAGAAAGAAGGAATTAGAGGCAACAAAAACATTTTGGCAAAAATGTTAGAAAGATCTGCACATAAAGATAAAGGAAGCATCAAAGATGATTTTAAGATTTCATCAGAAATTTGGTGGGTAATTTTACTGACCAATGTTATTCATGTTAAGATTAACAATAAGTTCATCATCATCTGCCCTTTTGGAAAGCAAAAGCATTATTTGAGGGCTATGACTGATAATGGCTGAATGGGGTTGTAATGAAAATACAATCAAAAGTAGAGTATACCTATCAGGATCTTTCATTGGTGAAATGCAAATATTGCCCTTTTCAAGTTATAAACAACCAAATGTCATATAAATATTGTATTGGGTATCTTACATTTACACTTCCAATCGATTTTAAGCATTTTTTCTCTATAAGACCTACCTGTTTGCACTATATCTGTCTGCTCCTTTGCCTTCTGCTAGAAGTTGGCCTTTATCAATGGGGAACCCCAGTACAAAATTAGAGGAAGGAGAACACTAAATTCAGGGTATTTATTCATCCACCCCATCCCCTCCTTACAGTGTCTTTGATAGTGAAGTGACTCTCTAAAAGTTTTCATCACAAAGAGAAATATTGTAACTATGTGAGGTGTTGGATGTAAACTAAGCTTACTGTGGTAATTATTTCAGTGAATACTCATGTATCAAATCATTATATAGTACACCTTAAGCTTATGAAATGTTATATGTCAATTATATCTCAATAAAATTGGAAAAAAAATAAAATAAAGGGAACTGGTCCTCCCAAGGTGACATCTCTCTATGA
Source organism: Neophocaena asiaeorientalis asiaeorientalis (assembly GCF_003031525.2). NCBI lineage: Eukaryota > Metazoa > Chordata > Mammalia > Artiodactyla > Phocoenidae > Neophocaena > Neophocaena asiaeorientalis. The sequence continues at coordinate 11,762,576 of NW_020174301.1, read as the reverse complement.
GACTTTTCTAAAAATTCCAATAACTTGTTCTTCCCTTCATCATTTCAAACCTCGTGGTGGTGACAGATATCCGGTTATTATGGTATTATTGCTTGTAGTTTACCTAAATCCACTTCACATTTGGGGAAAAATCTTATATTAACCCCCTTCAAATTATCTTTTTTTTCTTTTTTGTTATTTATTTTTTTATTGGAATATGAATGTTTTACAATGTTGTGTTAGTTTCGGCTGTACAATGAAGTGAAAGAGCTATATGTATACCTATATCCCTTCTGGCTTAGAACTCCCTCCCACCCACCTCCCATCCCACCCATCTATGTCATCACAGCACCAAACAGAGATCTCTGTGCTATACAGCAGGTTTCTGCTAGCTGTATGTTTTACACATGGCAGTGTATTTATGTCACGCTTAATCTTCCAATTCGTCCCACCCTCTCTTCCCCCACTATGTCCACATGTCCATTCTCTATGTCTACATCTCTATTCTTGCTCTGAAAATATGATCATCTGAACCATTTTTCTAGATTCCACATATATGCATTGATACATGATATTTGTTTTTCTATTTCTGGCTTACTTCACTCTGTAAGACAGACTCGATCCATCCACATCTCTACAAATGACCCAATTTCATTCCTTTTTATAACTAATAGTCCATTGTATATATATATATATATATATATATATACCCCACATCTTCTTCATACATTCATCTGTCGATGGACACTTAGGTTATCTCCATGTCCTGTCTATTGTAAAGAGTGCTTCAATGAACATTTTGGTACATGTGGCTTTTTGAATTATGGCTTTCTGAGGGTATATGCTCAGTAGTGGGATGGCTGGGTCATATTGTAGTTCTATTTTTAGTGTTTTAAGACACCTCTATACTGTTCTCAATAGTGGCTGTATCAATTTACATTCCCACCAACAGAGCAAAAGGGATCCATTTCCTCCACACTCTCTCCAGCACTTATTATTTGTAGATTTTTAATGATGGCCATTCTGACTGGTGTGAGGTGATACCTCATTGTAGTTTTGATTTGTGTTTCTCTAATAATTAGTGATGTTGAGCATCTTTCCATGTGCCTCTTGGCCATCTGTATCCCTTCTTTGGTGAAATGTCTATTTAGGTCTACTGCCCATTTTTTAATTGGGTTGTTTGTTTTTTGCTATTGAGATCCATGAGCTGTTTGTATATTTTGGAGACTAATCTTTTGTCTGTTGCTTCATTTGTAAATATTGTCTCCCATTTTGAGGGTTCTTTTCATCTTGTTTATGGTTTCCTTTGCTGTGCAAAAGCTTTTAAGTTTAATTAGGTCCCATTTGTTTATTTTTGTTATTTTCTTTACTCTAGGAGGTGGGTCAGAAAAGATTTTTTCTGTGGTTTATGTCAAATGGTGTTTTTCCTATGTTTTCCTCTAAGAGTTTAGTAGTATCAGGTCTTACATTTAGGTCTTTAACATTTTGAGTTTATTTTTTATGTACGGTGTTACAAAGTGTTCTAATATCAGTTTTTTACATGTAGTTGTCCAGTTTTCCCAACACCACTAATTGAAGAGGCTGTCTTTTCTTCTGCATTGTATGTTCTTGTCTCCTTTGCCATAAATTTGGTGACCATATGGGTGTGGATTTATCTCTGGGCTTTCTATCCTGTACCATTGATCTATATTTCTGTTTTTGTGCCAGTACCATACTGTCTTCATTACTGTAGCTTTGTAGTATAGTCCTTTATTTGTATAGATTAATACATAATAAAACTCTTTGTTGGTCAATATTTCTTATTTTTTAGTTTGATATGAGATATTGATTATCAACATTTTTGTCATTCCAGAATATTTATTGCAAAACTATGTTGATTTATTTTTCTCCTTCAGAAACACATTGCCTTACTAGAAACACTTTTTGTTTATCTTAACAGGACTGGTTAATTTGGATGTCAAAGTATATTGCATAGTTACCTCTTTTAATTAAAGAGCTACTTCTTCATTTATACTTTTTTTTTTAAATTGGGGTATAGTTGCTTTACAATGTTGTGTACACTAAAGTTAGTCAGCTATATGTATACATATATTCCCTCTCTTTTGGATTTCCTTCCCAGTTAGGTCACCACAGAGAATTGAGTAGAGTTCCCTGTGCTATACAGCAGGTTCTCATTAGTCTTCTATTTTATATGTATTAGTGTATATATGTCAATCCCAATCTCCCAATTCATCCCACCCCTGTTTCATCCCTTGACATACATAAATTTGTTTTCTACATCTATGTCTCTATTTCTGCCTTGCAAACAGATTCATCTGTACCATTTTTCCAGATTCCACATATATGTGTTAATATACGATATTTGTTTTTCTCTTTCTGAGTTACTTCACTCTGTATGACAGTTTCTAAGTCTATCCACATATCTACAAATGACCCAATTTAATTCCTTTTTATGGCAGAGTAATATTCCATTGTATATATGTACCAAATCCTCTTTGTTTGTTTGCTTTGGACTGGTAGAAGCACCTTATTTATTTTTAACTCATTTTATATTGTACTACAGTTGATTAACAAAGTTGTGTTAGTTTCAGGTGTACAACCAAGTGACTCAGGCCTACATATACAAGTATCTATTCTTTTTCAAATTCTTTTCTCAATTAAAGTGTTACAGAATATTGACCAGAGCTCATTATGGTGTTTTTCTTTTTATTCTATTGATACTAAATATTACATTAATGGAATATCTTATGTTAAAACAATGTTAAGTATCTGAGATAATTCTCATTTAATTTTGGTATATAATTTATTTTATATGTTGCTGGATTCTGCTTGCTAGTATTTTGTTGGAAGATTTTGAATTTGTATTCATAAAAGATTTGGTCTGTAGTTTTCCTTACTTTTATGTATTTTTCTAGTTTTAGTATCAGGGTAATACTGGCCTGATAAAATTAATTAGTATGCATTCTTTCCTATTCTATATTTTGGAACAGTTTATAAAGAATTGCTATTAATTCCTATTTCCATGTTTGGTAGAATTTGAAAAACACTGGACCCATCTGAGTCTGTGCCTTAAGAAAAATTTCTCGTAGAGACCTAAAGATGGCAGAGGAATAAGACCTGGATTTCACATTCCTCCCCACAAATACATCAAAAATGCATATACATGTGGAACAACTCCTACAGAACACCTACTGAATGCTGGCAGAAAACCTCAGAATTCCCAAAAGGCAAGAAACTCCCCACGTACACTGGTAGGGCAAAGAAAAAAGAAAAAACAGAGACAAATGAATAGGGATGGGACTTGCACCTCTGGGAGGGGCCTGTGAACCAGGAAAAGTTTCCACACACTAGGAGGCCCCTTCACTGGTGGAGATGGGGGGGTGGTGGTGGAGGGGAAGCTTCAGAGCCACAGAGGAAAGTGCAGCAACAGGGGTGCAGAGGCCAAAGTGGAGAGATTCCCGCAAAGATGATCAGTGCTGACCAGCACTCACAAGCCTGAGAGGCTTGTCTGCTCAACTGCCAAGGTGAGTGCGGGCTGGGATCTGAGACTCCAGCTTCAGGGGTCAGATCCCAGGGAAAGGACTGGGATTGGCTGCATGAACACAGCCTGAAGGGGCCTAGTGAGCCACAGTTGGCTTGGAAGGAGTCCAGGAAAAGGTCTGGACCTGCCTAAGAGGCAAGCGACCATAATTTCATGATGTGCAAGGAGCTGGGATCCAGGGCACCACCTAAACGAGCTCCAGAGACAAGCAGGAGCCACGGCTATCAGTGCAGACATGACAGATGGGAATGAAAGGCTAAGGCTGCTGCTGCAGCCACCAAGAAGACTGTATGAATGCACAGATCACTATCCACACCTGCCCTCCTGGGAGCCTGTGCATCCCACCACTGCCAGGGTCCCGTGATCCAGGGACAACTTTCCCGGGAGAAAACATGGTGCGACTCAGGCTCTTTCAATGTCATGCTGGCCTCTGCTGCCTCAGGCTCACCATGCATCCATACCCCTCCCTCCCCACGGCCTCAGTGAGCCAGAACCCACTAATCAGCTGCTTTTTAACCCGTCCTGTCTGAGCGAAGAACAGATGACCTCAGGTGACCTACAGGCAGAAGGACCAATACAAAGTTGAACCCCAGGAGCTGTGTGAACAAAGAGGAGAAAGAGAAATTTCTCCAAGAAGCCTCAGGAGCAGCAGATTATATCTCCACAACCAAGTTGATGGACCCTACATCTGTGGAACACCTGAATAGACAATGAATCATCCCAAAATTGAGGCAGTGGACTCTGGGAGCAACTGTAGACTTGGGGTTTGTTTTCTGAATCTAATTTGTTCCTGGTTTTACGTTTATCTTAGTTTAGTATTTAGAGTTTATTATTATTGGTAGATTTGCTTATTGATTTGCTTGCTCTCTTCCTCCTTTTATTTAATATAAACATATAATTTTTATCTTCTTTCATTTTTGTGGGGTGTGTATGTGTACGCTTCTTTGTGTGATTTTGTCTGTATAGCTTTGCTTTTACCATTTGTCCAACAGTTCTGTCTGCCCATTTGTCTGTTTGTTTTCTTTTATATAGTATAGATTTTAGTGCTTGTTGTCATTGGTGGATTTGTTTTCTGGTGTGGCTTCTCTCTTCTTTTGTTGATTCTTTTTTTTCTTCGTTACTATTTAATTGTTTTAAAATGTTTAATAATTATGTTTTATTTAAATTATTTTATTTACTTTATTTTTTCTTTCTTTCCTTTTTTATCCCTTTTCTTATGAGCCATGTGGCTGACAGTGTCTTGGTGCTCCAGCTGGTGTCAGACTTGTGCCTCTGAGTGGGAGAGCCAAGTTCAGGACATTGGTCCACCAGAGACCTCCCAGCTTTACATAATATCAAATGACAAAAGCTCTCCCAAGGATCTCCATCTCAATGCTAATATTCAGCTCCACTCAATGACCAGCAATTTACAGTGCTGGACACCCTATGCCAAACAACTAGCACGACAAGAACAAAACTACACCCATAGCAGAGAGGCTTCCTGAAATCATAATAAAGTCACAGAACCCAAAACACACCACCAGACATGGTCCTGCCCATGAGAAAGACAAGATCTAGCCTCATCCACCAGAAAACAGGCACTAGTCCCCTCAACCAGGAAGCCAACAAAACCCACTGAACCAAATTTAGTCACTGGGGGCAGACACCAAAAAAAATAGGGAAATACAATCCTTCAGCTTGCAAAGAGGAGACTCCCAAACACAGTAAATTAAGCAAAATGAGAAGACAGAGAACACACAGCAGATGAAGGAGCAAGGTAAAAACCCACCAGACCAAACAAATGAAGAGGAAATAGACAGGCTACCTGAAAAAGAATTCAGAGTAATGATAGTAAAGATGATACAAAATCTAGGAAATACAAGAAATGCTTAAGAAGGACCTAGAAGAACTAAAAAGCAGCAAACAATGATGAACAACACAATAAATGAAATTTAAAATTCTCTAGAAGGAATCAATTGCAGAATAATTGAATCAGAAGAATGGATAAGTGACCTGGAAGAAAAAATAGTCGAAATTACGCCCACAGTGCAGAACAAAGAAAAAAGAATGAAAAGAAATGAGGACAGGCTTAGAGACCACTGGGACAACATTAAACACATCAACATTTGAATTATACGGGTCCCAGAAGAAGAAGCGGAAAAGAAAGGGACTGAGAAAATATTGGAAGAGATTATAGTTGAAAACTTCCCTAATATGGGAAAGGAAATAGTAAATGAAGTACAGGAAGAACACAGAATGCCATACAGGATAAATCCAAGGAGAAACACAAGACACATATCAATCAAACTATCAAAATTAAATATAAAGAAAAAATATTAAAAGCAGTAAGGGAAAAATGACAAATAGCATAAAAGGGAAACCCCATAAGGTTAAAAGGTTATCTGTCAGCAGAAACTCTTCAAGCCAGAAGGGAGTGGCAGGAAATATTTAAAGTGATGAAAGGGTAAAACCTACAAAAAAGATTACTCTACCCAGCAAGGATTTCATTCAGATTCGACAGAGAAATTAAAACCTTTACAGAAAACAAGAGCTAAGAGAATTTAGCACCACCAATCCAGCTTTACAACAAATGCTAAAGGAGGACCTTTAGGCAGGAAACACAAGAGAAGGCAAAGATCTACAATAACAAACCCAAAACAATTAAGCAAAACATAATAGGAACATACATATCAATAATTACCTTAAATGTAAATGGATTAAATGTTCCAACCAAAAGACATAGACTGGCTGAATGGATGCAAAAACAAGACATGTATATATGCTGTCTACAAGAGACCTACTTCAGACCTAAGGACACATACAGACTGAAAGTGAGGGAATGGAAAATATATTCCATGCAAATGGAAATCAAAAGAAAGCTGGATAAGCAATATTCATATCAGACAAAATAGACTTTAAAATAAAGACTGTTATAAGAGACAAAGAAGAGCACTACATAATGATGAAGGGATCAATCCAACAAGAAGATATAACAATTGTAAATATTTATGCCCCCAACATAGAAACACCTCAATACAAAAGGCAAATGCTAACAGCTGTAAAAAGGGAAATAGTAACACAGTCTAGTAGGGAGTTTTAACACCTCACTTTCACCAATGGACAGATAATCCAAACTGAAAACAAATAAGGAAAGACAAGCTTTAAATGATACATTAAACAAGATGGACTTAATTGGTATTTATAGGACCTTCTCTCTAAAAACAACAGAAAACACTTTCTTCTCACCAGGATAGATCATATTTTGGGTCACAAATCAAGACTTTATAAATTTAAGAAAATTGATATTGTATCAAGTATCTTTTCTGACCACAAAACTATGAGACTAGATATCAATTACAGGAAAAATTCTGTAAAAAATACAAACACATGGAGGCTAAACAGTACACTACTCCATTATAAGGAGATCATTAAAGAAATCAAAGAAGAGATCAAAAAGTACCAAGAAACAAATGACAATGAAAACACAACAACCCAAAATCTATGGGATACAGCAAAAGCAGTTCTAAGAGGGAAGATTATAGTAATAAAATCCTACCTCAAGAAACAAGAAACATCTCAAATAAACAACATAACCTTACACTTAAGGCACTGAGAGAAAGAAGAAGAACAACAAAAAAAAGTTAGCCAAAGGAAAAAATTCATAAATATCAAATAAGATATATATATTTTTTTTAAATGAAGGAAACAATAGTAAAGATCAATAAAACTAAAAGCTGGTTTCTTTGAGAAGTTAAACACAATTGATAAACCATTAGCCAAACTCATCAAGAGAAACGGGGGAAGACTCAAAACAATAGAATTAAAATTGAAAAAGGAGAAGTAACAATTGACACTGCAGAAATACAAAGGATCATGAGAGATTGCTACAAGCAACTGTATGCCAATAAAATGGACAACCTGGAAGAAATGGCCAAAATCTTAGGAAAGCAAAACCTTCTGAGACTGAACTAGGAAGAAATAGAAAATATAATCAAACCAATCACAAGCACTGAAATTGAGACTGTTATTAAAAGACTTACAACAAACAAAAACACAGGACCACATGGCTTCACAGGCAAAATTGATCAAACATTTAAAGAAGAAGTAACAACAATCTTTCCAAACTTTTCCAAAATATAGCAGAGGCAGGAGCACTCCCAAACTCATTCTACGAGGCCACCATCACCCTGATACCAAAAACAGACAAAGATGTCACAAAGAAAGAAAACTACAGGGCAATATCACTGATGAACATAGATGCAAAAATCCTCAACAAAATATTGGCAAACAGAATCCAACAGCACATTAAAAGGATCATACACCATGATCATTGTGGTTTATCCCAGGAATGCAAGGGTTTTTCAATATATGCAAATCAACCAATGTGATAAACCATATTAACACACTGGAGAAAAATCCTATGATCATCTAAATAGATGCAGGAAAAGGTCTGATAAATCTAACACTGATTTATGATAAAAAAAAAAACCCTCCAGAAAGTAGGCTTAGAGGGAACTTACCTCAACATAATAAAGGCCATAATTGACAAACCCACAGCCAACATCATTCTTAATGGTGAAAAAGTGAAACCATTTCCACTAAGATCAGGAAGCAGGCAAGTTTGCCCACTCTCACGATTATTATTCAATATAGTTTTGGAAGTTTTAGACACAGCAATCAAAAAATAAACAGAAGTAAAAGGAATCCAAATTGGCAAAGAAGAAATAAAGCTGTCACTGTCTGCAGATGACATGACACTATACATAGAGAATCCTAAAGATGCTACCAGAAAACTATGAGAGCTAATCAACGAATTTGGTAAAGTAGCAGGATACAAAATTAATGCACAGAAATCTCTTACAGTTCTATACACTAATGATGAAATATCTGAAAGAGAATTAAGGAAGTACTCCCATTTACCATTGCAACAAAAGAATAAAATACCTAGGAATAAACCTACCTAACAAGACAAAAGACCTGTATGCAGAAAACTATAAGACACTCATGAAAGAAATTAAAAATGATACAAATAGATGGAGGAAGAGACCATGTTCTTGGATTGGAAGAATCAACTATGTGAAAATGACTCTACTACTCAAAGCAATCTACAGATTCAGGGCAAACCCTATCAAACTACCAATTGAATTTTTCACAGAACTAGAACAAAAAATTTCACAATTCGTATGGAAACACAAAAGACCCCAAATAGTCAAAGCACTCTTGAGAATGAAAACTGGAGATGAAGTCTGGCTTCCTTACTTCAGACTATACTACAAAGGTACAGTAATAAAGACAGAATGGTACTTGCACAAAACAGAAATACATATCAATGGAACAGGGTAGAAAACACAGAGATAAAGCCTTGCACATATAGTCACCTTATTTTTGATAAAGAGGGCAAGAACATACAATGGAGAAAAGACAACCTCTTCAATAAGTGGCACTGGGAAAACTGGACAGCTATATGATAAAGAAGGAAATTAGAATACTCCCTAACACCATACACAAAAATAAACTCAAAATGGATTAAAGACCTAAATATAAGGCCAGACACTATAAAACTCTTAGAGGAAATCATAGGCAGAACACTCTATGACATAAATCACAGCAAGATCCTATTTGACCCACCTCCTAGGCAAATGGATATAAAAATAAACAAGTGGGACCTAATGAAACTTAAAAGCTTTTCACTGCAAAGGAAACCATAAACAAGACCAAAAGCCAATCCTCAGAATGGGAGAAAATATTTGCAAATGAAGCAATTGACAAAGGATTAACCTCTAAAATCTACTAGCAGCTCATGCAACTCAATATCAAAAGAACAAAAAACCCAATCCAAAAATGGGCCAAAGATCTAAATAGACAATTCTCCAAAGAAGATATATAGATTGCCAACAAACACATGAAGGAATGTTCAACATCACTAATCATTAGAGAAATGCAAATCAAAAGTACAATGAGGTATCACCTCACATGTGTCAGAATGGCCATCATCAAAAAATCTGCAAACAATAAATGCCAGAGAAGGTGTGGAGAAAAGGGAACCCTCTTTCACTGCTGGTGGGAATGTAAATTTTTCCAGCCACTATGGAGAACAGTATGGAGGTTCTTAAAAACTAAATATATGCCTAGCATATGACCCAGCAATCCCACTACTGGGCATATACCCTGAGGAAACCATAATTCAAAAAGAGTCATGTACCACAATGTTCATTGCAGCTCTATTTATAGTAGCCAGTACATGGAAGCAACCTAAGTGTTCCTCGACAGATGAATGGATAAAGAAGATGAGGCACATATATACAGAGGAATATTACTCAGCCATAAAAAGAAACGAAATTGAGTTTTTTTAGTGAGGTGGATGGACCTAGAGTCTGTCATATAGAGTGAAGTAGTCAGAAAGAGAAAAAAAAATACTTTATGCTAACACATATCTATGGAATCTAAAAAAAAAAAAATTCTGAAGAATCTAGGGTTCGGACAGTGTTAAAGACTGTGACGTAGAGAATGGACTTGAGGATATGCATGGGCATGTGGTAAGCTCAGACGAAGTGAAAGAGTGGCATGGACTTATATATACTAACAAATATAAAATAGATATCTAGTGGGAAGCAGCCTCATACTACAGGGAGATCAGCTTGGTGCTTTGTGTCCACCTAGAGGGGGGTGGGATAGGGAGTGTAGGAGGGAGATACAAAAGGGAGGAGATATGGGGATATATGTATATGTATAGCTGGTTCACTTTGTTATAAAGCAGAAACTAATACACCATTGTAAAACAATTGTACTCCAATAAAGTTGTTAAAAGAATAATAAATAAAATTAAAAAATAAAAATAATTTCTATACTATGAATTTAACATTTTAATTTTTATAGGCTTCTTCATCTTTCTATTTCTTGTTTATTCAGTTTTAGGAGTTTATGTGTTTCTAGTAATTTGTGCATTTCATCTATGTCATTAAATTTATTGGCATACAATTATTCATAGTATTCCTTTATGATATTTTTTAAAAATTCTATAAGGTAAATAGGAATGACCTGGGTATTATTTGTGATTTTAGTAGTTTGAATCTCGTTTTCTTTTTTCTGATTTT
>NW_020174301.1:11750887-11751861 GCF_003031525.2 Neophocaena asiaeorientalis asiaeorientalis | reverse complement strand
AAAATTTTTCAAATTTGTTGATATTTTCAAAGAATCAACTTTCATTTTAAAAAATGCTCTATTAATTTTCTAAATTATACACTTACTTAATTTTCACTCCAATCTTTTCTTATTTCCTTCTTTCTACTGGTTTTCTGTTTAGTTTGCTTTTCTTTATCTAGTTCATTAAGATTGACTGTTAAGATAATGATTTTAAATATTTTTATTTTTATTATAAGAATTACAGCTCTTCATTTTTATTAAGAACTGATGTCATGGTATCCCATAAGCTTTGGGTTGTTTTGTTTCTGGTTTTTTTTCCCAAATATATTCCATTCAACTTGTAATTTTAACTGATCCTATGTTTATTGTGGTGTGTTGACTAATTTCCACACACCTATGAATTCCATTAAGTTCCTTCTGATATTGATTTCTCATTTAATTTCTTTAATACCTTGAAACAGTAAGTCTTTGCCTCTTTTCCAGGAGATTCTGTGTATGTGTTGGGACATAATGTCAACAATTGGAAAATTTACCAGTTTGACATAACCTTCACTTCCTGTTTTCCCAAGCTCTCAAGCTGAGCCAAAATTTACAGATTCGGGCTATTTCTGACATTTTTTGAGCATGAGTGTTGCCTTCTAGTACCTCAGGATTATGTCAGAGTTTTACAAATCCTCCTATGTAACAGCTTGTTCTTTAGATTTTTCTTTTAAAGTTTTGGACATATTACTGTTTTCCTGAACTGACCTCACAGCCTTAGGCATCTGTGTTATAAATAATATCCACCAGGTGTTTACAACAAAAGCTTTGGAGGTATAGTGCTGACTATTAAGTGAGGTCCAAATTAGGTCAACTCACACCACCATGTAAAAGGAATTGTTCCAGAAATTTGTGAGACAGGTCATATGACAATAAACATTGGATGGGGCATTTTTATTGAAGTATAGTTTATTTACAATATTGTGTTAGTTTCAGGTGTTCAGCAAAGTGAA
>NW_020174301.1:11672084-11750781 GCF_003031525.2 Neophocaena asiaeorientalis asiaeorientalis | reverse complement strand
TTATATTTATATATTTATATAATATATTATATATTATATATATATATTATATATATATGACATCTGCTTTATCCATTAATCTGTTGATGGACACTTAGATTGCTTTCATATATTGGATATTGTAAATAATGCTGTGATGAACACTGGGGTTCATGTGTTTTTTCAAATTATAGTTTTCATCTTTTCTGGACATATGCCCAAGGGTGTTATTGCTGGATTATATGGTAACTCTATGTTTAGTTTTTTTTAACATTTTTATTGGAGTATAATTGCTTTACACTGGTTGTTAGTTTCTGCTTTATAACAAAGTGAATCAGTTATACATATATATATGCTCCCATATCTCTTCCCTCTTACGTCTCCCTCCCTCCCACCATCCCTATCCCACCCCACTAGGTGGTCACAAACCACCGAGCTGATCTCCCTGTGCTATGTGGCTGCTTCCCACTAGCTATCTATTTTACATCTGATAGTGTATATATGTCCATGCCACTTTCTCATTTTGTCACAGCTTACACTTCCCCCTCCCCATATCCTCAAGTCCATTCTCCAGTAGGTCTGTGTCTTTATTCCCATGTTACCCCTAAGTTATTCATGACCCTTTTTTTCTTAGATTCCATATACCTGTGTTAGCATATGGTATTTGTTATTCTCTTTCTGACTTACTTCATTCTATATGACAGACTCTATGCCCATCCACCTCACTACAATTATCTCAATTTCGTTTCTTTTTATGGCACAGTAATATTCCATTGTATATACGTGCCACTTCTTCTTTATCCATTCATCTGATGATGGACACTTAGGTTGCTTCCATGACTTGGCTATTGTAAACAGAGCTACCATGAATATTTTGGTACATGAATCTTGAATTATCATTTTCTCAGGATATATGCCCAGTAGTGGGTTTGCTGAGTCGTATGGTAGTACTATTTGTAGTTTTTTAAGGAACCTCTGTACTGTTTTCCATAGTGGCTGTATCAATTCACATTCCCACTAGCAGTGCAAGAGTGTTCCCTTTTCTCCACACCCTCTCCAGCATTTATTGTTTCTAGATTTTTTGATGATGGTCTTTCTGACCGGTGTAAGAGGATATCTCATTGTAGTTTTCATTTGCATTTCTCCAATGATTAATGATGTTGAGCATTCTTTCCTGTGTGTATTGGCAATCGGTATATCTTCTTTGGAGAAATGTCTGTTTAGGCCTTCTGCCCAGTTTTGGATTGGGTTGTTTGCTTTTTTGTTATTGAGCTACATGAACTGCTTGTAAATCTTGGAGATTAATCCGTTATCAGTTGCTTCATTTGCAAATATTTTCTCCCATTCTGAGGGTTGTCTTTTCGTCTTATTTATGGTTTCCTTTGCTGTGCAAAAGCTTTTAGGTTTCATTAGGTTCCATTTGTTTATTTTTGGTTTTATTTCTATTTCTCTTGGAGGTGGGTCAAAAAGGATCTTGCTGTGATTTATGTTATAGAGTGTTCTGCCTATGTTTTCCTCTAAGAGTTTGGTAGTGTCTGGCCTTATATTTATGTCTTTAATCCATTTTGAGTTTATTTTTGTGTATGGTGTTAGGGAATGTTCTAATTTCAAACTTTTCCGTGTACCTGTCCAATTTTCCCAGCACCACTTATTGAAGAAGCTGTCTTTTCTCCACTATATATTCCTGCCTCCTTTATCAAAGATAAGGTGACCATATGTGTGTTGGTTTATCTCTGGGTGTTCTATCCTGTTCCATTTATCTATATTTCTGTTTTTGTGCCAGTACCATACTGTCATGATTACTGTAGCTTTCTAGTTTAGTCTGAAGTCAGGGAGCCTGATTTCTCCGGCTCCATTTTTCTTTCTCAATATTGCTTTGGCTATTCAGGTTCTTTTGTGTTTCTATACAAATTGTGAAATTTTTTGTTCTAGTTCTCTGAAAAATGCCAGTGTTAGTTTGGCAGGGATTGCATTGAATCTGTAGATTGCTTTGGGTAGTAGAGTCGTTTTCAAAATACTGATTCTTCCAATCCAAGAACATGGTATATCTCTCCATCTATTTGTATCATCTTTAATTTCTTTCATCAGTGTCTTATAATTTTCTATATACAAGTTTTTTGTCTCCTTAGGTAGGTTTATTCCTAGATATTTTATTCTTTTTGTTGCAATGGTAAATGGGAGTGTTTTCTTAATTTCACTTACAGATTTTTCATCAGTAGTGTATAGGAATGCCAGAGATTTCTGTGCATTACTTTTGTATCCTGCTACTTTACCAAATTCATTGATTATCTCTACTAGTTTTCAGGGAGCATCTTTAGGATTCTCTCTATATAGTATCATGTCATCCACAAACAGTGACAGCTTTACTTCTTTTCCGATTTGGATTCAGTTTATTTCTTTTTCTTCTCTGATTGCTGCGGCTAAAATTTCCAAAACTATGTTGAATATTAGCGGTGAGAGTGAGCAACCATGTCTTGTTCTTGATCTTAGTTGAAATTGTTTCAGTTTTTCACCATTGAAGATGATGTGGTTGTGGGTGTGTCATATATGGCCTTTATTATGTTGAGGAAAGTTCCCTCTATGCCTACTTTCTGCAGGGTTTTTCTCATAAGTTGGTGTTGAATTTTTTTAAAAGCTTTCTCTGCATCTACTGAGATTATCATATGATTTTTCTCCTTCTATTTGTTAATATGGTGTATCATGTTGATTGATTTGCATATATTGAAGAATCCTTGCATTCCTGTAATAATCCGCACTTGATCATTGGTGTATGATCCTTTTAATGTGCTGTTGGATTCTGTTTGCTAGTAGTTTGTTGAGGATTTTTGCGTCTATGTTCATCAGTGATATTGGCCTGTAGTTTTCTTTGTGACATCTTTGTCTGATTTTGGTATCAGGGTAATGGTGGCCTCATAGAATGAGTTTGGGAGTGTTCCTCCCTCTGTTATATTTTGCAAAAGTTTGAACCCCCATACTGTTTTCCACAATGGCTGCATACCAACCAAAAGTATAGGAGAGTTCCCTTTTCTCCAGAACCTGTCTAGTATTTATTGCTTGTAGACTTTTTGATGATGGCCATTCTGACTGGTGTGACACGATACCTCATTGTAGTTTTGATTTACATTCTCTAATATTTAAGAATGTTGAGCATCTTTTCATGTGCCTCTTAGCCATCTGGATGTCTTCTTTGGTAAATGTCTGCTTAGGTGTTCCACCCATTTTTTGATTGTTTTTGTCTGCTTGTTTGTTTGTTTGTTTGTTTGTTTATTGAGTTCTATTACCTGTTTTAATATTTTGGAGATTATTCTCTCGTCAGTTGCATCTTTTGCAAATATTTTCTCCCATTTTGTAGGTTGTATTTCCTTTTGTTTATGGTTTCCTTCGCTGTGCCAAAGATTGTAAGTTTGGTTAGGTACCATTTTTTCATTTTTGTTTTTATTTCTATTGCTTTTGGAGACTGAGCATAAGAAAAAACTGGTATAATTTATAACAAAGAATGTTTTGCCTATGTTCCCTTTTAGGAGTTTCATAGTGTCCTGTCTTACATTTAAGTCTTTAAGACATTTTGAGTTTATTTTTATGCATGGTGTGAGGGAATATTTTAGCTACAGTGATTTACATGTGGCTGTCCATGGTTTCCCAACACCATTTGCTGAAGGCACTGTATTTTCTTCTTTGTATATTCTTGCCTACTCTGTCGAAGATTAACTGACCATAGTTGTGTGGATTTATTCCTGGACTCTCTATTCTGTTCCATTGATCTATGTGTCTGTTTTTGTGCCAACTCCACACTACTTTAATTACTGTAGCTTTGTAATATTGTCTGAAGTCTGGAAAGGTTATGCCTCCAGCTTTGTTCTTTTTCCTCAGGATTTCTTTGGTAATTCTGGGTCTCGATGGGGCCTTTTGATGAGCTCCATATCCAGTCTCTCCCCTCCAAGGACTGTAAGTTTATTGTTTTTCATAATTATCATTGTGATGTTCCTGATTTTCCAGGCTACAACAGTTAGGGATACAGAGGCAGGCGTAGATCAATTCCCCACACCATGATCAAACCTGTTGTTCTTACAGAAATTCAAGAATTTTTCTTTAATTAGTGAGTGATCCTCAGATTGTTGTAAGCCTTTGGTTTACTACCAGAATACAGAAAAATGTTGATTTTGACTTTTTTTCCCAGTGCTTTTATTATTGCTTTGGTAGAGAGTTGAATTTTGGGAGATCCTAATTCAACCAAACTGGAAGTCCCCCCATGAGAAAACCATAGATATTTGAAGTAAATCAAAAAAAAGTAATTCTCTCTTTAAATATGGTGACTAGCCATAATAGAAAGGCCTCTGAAATGTGTAATATGTTTAATCAAATGACAAATTAAGTAAGTGACATAAGAGTTCTGTATTTCACTGATTTCTTTAATGGTTATTTTAACTCATTATGGATTAATTATTTATATTAATTTATATTTTCTAATAATGTGTTTTAATATGTTTTATCAAAATTATACATATAGTTTTCACTTACATGAAACACTGGCTTTAAATGACACATTAGATCAGAAGTACTCTCTCTCTTTCTCTCCATATATATATATATTCTGGTATAGAGAAAATAAGATGAACCAATGAAATATTCAGTACAAGAAAAAAAAGAAGATGGTTTTTGGGGTGTATGTCCAATATACATATATGGAATGTTCTCTCTCTATATATATATAGAGAGAGATAGAGAATGTTACATTCAAAATCAGTAGAATAAACATTCTTTTCAAATGCAGATGGAATATTCTCCAGGATAAATCACAGGCTAATCCACAAAACAAGTTTTGGTAAATTTAAAAAATTGATATCATATAAAGCACAATGTTTTTCCAACCACATCACTGTGAGACTAGAAATCAACTACAAGAAAAGAAATTCAAATATCACAAACATCTGGATGCTAAACAATATACTACTAAACAGCCAATGAATCACTGAAGAAATCAAAGATGAAATAGAAAAATACCTGGAGACAAGCGAAAGTGAAAACACTATGACCCAAAATCTATGGAACACAGCGAAAGCAGTTATAAGAGGGAAATTTACAGTGGCACAAGCTTATCTCAGGAAATAATAAAAATCTCAAATAAACAACAGATCCTTACACCTAAGGAAAATAGAAAAAGAAGAACAAAATAATTTCAAAGATAGTTGAAAGAAAGAAATCATAAGATGAAAGCAGTAAAAATTGAAATAGAGACTAAAAAAATAGAAAAGATCAATGAAACTAAGAGCTGGTTCTTTGAAAGAATAAACAAAAATGATAAGACTTTAGCCAGACTCATCAAGATAAAGAATGTCCAAATCAATAAAATTAGAGCTTAAACAAATAAGTTACAGCTGACACCACAGATATACAAAGGATCATGGGAAACTACTATGAACAACTCTGTGCCAAGAAAATGGACAACCTAGAAGAAATGGATAAATTTCTAGAGATGCACAATCTCCCAGACTTAACCAGGAAATAATAGAAAATATGAATTACCAGTAATGAAATTGAATCAGTTATTTAAACACTCCCAACAAACAAAAGTCAAGGACTACAGGTGAATTCTACCAAATATTTGAGAAGAGTTAACACTTATTCTTCTAAAAGTAGTCCAAAAAATTAGGGAGGAAGGAAAGCTTCCAGACTCATTCTATGAGAACAATATCTTCCTGATGCCAAAACCAGACAGAGATGTCACAAAAAAAGAAAATTATAGGTCAATATCACCGATCATAGATTTTAAAACCTTCAGCAATGTATTAGCAAACAAAATCAAACAATACTTTAAAAGGATTATACACCATGATAAAGTAGGATTTGTCCAAGGGATACAAGGATTTTTCAATATCTGTAAATCAATCAGTGTGATTACACCACATTAACAAACTGAACAGGATAAGCCATATGATCATATCAATTGATGCAGAAAAAGCTTTTGACAGAGTTCAACATCCAGTTATAATAAAAACTCTCCAGAAAGTGGTTATAGAGGGAACATACCTCAACTTAGTTAAGACCATGTATGATAAGCTCACTGCTAATATCATACTCAAGAGTTAAAAGCTGACAGCATTACCTCTAATATCAGGGAGAAGAGAGGGATGTCAATTCTTTCCACTTTTACTCAAAATAATACTAGAAGTACTAGCTACAACAATCAGACAAGAAATGGGGGAAAGAAAAGGATTGAATTTAGAAAGAAAGTAGTAAAACTGTCAGTGCTCTCAAATGACATAATACTCTACATAGAAAATCATAAAGATCTCATGAAAAAAATTTCTGGTGCTCCCTAATGAATCCAGTAAAGTTGCAGGATAAAAAATTAATATATAGAAATGTGTTGTATTTCTATACACTAAGAATAAAGTAACAGCAAGAGAAAGTAAGTAAACAATACACTTTACCATTTTATCAGGAAAAAATACACAGAATAAACCTACATAAGGAGGTAAAAGACCCGTACTCAGAAAACTATAAGACACTGAGTAAAGAAATTGAAGAAGACACAAAACAGATGGAAAAGTATACTGTGTTCCTGAATTGTAGTTTTGATTTGAATTTCTCTGATAATTAGTAATGTTGAACATATTTTCATGTTAATATGACCATATTACTTAAGGCAATCTGCAGAGTCAATGCAATCCCTATCTAAATACCAATAGCATTTTTCACAAAACTATGACAAATAATTTTAAAATTTATATGGAAACACAAAAAGACCCAAATAGTCAAACACCTTGAGAAGAACACCAAAGCTGGACGTATCATGCTCCCTGACTTCAGACTCTACTACAAAGCTAGAGCAACCAAAACAATATGGTACTGGAACAACAAAAGACACATAGATCAATGGAACAGACTGCAGAGCCCAGAAATAAGCCCAGACACCTATGTAGATCAATTAATGTATGACAAATGAGGCAAGAATATACAATGGAGAAAAGATAGTCTCTTCAGCAATTGGTGCTGGTAAAATGAGACAGCTACATGTAAAAGAATGACATTTGAAAATTTTCTAACACCATATACAAAAACAAACTCAAAATGGATTAAAGACCTAAATGTAAGCCCAGAAGCCATAAAAGCCTTAGATGAAAAGATATGCAGAATGCTCTTTGATGTAAATCTTAGCAATAATTTTTGGATATTTCTTCTGTGGCAAAGGAATCAAAATCAAAATAAACAAATGGGACCTATTTAAACTTAAAATCTTTTGCACAGCAAAGGAAGCCATGGACAAAATGAAAAAACAACCTACCGAATGGGAGAAAATAATTGCAAATGGTATGACTGATAAGAGGTTAATATCCAAAATATATAAACAACTCATACAACTCAACATCAAAAGTCATAATCCAATTAAAAATGGGCAGAAGACCTGAATAGACATTTTTCTAAAGAAGACATACAGATGGCCAACAGGCACATGAAAAGATGCTCAAAATTGTTAATTATCAGACGAATGTAAATCAGAACCACAATGAAATATCACCTCACACCTATCAGAATAGCTATCATCAAAAAGACCACAAACAATAAATGTTGGCAAGGATGTGGAGAAAAAAGAACCCTTTTACACTGTCAGTGGGAATAAAATTTGCGCAGCCACTGTGGAAAACAGTATGGAGGTTTCTCAAAAAACTGATAATAAAGCCACCATATAATTCAATGATTCCATTCCTGGGTATGTATTTGAAGAAAATGAAACATTAATTTGAAAGGATATATGAACCCCAGTGTTTATAACAGCATTGTTTACAATAGCCAAGATATAGAAGAGTCTATTAACATATATATGGATAAAGATATGGATACACACACATACACACACATGCAATGGAATACTACTCAGCCATAGAAAAAATTCAAATTTTTCCATTTGCAACAACATGGATGGACTTGGAGTGTATTATGTTTAGTGAAATAAGTTAGACAGAGACACATAATGTATGATATCACTTATATGTATAATTAAAAAAAATAAAATTAATGAATACTGCAAAAGAGAAACAAGCTTACAAATATACAGAACAAACTTGTGGCTACCAGTTAGGGAGGGAAGGATGGGTGACAAGATAGAGGTAAGGGATTAAGAGGTACAAACTACTACATATAAAATAAATAATGTACAAATATGTATGCTACAGCACAGGGAACATAGCCAGTATTTTATAGTAACTATCAGTGGAATATAACCTTTAAAATCTGTGAATCACTATGCTGTGCTTCTGAAACTTATATAGTATTGTTAGTCAACTATACCTCATAGATAAAAGGGAAAAAAGTATTGATATAAAGTTATTAATAGAATTTTATTATGAATTAAAAAGAATCCTAACTCTATTATATTCTGATATTGTTTGCTTATACTTGCTCAAATTTTTTTCTTTTATTAACATCTTTATTGGAGTGTAATTGCTTTACAATGTTGTGTTAGTTTCTGCTGTATAACAAAGTGAATTAGCTATATGTATGTGTGTGTATATATATATATATATATATATATATATATATATATATATTGGTGGTCACAAAGCACGGAACTGATCTCCCTGTGCTATGCAGCTGCTTCCCACTAGCTATTTATTTTACATTTGGTAGTGTATATATGTCAATTGCTACTATCTCACTTTTTCTTGATTGCTATTTACAGCTTTTAGTTTTAGTGTTCGTCTACATTGAGTCTCAGTTTGTTCATTTGCTTCTACTTTCATTACATATTGATTTTATCTTTACATTTTTTTATCTTTACATTTTTTCACCTTAGGTTTATTTTTTTTCCTGTTCTTATGTGAAGTATCTAGTGTATTTTCTTTCAATTTTTTCCTTTTTCCTAATGTATTTATTTAAACTCAAAATGTTCCTCTAAGTTATATATTTATTGTCTCCCACAATTTTACTATATACATAGTTCTCTTGAAAACAGGAAAAAAATATACAACTCATGGTCTTTTTCTCCAGTGGTTTCTAAGAAGATAGTGTAACCAGTACATCAAGTAGAATGCAGCACATTCATAAAATGCAGCAGAAAACATCTTTTTTTTTTTCTCCAAAGCCCTTTTAAACACACTCTCTATGAATAGAGATTGCCATGATTTTTCTGACAATATTTTGAGAAAAATTTTTCTTATTATAGTCCAAAAAATTCAGTTCGGTAAATAATGTATACATCTTTGTGTTCTAATAAACAAATCTAGATTTTTTCAGGATAAGTGAGGGTCTTGGCAAGAAAAGGTTGACACTATGAAACAAGGTAATTGAAGAGACTTAAATGAAGAAATTGTTTACAAAGTTATGGACAGAATTGAGGTAAATCTTCAAATTATTGCAACCTACAGGTTTAGCAACTGTTGTCATAACTACCCCTAGGACTTAATGGGCAATGAGAGGGAGTAATAGTAAGTATAATATGAGACCTCTAGCCGACGAGAGAGCATCCTAATAGAATCTTTGTCTTCTGTTACAGGATCAAAACCCTGCCAATCTTTGACCAACAGGGAGGGGTCCAGAGGAATAAATATGCTGACCTCTTTCTTCTTCTGCTCTGTGATCTCAATAAGGTGCCTCCCATTTAATGATACCAACACAAATCTAGAGGTAAGGGAGGCTGATCAATCCAGTCCAGGTGAAATTACATTGGAGAATGGATCTATAGATGCAAACAGATATGATCTAGCATACTCTATTTAAAATTGTATTTGCTTTCATCTCCTAGCTTAGGCTGGCTGTAGGAGAAAATCTTAATGTAGAAAATGAGAGAAAGGTCAGCATTTTCTATTTCTTTTCAGTTGTACATCTAACCTAGTCTCCACAGCTATGCTAAATACATTTTCCATTCCTTTTGCCCAAGGTATATGTGTATATGTGTCAGAGGGAAAGAGCTAAGGAAAGAAAAGTGGAGTAGGAAAGGCTTTCTTGGCTTCTACTGCCATGGGTTGGTGTTGAAATTCTCTACTTAAGAAGATATTTTATTTTGACTCATTTATGGGTGCTTTGTGGTTCTTTGGAACTCTTCCATCACTGGGACCTCTCAAGCTACAGTTCTCCCTACTCAGGCAGTTCCTTTTGTGGTCTACTCCAGGGACTGTCTCCTATTTCAGCCTCTATGTATACAGCTGTAGCATCTTTCTCCTTGGTCTTCATACCCCTTTACATTAGCTTCTGGAAGAAGAACTCTTTTTCATATGGCCCATATATGGTTCATAGGATATGCAAACCTTAGACATGCTCTTCGTGGTAATGCAGTTACATCCAAACCATTGTTCTCTACTGCTATGGAACATTTTAGCCAAGTCTCTTGCACTTTGACTTCTCAAGAATGAGTTATACACTAGTTGAATGTGTCCCTCAAGCTCTAAAACACTGGCATTGAGCTATCTAAGTTTCCTCTTGAAGTTGTTTCACTGGCCTTGATGTAAGGAGAAAATTGCTCCTTCTCCACTTCCCCATGGGAGATGGTGGGACTCTGTACTTCTAATTCCCAACTTTATCAATTATTCTCTCCAAATTATTTTACAGACTAAGATTTGGAATTGAGTGAAGGGTTGCAAACCACCTGATTTGTAACCACCTCCTTTGTAAGTCAGGCTTAATTGGCTGAGCTACTTGCTTTGGAACGTAAGATAGGTTATTTGCCACTTATTGTCTTAGTGCCTCATCCATAACTAAAACAGCAAGTCCCATTATAATGTCTTATAAGCATAGCATGTCATGTAAGAGACCTACTGCCACTGTCTACCTCTAACCTTATCTTTTAATATACTCCCACTTGTACAATTTGTTTAATTCACACTCATCTAATGCAATTTCTGGAATGTGCTCTGTTCTCTCAGGCCTAAATGAATTTTTATATGTTGTTTCCTCCTCTTAGATCACCAGTGTTTCCGCTTTTTCTTCAAATCACCCTGTCTACCCTAACTGAAGCTACGTGGTCACATTTTTTTTTCCTCTAGTAGCCATTCAGATGTTCCTTTTCATAGGATGCCTCTTTTATAACCTTCAGTCTGATGTAGTCATGAATAGTCTACGCTCTCACAGTAATTTATTTTACTCTATTGTAACTTTTAAAAATTTGGATTGAAATTATTGGTTTTCTTATGGGGTCTGCATCACTATATTTTGTGTCCTGCCAGGTTAGTAAAAGAATCTACTTATTACTGAATCTCAGAGGTCTAACAGAGTCCATGAACTACAATAAATGTTTAATAAATTCATTCCTTGAATGACTGAATGAGCTGGAATAGTCATAACAATGACTTAAAACATATTATGACAAAACATATATGTGAGCATAAATAAATATATGTATAAAGAATACAATGGTTGAGAAATATATATGAAGAAACTAATATAAACGTGAGAATGGATAAAAGTTAAGGAAAGTATTTTAGTCATGTGATCTTGGTGATTCATTTTTGCTCTATTTCCATATTTCTAAAATAAGAATTTTGAAGTACATTGCTGGCTTTCAAATAGTCTTGCTTTTCAAATTTTATTTAACTTTAAAATACTATTTATATTTTTATTTTCCATGGAACACTTTCTTCAAACTAAACCATATTAAGAAGCCTAATAAGAGGATTGATCTTTAACAGTCATTTGAAAACTCAAGTTTGTAGTTTGAGTGGTTATGTTTTGTAATATATGTTTGACATTCATACAGCAATATACAGGGAAAGAATGAAGAGCTTCTCTATTTAAAGTTGAGAGGGAGAATATGGTGAAGCCTCTAGCACAGTGGTCCCCAACATTTTTGGCACCAGGAACTGGTTTCGTGAAAGACAATTTTTCCACGGACTGGGGAGGGGAGATGGTTTTGGGATGATTCAAGTGCATTACATTTATTGTGCACTTTATTTCTATTATTATTATATCATAATATATAATGAAATAATTATACAACCCACCATATGGCAGAATCAGTGGGAACCCTGAGCTTGTTTTCCTGCAGTTAGATGGTCCCATATGGGGGTGATGGGAGACAGTGACATGTGAAGTGTGTTGCTTACGTCCAGTCTACTCCATAATCACGTTTTGGTTGCTGTCACTGCAGAAAACCCTGCTTCACAAAAAAATAGAATTTTGGAAATGGAAGCAGGCTTTTCAGTGCTTTTGTGACAAACTCAGGATGTTTAGCCTTGACTTTAGTCCAGAACAGATGGAGATTTGAAGTTGTCTCAAACATACTTTTTAAGATCACCGTCATTTGTGATCTCAAGCAGTTGATCCTCTTCTAGCACAGACAAAGTCAATTCACCTGGCTTATTCACAAATGGGTCGCGGACCCATACCTTCCCAGTTTGGGGGTCTTGTGTGGTTGGGAAGTAATGCTCAAGCTCTTTTGAAAGCTGAGATAGGTGATCATGCACCAGCTGGGAGAAGGAAGGTCCTGGCTCAGTCTCTTTCAAAATCTCTGCTATGTTTTAAACATGTCAAAATTCCCAATGTTCACTCGTTGCTCTCATAATTCCAGTTTGGCTTTGAATGCAGCCATTTTGCTGACTTAAACACAGTTGTCGTTCTCCCTTGAAGTGACAGATTGAGTTCATTGAGCAGGTTGAATATGTCACACAAGTAAGCAAATTTTACGACCCATTCTGTGTCACTGAAATGAGCTGCCAGTGGTGACTGTTTTTCTAAAAGAAATCTCTGGAGCGGCTCTCATAACTCAAAAGCTCTGGCCAGTGAGCTACCCTTAGAAAGCCATCTCACTTCTGTGTATAAGAGAAGATGTGTGTGCTCTGCACCCATGTCCTCACAGAGTTGCATGAACAGACGTGAGTTAAGGTCATGTACTTTTATGTGATTGATAATTTTTATCACACCCTGAAAAACGTTGTTAAGTTCAGGTGACATTTTTTGGCTAGCCAGCATTTCTCTATGGATGACACAGTGCATAGAATCACATTCAGAAGTGACCTTTTTGACTCGAATAGTGAAACCAGAAAGCCGTACAGTCATGACAGCTGCTCCGTCCGTGCATATAACAACACAAAATGACCAATTCAGTTTTCCTTATTTGTAATCATTCAAAGCCTTGAAAATTCTGCAGCTGTGGTGCTGATTGGCAACAAAAGTGCACATAACATATCCTCATGCACATCCTCCTTATAAATATATTGCACAAAAACAAGCATTTTTGCCTTGTCGTCAACTTCAGTAGACTCGTCAACCTGGATTGCACACCATGGTGACTCATTAATCCTCTCTAACAATTTGCCTCAATATCCTCTGCTGTTTCATCAATTCGTCTAGTTATGGTGCTAGCTGAAAGAGAAACATGTGCCACCTTTTGAACTGCATCCTCCCCTAAAAGTTCACAACAAACGTCCTTAGCAGCAGGCAGGATCAACTCTTCAACAATAGTAAAGGGCTTCTTAGCTTTAGCAATGTGGTTAGCCAATAAGAATGATGCTCTCAGTGCAGACACATTTGATGAAGTGGTGGCTTTCAATAATTGCTTCTGTTCTTCTTGTTCATGTTTTTTCTTTTTTTTTTCTTTTGAAAAACTCCAAAGGCTTGTCTTTTAAAGCAGGGTGCTTTGTCTCCATGTGGCAAAGCAGTTTTAAAGGTTTCATGGCTTCATTGGATAGCCGCTCACTACATATTATACAAAGTGGGCTTGGAGAATGTGAATCACTTGTTGCAATGAACCCGTAATTTAAGTAGGACCCTTGGCACTGTCTTTTATTATTTTTTTATTTTTTTTAATTAATTAATTTATTTATATTTATTTTTGGCTGTGTTGGGTCCTCGTTTCTGTGTGAGGGCTTTCTCTAGTTGTGGCAAGCAGGGGCCACTCTTCATCGTGGTGCGCGGACTTTTCACTGTCGCAGCCTCTCTTATTGCGGGGCACAGGCTCCAGACGTGCAGGCTCAGTAGTTGTGGCTCACGGGCTTAGTTGCTCTGCAGCATGTGGGATCTTCCCAGACCAGGGCTCGAACCCGTGTTCCCTGCATTGGCAGGCATATTCTCAACCACTGTGCCACGAGGGAAACCCAGCATTGTCTTTTAAGTGCAGCTTTCTTTTTGTTGTCAGTCTTAGAGTCTTCAGCTGTCTCATCATTGGGTCTTTCCCCCTTTTCAAAGAAGCTCTCCAGTGATGGTTTTTTTTTACTCATTTTGGCTGGGGTTAGCTTGTGGGCTTACCAAAACTGTGACTGATGCAAGTGCACAATGCCGGAAATAGGTGCGGATGAAAATGGTAAATAAAATAATGAGCAGGCGATGAGCAGACTAAAATAAGTGTTGGAGTCTAACTTAAAACCTGTCACTAGATGCAGCTGTACAATTAAAGTACATCAACTCACTTGCTACTATAAAGCCTACCACCAGATGCAGCTTAATTGTCACTTGCCACTCACTGATAGGGTTTTGATATGTCTGCAAGCAATTGATTTATTATGGTCTCTGTGCCATCAAACCTCTCTGCTAATGATAATCTGTATTTGCAGCTGCTCCCCAGTGCTAGCATCACTGCCTTGACTTCACCTCAGATAATCAGGCATTAGATTCTCATAAGGAGCACACAACCTAGATCCCTCACATATGCAGTTCACAGTAGGGTTTGCACTCCTATGAGAATCTAATGCTGCCACTGATATGACAGGTGGAGCTCAGACGGTAATGCTAGTGATGATGGGGAGTGGCTGTAAATACAGATGAAGCTTCGCTCACTCATCTGCCACTCACCTCCTGTTGTGCGGCCCGATTCCTAACAGGCCACAGACCAGTACCATTCTGTGGCCCAGGGGTTGGGGACCCCTACTCTAGGATACTCCTAACTTTTGAGAATTATCTGAAGAATTGTGTAATTTCACCATAAAATTCTTAAATCTTCTGATTCCACCAGGGAAGAAGTGATTATTTTTTATTTTTCTTTTTTAGTATAAAAGTAAACATTTATTTAATATGATAAAAAAACTTATAGCAAATCAATTTTTATAAAAAGTGACAAGTAGGGCTTCCATGGTGGCGCAGTGGTTGGGAGTCCGCCTGCCAATGCAGGGGACACGAGTTCAGGCCCTGGTCTGGGAAGATCCCACATGCTGCAGAGCAACTATGCCCGTGTGCCAAAACGACTGAGCCTGTGCTCTGGAGCCCGCGAGTCACAACTACTGAAGCCCGTGCTCCTAGAGCCCATGCTCCACAACAAGAGAAGCCACCACCATGAGAAGCCCGCGCACCGCAACTAGAGAAAGCCCACTCACAGCAACAAAGACCTAACGCAGCCAAAAATAAATGAATAAATAAATAAATTTTAAAAAAAAGTGACAAGTAATTATATGCAATAAAATATAATATTACCCCAAAAGTGGTCTGATCTTTGTCTTTGGTTACTAGAAAGTGATCTAGGTTCTGTAATGCCTGATAGGAAAGTAATTTTTTTTTTTTTTTTTTTTTTTTTTTTTGCTTGGGGACTTTGGCCACCAGTCTATCAATGTAATTTATGATGGGGACTTTGGGCTGCTGACTAAAAACCTTTCCCCATATTGATATATATGTGAAATATGTACAATGTGATCTCTAAGAGTCATTTGAAAATTTGAGTTTTGAATTTAAGACAGTAGTCATGGCTGATAATATATGTTTGACAATCATGCAATTATACACAGAGGTTACAACTGAAGAAACAAGACTGAGAGAGACTAACTCAGGTAAGGAGCATAAAGTAAGGATAGCAAACATAGAATCCTGAGAAGTGCTTAAGTATTAGTTAAACAAGCAGGCAGAAATCCAGATTAACTTAGTGAAAATTCAGGTGTCACTACTTAAAATATGTATGTATTTGGCCACACTATTTAACCTCTGTGTAACTCAGTTTCCATATCAGTTTATTGGCATAATATTAGAAGCATTCTCATAGGACACTTAGTAAATGATCAGTACAGTTTAATTGTTATCAGTATCACTATTATTACTATTATCATTCAAAGAGAAGAAAAAGTTAATTAATTAGAAGCTCTAGCTTTGTCCATAGGTGAACTTCAGAAGTTAACTTCACTATTCTCTCAAAGTAAACATATGGTATTTGTCTTTCTCTTTCTGACTTACTTCACTCTCTATGACAGATTCTAGGTCCATCCACCTCACTACAAATAACTCAGTTTCATTTCTTTTTATGGCTGAATAATATTCCATTGTATATATGTGCCACATCTTCTTTATCCATTCATCTGTCAATGGACACTTAGGTTGTTTCCATGTCCTGGCTATTATAAATAGTGCTGCAACGAACATTGTGGTACATGACTCTTTTTGAATTATGGTTTTCTCAGGGTATATGTCCAGTAGTGTTATTGCTGGGTCATATGATAATTCTAATTTTAGTTTTTTAAGGAACGTCCATACTGTTCTGCATAGTGGCTGTATCAATTTAAATTCCCACCTGAATGTTATAAGGCTTATTTAAGTATAAGATTATGGTTGTGGGAGCTTCTGTAATCATTATTTGATATTAACAGCTTTTCTTGATATCAGGGATAATTTATTCTCAACATTTTGATTGCATTCATGACCACAAATATTAAAAGAAAAAGAGCTTGTATCTAATTCACTGATGGCTGGAGTTGACTATAATCCCCCATCAAATGTGCATTCTATCAGTCCTCTTCCTCCTTCGAGTTTCTTCTTCAAACAATAGCTCCACCTGGTTCCCTACAATCTCCACAGGCATCATGTGCTGGAGGTGTCCAAGTAGTAGAACTCTGGTCCAAGAGGTTGGGAATTTTCTCCTAGAGGACTGACAGTACTATAATCCTGCTGCAGGTGGGAATATCTGACCCAGACCAACTATGTTCCCTGAGTTCTTATTGTCAGATTCCCTCTGTCCTCTCTTCTAGTCCAGTGAGTTTTCAGTCTACAATAGTGTGTTTACTCATCATATATTTTTCCAATTATATTATTTAGGAAATGAATTTTAAACCATGAGTCCTTCAGTATTTCATCTTTTGAAAATCACTGCCGTGAACTGTTGAAAATTAAAAACCTATTTTACCAAACTCTCTGTAATAAATGGGATCTTTCTGTTCCCTTTGTATTTCTCCTTCAATATCTCTCTCCTGAGAATCTGGAGATTGAATGCACTAGTTGCCTGAGCTGCATGAATGGCCACTGGTATAAGTAAATTACATGGGGAGAAAGAGAAAAATGAACTCACAGTTAGTATTTAAAATTTATATTCTGACTCATTTTACCTCTAAATGGCTTCTTTATCCTCCACCAAGGAGAATGGTTTTCAAAGTCCTCCTCAAAAATACAGATAATATTTTAGAATTATTTTTCTATTGTCTTCACACAGTGTTAGGAATTAAATAGTTGCTCAAAAATATTTTTAAGTTTCTTTATGTTGGCATAGGTCCAGAACTTCACTATGGTCTTTAATGAAAACCTTAATTTTATTAATTCATTCAATATTCCACAGATATTTATTGAGATATTTCTATGTTCCAGCCACTGATAAGTTCTAGGGATGAAAACACAGAAACATAAATGTCACACTGTTGTGCCCTTAAAAAGATAACAGTCTAGTAATGAAGATAGCCAAGGAAACAGAAAATAACAGCAGCTATATAAACTCGACAAGAGCTGTCATTATTTTGTTTCACTAATGTGTCCCCAACACCTAACATAGTATCTGCTATAGAGAAGTTGTTCCATAAACTTTTATTGACTATTTTGTGGATAAGTACTATAAAAGAGCAACAGTTCTCACTAATGAGTTGTGATTAGGTTTGAGGTTATTGCACAAATAAAATGTAACCAGTTACTGCTAAACTATCAATATTTGCAAAATGTTTTATTTTTTAATGATAGAGTTTAGGTTTATTGGTAATATAATTCTCACTCATTTATATTTCAAAGTGCTTAGAAAGGCTGGGGTAGTATAAATTCTGTTAAGTAAGACTGTCTTTGAATCCTGCTTCTAATTCTTATTAAAAATGTGATTTTAGCTAAGTTACCTATTTTCTCTGAGTTTTACATTCTTCATCTGTAAAATAGGGATAATAATAGTCCTACTTCATAGATGTGTTGCATGGATTAAATGCTGAATATACACAAAGTGCTCAGAACAGCCCTAACGTGTAGTGCTATATAAACATGAACTGTTCTTATTACCATATAAGTTTTTTTTTCTGCAAGTGAGAAACAAAGATGGTGGAGTCCAGACTAGCTTGTTGACAGTTGCATATTATTCTGGGCATGGGCCCATAAGAATGTTTGTGCTATGAGAACTGCCTTTTGATCATAGCAGAAAAACAGATGAGAACAACAATGACAGAATAGGTACAGGATATCTTGAGAGCCTGTAGGAGCAGTATCTCAGGCCTGCATATTCTCAATAGCTGAGGAGTATAAATTACACAGGCTAATTTATTTATTTTAGGACAGTTATCTCTTAGTCATTAGGCTTGCTGGCTGATTTCTAGTGTCTTCACCCAACAGCCTTTCTTTTCGTCTGAGTTAAGATAATCTATTGTAATGTCCGAGTTAAAATAATATATTCCCTAGAAAGAAGTTAGATACTTAGAGGTTATTTTTTTTCTTCACTCTCCTAGTTCTTTTATCCTGTGCTCTTAAGGCAGTTCTGACGATGTCATTCTTCAGCCTAGGAAGTGAATTTTTTAAACTTAAAAATCCTGATAAAATATTTTTAAAATCTTACATTCCTTCCAACTCTTTACAGTTTTGTCACTTGGAGGCATGCCGATATTATGCATTACTATAGAGACATTTTTTCCTCCTGTTATCTAGGTATAACCGATGCAGGAACCAAAAGAAAAGGCCCACCTGAACAATGATGGAAGGAAAGAGAATTGCTATCTTCTAGTCATCAGCCAGTGATTCGTTTTTATGGTTAAGCTAACCGCAATCTGTCTGGCTTCAAGTCTTATTGACATTCCTCCTTGTACTGTGGATCAGCGAATTTCCTGGCTCCTGCTGAAGAGCTTTGTTAACTTGTGCAAGACTAAGTTTGAATATTCAAGATGCTATAAGTCTGTTTCCAGAAATTTACAGGCAGTTGTAACTGAAAAACTTTCATAACAGGTAATGTCGGGTGCTTCATATTTACTATTCATATAAATTTCACCTAAGCAGACATTGACTTTATTTCAATAACCTGATCTCTTTACAAAATATTCTAAATAAGCAAAAATAAATATTAACAATGTTTTGTTGGTTTGTTTCTTTTACAAGTTTGTATAGCATATTAAAAGAAGATGTCCCATAATCCATAACCTGGAAAGATATGTTATTATTTTTCTAGATCTCAGAAATATGAATATTAAGATTAGTTCTTCATGTCTGGTTTTCTATGCAACACTCTCACTTAGACATTTCTATCATTTATAAAAATCCGCTGCAAGCAGGAGTGCACACACATACACACACATACACATAAACAAGCTCTTCACATTATTTCCAGCTGTTCTGGAGCTAGTAGAGTTTTACTCTTAGAAAATGTGTTCAATAAAAAAGTAATATTTTACTATCTAAAGCTTGCCTAAATGTCTTCTCGTGATGTCTGCTATGTTCCTTTCTATATTTAGGTCTGTGCTTTGTCTGTGCTTGAATCTAATTCTGTTTTCATCTTTATTTTTAAGAATGTTTAAAAATAGAGGTTAAATAAAAGAGAGACAATTTGCAGCTTCAGTACAGTAAGAGCATTGAGGTTCTTAGTACATCAATCAGTAGTCAATCACTATAGGGTCGTAATAGGGACCACAAGGTGATTTCACATACGTTCTTTCTTACTTTCAAAGTTGGTTTCTCAAATTTCCATATTATCACAAAGGTATTTTTTCTCCAAGTGAATACATATTATATGTCTATATGTTTAGATTGTTAGATAACTTCTGTGTATGTGTATATATATATATATATATATATATATATATATAATCTGTAAAACATGGAAATTAACATCCACTGAGGTACATTTTTAGCAACACAGAACATAGATGATTGACAGAACAAAGCATATGGAAATGAAGAAGAATAAAACACACATTTATATCTAAGAAAAAAAATATTTGCCTGAAGGGAAAATATTAATTAGTTTGTCTACATGCAAGATAAAAGTCTGGAAGACATATCCATCAAAAGGCAGCAGAATAAACAGCAAAATGGAAATTATTTGTAAATTGACAGTAAACTTGGCAAACATTAAGGAGGTAAACAAGTTATTTGGCATGCAAAGCACTTTGAAATCACAGCCTCTGTCAGGAGGCATCTGTGCATAGATTCACTTATTTGACAGAAATTAACATTTCACAGAAATCTTTGTTGCATGCTAAAGATTTCTTCACCCTCCTTAATTATTTTAATTGCTGCTTCAGAATGTTCCATATAAACACTCAAAAGATGTTAAAAATGTACAAAGTTCAATCTAATTTCATCAATAATATACAGTTACTGCACTCTGGAATTAACTAAAATACGTACCAAAAGGCAAGTTGTTTAAGTAAATGTACCAGGCTTATTTTTCTGGGATGAAACGTAAGAGCCACATAACTCAAATAAAGATCCTTTATAGTACTAGGAAAACTAAAATTGCTTTTTAAGGAAAAGAAAATACCTCACCCACTTTTATCTATCCTAAAAAGAATTCAAAACACCCAAGGGTCCAAAAGTTTACAGACTAAAATATTTTTCACTAACTTCAAAATTTTATAACTATTCAAACAATCTAATAAATGTGATATAGTGTAAATAGTATTATCACAGGTATTCAGAAGTCCTATCTCTGACACTTACCAGTTGTCAGTTAATTTCTCTGGTTCTCAGTATCTTCATCAATAAAGAGTTAGAGATTGAATCAATCTTTTCTGAAGTCTCTTCTAATCTTCAATTTAGAGGTTATGGGTTATTTGAAATTTTAATATTAATTCTCAAAATATCTTATGTTTGATTCAAATGAAAATTGTCTCAATCAAAAGTAATATTCCTTTCTTTTCTAAATTTATTTATTCTTTATGAGAGATATTTGTGAACAAAAGTCCAAGGGTCTTTCAAATTCAGGGAATTTTTACCTTTTAGAAAACTGGAGCTCAATGGACTTGAACTTAAGTGTTATATTTAAAATAGTTCACTATTATGTTCCAGACCCTTTGTTAAGTACTTCATTTTTATTATCTCAGTTTTCTCACTTGATTATTAAAACAGCATATGAAATAAGAGGGCAGTCTGGTAGTAGAATCAGAATCAAAACCAAGTTCCTTGATTCAAAGTCTATAGTGTCTCCACACTACTATATTCATAAATTAAGTAGGCAGTTGCCTGTTTAAAGTATATTTCAAGGGAATCTCCTGACCTGCTATTATACATTAGATACATTCCTATGTCTTAATAACACAGAATCTCCTTCTAAGAGATTCCTATTACCAGCCACAAAAATTAACTAACAAAATGATCCCTGAGTGCTTGTTTATAGCAAATATTTAAGTTCTCAGCAGCAAAATCAATCAATTAGTTGTTTTTCATAAAGCTAGATATAATTTGTTGGAAGTATTCTTCATTATTCTAAATTATTCTTCCTATTATTTTGGTGTTAAAGGATATTTCTCTTATGAAATAATGGTCAGTGTGGAAGATAATATACTCTATGTAGTCTGGCAGAAGCAGTTTGGCATGATAGTTGAAAAGTGGAGCTTTGGCTTCAATCTATCTTGGTTGTAAGACACTCATTTCACTTCTAATTCTACAACCTTGTGCAAGTGATTAAACCTCTCTAAAACTTACTTTTCTCAACTCTACAACTTAGCTAATAATGGTATCCATTTCATAAGACTATTGTGATAATAATTTGAGTTAATGCCTATGTAGTGCCTTGTACAAGTTAATGGTATGAAAAATATTAGCAGTTACTTGTATGGTAGAATGTGATTATATATGTGTGAGTATGTGCACACACAAGTGTGCATGTAGGTTTTTAAAAATATCTTTACCTGTTAAAATAATGTACTTTAACCGAGACTCAACTGCTTGCTTAATCTAAAATCAGACATCCTGCATAGCAACAATGCAAAACAAGCAATCAGATGAAACTGGGACAAGCAGAACTAAGACAAATGGGCTTATACAAAATAACTATTTTGTGTGTTTACCTTTATAATCCTCACTGTAACTTTAATCAAGTGGAACACAACTCAGTTGTATGGTCGAATCTGTGTGTCCCCGGATGCAGTCCTCATACTTTCCTGAATAAAATTCATTATTTTGTATTTGTTTTTTGGTTCAGAAGTTTTATAAACTGACATTTCTTGGCATAGTTAGCACGACCCATAGCAACTGACCTGGATCCCTGGACTTCCCTGGACTTCTCTGGCTGGTACCTCCAAGAGACCCTTGTTCTCTAACACCTCTCTTAGCTGACTGAAAACTTTAGCAGTAAGTCATCTGGATTCTGAAACCCACAGCTTGGTAGTTCAGACTGGAAGAAATATAATTCAGGAGACTGAAATTCAGCTTTCTTATTCTGGCTTGAGATTCATGTTCAAGATTTTTTTCCATCTAGAGTTTAGGGTTTCAGGTCTTGGTGAGTACTCACAATAATAGGAAGTTCTTTAGCAAAAATTCAAAGAAAGGTGATCCTCCCAACTTCCGTCAGTTTTATGTTTAACACCTATGGACCCTCATCCTTCAACTACTGGTCTAAATAGGTCTCTTTAACCTGGGGTGATTTAAAACTGCACTGGGCAAAATGGGGATCATTTAAAATTCTTAAACTATTTTGTGTGCTCAGTTGGAGAGGGCTTACAAAACCAGACAAAATGAATGGGAAGCATACTTCACTTGGTATTTAGAGGCTTCTATACATAAAGCTGACAAACTTGCTTTGCTCCAAACTGTTAACCAACAATCATCTGAGACCTTTTCTCTCATTGAAGGAATCTACTCCAGACCAACCTAAACCTCCTCCTCCTGCTCAAGCTTCCAAACCAACCTGCACTCTCTGCCCCTTTATCCCTCCCTTTCTTTCCTATTTCTTCTTCTTTGGAGGCCCATTGTTTAGAGCTACCACCTCCTGTGCTAACAGTTCCATTTAAATAAAACCCAACAGGTGAGGAGAGCCTGTGGTAACCTACACTCCTTGGACAAAATCAGAACAAATAACAATAACTACGGAGTTTCCTGATGCCACTTCTCACCCTATCTCCTTTTTATTTCATCTAGTCATACAAACTTAGGAAACTGGATATTCTGATTTATACCAATGTATTCACAACTTAGTAGGGGAAAGAAGGGCAAAGGAATGGATAGATAATGTAAACTGAGAAAACTGATCAATGATTTTGATTTAGAAAATCAGCTGAGGATGAAAACAAGGTGAATGATTTAGCAAAAAACTTTCATTAGGTTATTCCACAAATTTTCCCTAAGATTATAGATTGGAAAAGAAATCAATTAATTACCCAGAAACCAGACAAATCCATTTTAAATTTCCTTGAAAAATTCGAGAAAACCTTAAACAATACTCAGGTATGAAAGATATTAACTATCAAAACTCATCTTTGTTCAATTACTCTTTTCTAAACTGATTAGATGAGGAATTAGCCACCTTGGTAAAATGACATCAGCTCAATCGGGCTCCTATTGATTCCCAGGATTTAGTAAATCTAGCTGAACAAATTTCAAAAACTATTAAAAGAACAAAATAAGAAGAAGGCCTTCCAAATAATGAATTAACAATTACAGAAGCTTGGGACTAAAAGGCAGAAAGCTCAAACCATATAAGCCAGCCCCACAGGGAATCCATTTCTAATACAAAACAAAAATAAAACCAGAAAGAAACAACAAAAAACAACAACAAGTAATTACAAAGATTATTAGACAAAGAACCCAACCAATCTTTCTTGGGAGAACTAACAATCTAAGCAACACATACCACAATGGAGGACTCCAAGAGAACTTTAGGGGAATTTTTGTTTTTCTTCTTACCCCAATTCTACTGCCAATAGCCTAGCAATATGATGGTTGTATCACCTCGATGGAACAACTTTTGTGCCTCCAAGCAGACCTGAGAGAAATGCCCCTACCTAATACTGAGTTGATATAGTTTACAGATGGCTTATATTTAAGGAATTCTGAAGGGATTTTTCAAGCAAGATACACCTATGCTTCCCTCACTGAAATAATTGAATCAGGTCTGCTGCCTAGTACAAGAGGCTGAATTATATGCTCTTGAATGCACTTCTATTTTGGCAGAAGGGAAAACAGTTAACATATATCCAGAAAGCAAGTATGCATTCAGGGTGGCCCATGACTCTGTGATGTTATGGAAACAAAGAAATTTTTTTTTTTACTTTCTAAAGCCGAAAGATTAAAAAAAAAAAAGAAACAGTGATTATGTAATTACTCTGCTGGATTCTATTCGGCAACCCCAAACTCAAGCTATCATAAACGTCACTAGTCATTCCAAGAAAATCATGGAGGAAAGCAAAAGGAATCCTTTGGCCAATTCAGCAGCAAAGGCCACGGTGCCAGCCATTCAGTTATAGTGACCATGTCCCTCATTCTGAATAAATCTGACCTAAAATTGACTCTAAGATTTCCTAAAGGAGGTCCAAATGTCAGTGGGACAAAATTGATGTAATTGGGTTAAAAAGGGCTACATTTATGACCAGAATATAAATCTATGTTTCAGGACCCACAATAAGCTGGTATTCCCTGGTTCTTTACAGAAATTTATGCCAGAGCTTATACATAATCTTACTCACTGGGGCCTAGACAAGATGGTCCAATGGAGAAAACATTATTTCTGGAAACTCTTCACAAATGTAGCACAGTAAGTGTATCAAAATCGTTCTACTTGTCCAAAGTATAACTGAAGTAAACAAACACAGACCACACCTGGGAATTTCCCAATGCTTTCAGGTCCCTTTGAAGTATGGCAAATAGAGTTTATTCATTTTCCTCCATCAAAAGGTTATAAATATGTGATAGTAATGATTTGCCAGTTCTCCCATTAGGTAGAAGCTTTTCTTGCTGCCAAGCTACAGTCATGACAGTGGACAAAACACTCCTAGAGAAAATCATTCCAACTTGGAGAATTTCAAAAGAACTACATAGTGATGTGGGAACTCAATTTACAGGACAAGTATTGAAGAATGTATATAGCATTTGGCCAGTAATATGACATTTCGATTGTACACACTATCCTCATTTTCGGGTTTAGTGAAATGCACAAATGGAACCATTAAGGCACAATTAACAAAGTTTATAGAGTCTTTTAACCTGTCAGGGCCTAAAACTACTTTAATTTGCTTACCTTAAGAACTTCCCTCATAGGTAAACATGGACTGTCTCCTTTTGAAATAATCACTGGGTAACACATGTGCCTAGATGAAGGAATGTATGAACCTACTATGTTGAAATAAAATCTCTTAACATAAGTCAAGATATTATTAAGGCCCTAGCACATAATACTAACCTTGTTTCAGACTCCTTCCACAGCATGCTCCTGGGAGAGGAAGATATTCAACATTGTATTCTAAAACCATGTAACTCTGTATACTGGAAGAGACATCAGAAAGATTTTCTCCAAACAAGATGAAAGGAACCCTAGCAGGTATTACTGATAAATCTTTGTGATACAAAATTAAAAGACATTGATTCTTGGATCTATATATCTCATTTTTAAAAAAGGCTCCAACATCTACAGTGGAGTGGATTGCTTCCACAATATCAGATATCTGATTGAAGTTGACTCGATGACAGCTCAACACCTTGAATCAGCCAACAGCTAATGTAAACAGCTTTCCCAAGACCCCAGACCAGGCCTGTATAATATGAATAATCCTTAAATTTACTATTTAGTGTTCATCATAATCATCATTTAATTGCACCTCAAGGTGGAATAGGTTCTGTTACTAATACTACTTTTATACTTAGATAAATGCATCACACCAGGTCCAACTTGAAACTGGTAAACTCATAAAGCTGGCAGAGAATCTCTTAAAGGTTGGTCTAATTCTCCTCTGGATGGGATCAATTTTAAATTTCCTAACCTCTTTAGTTGGCTCCAACCTAAAATCGGGACCCTACTTCATTCAAGACTCCAAATTATACTTGTAATAATTGTTGTAATGCTCACACTCTTTCTCTTGTTTAAGCTACTCTTATTAATCATAGCAAAATGTGTCAGCGAATGTACAACCAAGATCATGATCACTTAAGATATGACGAATATAGACTACAACAATCAGAGCCAGATGGCCAGAGAATATGATTGTTCTATCCATACCCTGATAAATATGGAATCCACGTATGACCTTCTTTACTGTGTCTCAGTGCAAATTTCAAAGGACATTGCAATCTTTTGAACATGAGCACCTTTTTTGTTTCTCTCTGATTACTATGAGATTCAGCTCATTAGATGATGCTTAATTACCTTGATTGGCTGTATCAATCCTGGTACCATAAAGTCCCACTGAAGGACAAGATGGAACTGGGCAGGGTGAACCCTCCACCCACCCCCAGCTAGGGATAGATCAAAGCGAAAATAAAATTTCTTTAAATATTTAGATCATCAAAGTTGCAAAACAAGTCAATCAAAAGGGGGAAATGATATGAAAGGAAGGAATATTTAAGAGGATTTTTATGTGAATGGCCTTTTAAGATGGATTCACAGTTTTAGGGGAACTAAAACTGTAACTAAGTCCAGGTAGACATCTGCGCACTGAATTCTCACACACAGTTTTCACAGAAAAAAACACAGAATATAATTTATCCAAGACTCAACTGCTTGCTTAAACTAAAATCAGGTATCCTGTATAGAAATCATGCAAACCAACCAAGCAGACAAAACTGGAACAAGAGAGACTAAGACAAATGGGCTTATATAGAATAACAATCTTGTAGGTTTTGCCTTAATAAGCTTTACTGTAACTTTCATCTGGTGGAACACAACTCAATTGTATGATTGAGTTTTTGTCCCCTGGCTACAGTCGTCACACTCTCCTGAATAAAAATCATTTCTTTGTCATTTTGTTGTTCAGAAGCTTTATAAGTGGACATGTTACTAAAGCTAGGTATTTTAATAGCATGGAAATGACATCCACAGCAAATCTTTGAATATTTTTGGAGGTAAATATTATGATTGGCCACATAATACCAATGGAAAATCAAAAAATATAAACTGTGATTTTATTTTTTATTTGACTTTAAATTGAGAATGCAATTATTAAGATGTTTAAGGGGAAAAAGTAAATATATTCACCTTATTAAAATATACTTAGTGGCTTCATTCATTGTAGTCTTGTGTCACTTCTGTCACTGATCTTTAAGATTAAGGATACCAGAGTCGCTGAGTGAGCCGGAGCCCCCGAATCAGCAGTTCCTTTAACCCCGTCCTGTCTGAGCAAAAAACAGACGCCCTCCAGCGACCTACACGCAGAGGCAGTGCCAAATCCAAAGCTGAGCTCCTGTGAGCTGTGAGAACAAAGAAGAGAAAGGGAAATCTCCCAGCAGCCACAGAAGCAGCGGATTAAAGCTCCACAATCAACTTGATATACCCTGCATCTGTGGAATACCTAAATAGACAAGGAATGATCCCAAATTGAAGAGGGGGAATTTAGGAGCGAGATCTATGACTTTTTTCCCTTTTCCTCTTTTTGTGAATGTGTACGTGTATGCTTCTGTGTGAGATCTTGTCTGTATACTCTTGCTTCCACCATTTGTCCTAGGGCTCTATCCATCCATGTTTTTTTTAAAAAATTTTTTTTCTTAATGAGTAATTTTCAGTGTAATAACTTTATTATACTCTACCTTCATTCTTTCTTTCTTTCTTTCCTTCCTTCCTGCCCTCCTTTAGGCAACGAATCACCCCAAATTGAGGAGGTGGTCTCTGAGAGCAAGATTTATGATTTTTCGTCCTTTACCTCTTTTTGTGAACGTGTATGTGTATGCTTCTGTGTAAGATTTTCTCTGTATAGCTTTGCTTCCAACATTTGTCCTAAGGTTCTTTCCGTCCCTTTTTTTTTTTTTTAAAAAAAAAAAAAAAAAAAAGGATACCAGAGTCATTAAAATGAAAATTTGTGAAAGAGCTCATTCCAATAGAGTCTAAACAAAGTAGGAAATAACGTGTGACTCTAGATTAAAACCTTACAAAATTCGAACTTGGACAATTCTGTAAGGATTTGTTCCATTTAATTAAAAATTAAACAAAACAATCACAATGCATGCTCCTTTAATATATGTGTGATCAGAATTAAAATGCTTGGTGTTGATATAAAATTGGGGTGTTATAGATGGTAAATTATTTATTTATAAGTATTTTTATAAGAAATTTAAGCATGATGATTGATGTACTGACAATATCTTAAGAAATTTTTTTTTCATATTAGGAAAAAGAAGAAGGAATCTAGTGGGGACTTGGGTAAGTAAATTTACCTCTGTAGGCCTGAGGTGCCTTCCAGTTCAGGGGAACTGTATGAAATAATACTCTTGAATTTAGTAGTATAGCTCAAGATCAAAATTTTAAAAGAGTAAAGCAGCAGAGCTGTTTACTCCAAGGACTTGGGTAATAAGCAAATAGTGTTCCTAATTTTCTTATCACTAACCATTTTCTAAACCAAGAACAAAGAGTAAATATCACTCAGTGAGTTTCATCATGTTAATAACAAGAATCAAGCTAATCTTCTGAGTGTCCTGTACTGCTCCTGAGTACTCCTGTTCTCTAGTCACTAAACCATACTTTCTCTATTTCATCTCCTTGATCCCTGGTCCAAACAATAGTTTTTCGCCTCTCTCTCCTTCAATCAGTCTAAAATATAATTGGGACATTGTAAACTCCTAAAATATTTAAGTATATCCATTTTTAAAACCATAGTACTTTGTGCTTCCTGGAAGGCAAATTTCATGCTGCCTTATAGTTCTCATACAGATTTCAAAGCATGCTTTTTCTTTCTAATTAAATGTCAACACCTCTTTGTTTCAAATGGCTTCTTTTGAACAATAAGTTACAGAACTTACTGCTAATTAGGAATGGTTGCAAAATGAATAAATTCTGGGAATGTAATGTACTGCATGGTGACTATGGTTAATAATGTTGTAGATTTGAAAGTTGATAAGAGAGTATATCTAAGAATTCTCGCCACAGGAAAGAAAACTATTACTAATTGTGTGCGGTGATAGAGGTTACCTACACAATGAGGTGACAATTTCAAAATAGATAAAAATATCAAATCATTTTGTTGTACTCCTGAAACTAATATAATGTTAATTATATCTCAGTGAGACAGCAACAAATACTTTCAAAAAATAAACAAAAAGGGATTAAAAGAATTATACATAAGTATTATGGACATATGCTAACAAATTTAGTAACCTACATAAAATGGACAAGTTAATAGAAAAACACAAATTACTGAAACTGGCTCAAGAAGAAAGATAAAATATATACAAAGCTCTAACAAGTAAAGAGATTGAATTAATGATCAAAACTTCTTACAAATAAAATCCCAGTACCAGATGACATCACTGGTGAATTCTACCCAATGTTTAAGGAATAATTAACAGAAAGGAGTGACATAATCAAACAGTGAAAAAGGTGTTTCTACCATCTTTCCTCCAAAGAAAACTGATTTTGACAAACATCTATGGATAAGAGAGCCTTTGTGGAAACCTGGGAGTCAAGTGGAGAAGTTCCAGCACACGAATGGAACGAAAAAACAATCTGAAATTGGATTCATTTAAGTGGGTAAGAGGAAAAGTTCTTGTTGGTGAGAATGTAAATTGACACAGCCACTATGGAGAACAATACAGAGGTTCCATAAAAAACTAAAAATAGAACTATCATATGGCCCAGCAATCCCAGCACTGGGCATATACCCTGAGAAAACCATAATTCAAAAGGACACATGTACCCCAATGTTCATTGCAGCACTATTTACAATAGGCAGGACATGAAAGCAACCTAAGTGTCCATCGAGAGATGAATGGGTAAAGAAGATGTGGCACATATATACAATGGAATATTATTCAGCCATAAAAGGAAACAAAATTGAGTTATCTGCAGTGAGGTGGATGGACCTAGAGTCTGTCATACAGAGTGAAGTA
Source organism: Neophocaena asiaeorientalis asiaeorientalis (assembly GCF_003031525.2). Taxonomy (NCBI): domain Eukaryota; kingdom Metazoa; phylum Chordata; class Mammalia; order Artiodactyla; family Phocoenidae; genus Neophocaena; species Neophocaena asiaeorientalis. Next base: position 11,720,715 of record NW_020174301.1, on the reverse strand, counting down.
AGTCAGAAAGAGAAAAACAAATATCATATGCTAACACATATACATGGAATCTAAAATTAGAAAAAAATGGTTCTGATGAACCTAGGGGCAGAATGCAGAGAATGGACTTGAGGACACGGGGAAGGGGAAGGCGAAGATGGGATGAAGTGAGAGAGTAGCATTGACATATACACACTACCAAATGTAAAATAGATAGCTAGCGGGAAGCAGCTGTATAGCACAGGGAGACCAGTTCAGTGTTTTGTGACCACCTAGAGGGGTGGGATAGGGAAGAAGGGAGGGAGAAACAAGAGGGAGGGCATATGGGGATATATTTACACATATAGCTGATTCACTTTGTTATACAGCAGAAACTAACACAACATTATAAAGCAATTATGCTCCAATAAAGATGTTAAAAAGACAAGAAAAAGAGGAACTGTTCTACTTTACCTGCATATCCCTCCACTAAGGCAGCAGAGCTCAGTGCCAAGAGAGATATTTTTCTTGACTTCTACCACGAGGAATGTAAGAAAATATGAGTGAGTGTCAGGCTTCTTCAGCAATGCAGGACACTCTCAAGTGATCCAGTGTTTTTTATTTTTTATTTATATATTTTTTCCCCATCCGGAACACTGAGGTGCTGCTGCTTGATTGGGGTGGGAAGCAACTGAGAGGAGAGCATCCAGGGATCTCAGAAGGTGTCAATGGGACACATGATTTGAAAACTATGTAGTGAATAAGACCAGGAAGCTTGCAAATGAACTGCAGGAGGATGCCTTGCCTGTGAATTCTCCAACTGACCCGTGGGAATCCCCAATGATCTTCACAACTTTACCATATGGCCAGCTCCATATATACACCTCCAAGGGTAGTGAAAGTGAGGCTTTGTAGACAACTGGTGAGCTTGCACAGAAAACTGGTCCAATTCTGGGGGATTTTTCACTGCCCTAGGGAAAGAAAAGGGGAGGATGCCAATTCTTATCCTAATTTGTAGACTCAAAAGAAGGTATACAACCTTATGAATCCCCACCTCCCAATAGAAAACAAGAAGGGTGGAATAGGTGTGTCCATAGAAAAGTTCTGAGAAAGCCTCAGAATTCCTAATAGGGTTGATGGAATTTATTACTCTCTAGAAGCAAGCCTGTAAGAATGGAGGAGGTGACTGCTTCTTCAAATGCAAAGACACCAAAATAAGACTTCAATGAATGTGAAAAATCAAAAGAAGAAAAAAAAAATAAAACATGTTACCATAAAAGGAACACAACAGTTGTCCAGTAAACAAACCCAAAGAAATGGAAATCTGTGATGTAACCAATAAAAAATTTCAAAACAGTTGTTTTAAGAAATTTCATTGAGCTACAAGAAAATACAGAAAATCTATTTAATGAAATCAGGAAAGCAATACACAGACAAAATGAGAAGTTTAAAAGAGAGCTGGAAATCTTAAAAAAGAACCAAACAGAAATTCTGGAGCTGAAGAGTACAATGAGTGAAGTAAAATATGCAAAAGAGAACATCAATAGCAGATTTAATCTTTTAAAAAAAGAAAGGATCCATGAAGTAGAAGATAGGTCATATAAATGATCTAGGCAGAGTGTTACCATGTCTTCTCCAGATTTTTGAACAGCAGTACCATAGAAATATTGCTCCCACAAGATTCTTAGGCAAGTAATAATTTTTATTGAAAGGATAGCTGTGCACAAGGGAGACAGAAGACGAAAGGGTGCCAACTCTTTGAGGATTTTCAAGGAAGGGGTTTTAAAGGCAGTATGAGGGAGAGGGTTGCAGGGTGCCTTATCAGCTTGTGCTCAATTCTCAGATTGGTTGGCATCAAAGTGAAGGTTTGAGCATCATCAACCTTCTGGTTTCTACAGGTCTGGGGTCTATGTGTTTGCAATCAGTTTTCAACTGGTGGGGTCTGTTTCCTGAAAAACAAACGAACAACAACAAAAAAACCTCAACAACTTAGGAGTGTGTGTCAGGCCTTTATATCTTTCAGGGAGCTGGGAGTTTGGTAATTCTGCTATGTGGTGGATTTATAGTCCCACTTTTGTCCTTCGGAAACTATGTACATACACCTGTGGAAGAGAGATAACCTTTTACTCCTGTGGGCCTCTGGTTATAGTCTCAAAGACGCAGACTTTCAGGTGCCTTGTTTTACTGGGTTTTTAGGCCTGTTTGCTCAAGGTTATTCTCCAGTCCTTTTCCAAGATGGCTACACTCGTTTTCCTGTCTCATTTCCCCTCAGAATTCATGCCGCCTTATTCTTAAGGGGTTGATGAAGAGCAAGGGTCCATCTTCAGAAATTGCTTCAAAGCTGACTCAGGGCTGTTGTCCCTTCCTGATGGGAGGCATAATAGTCTCTAACTACCTGGCTTGAGTTAGGAGAGTGCTGGACCCTATTATAGAGTGTTTGAAATCTGCTGGGAGTTTTTCTACAGACCAGGCCATGATAGCAACTTTTGCAATGTGTTTACCCACAACTAAGAAGAAAGATGATTATGAGAGTCACTATGGTCAGGATGATAAGCTCCAATCCCAGTAACATGCACTCCTGGGTGGGAAATATGCAACCAAGTCACCAAAGTGCCCTTTGCAAACATTGTCATATTCCTTAATCAAGCAAATTGTATGTTTTCCCCCTTGGTCTACTGTAAGCTCGACCTTGTGGTATTTCAAAACAGATGTGTTCAGTACTTGTTCCATTTCTTGGTCTAATAACTTTAACTGTTCTTCTGACTACTGAGCCTCCATTAGACTGATTTCAAAATATGGAGATTAACTGGTTTCTAAGAACAGCTTGTCTTCCATATACAAGTTGTTAAAAGACTTATTCACTTGCAACAAATAAATTATTTCAGTGTGCTGAGTGCTACATCAGATTCTTATTCTGTTGACATTAAAATTTTTGTTTTTACAAGTAAAGTCAGATAGTACCACTTTTTCATTGAGCTTATCTTGCCAGCAGAACTTTCCCTTTCCCATATACTGTATATTCTTCTGTACAGAGTCTTTACTATGGGTCAGGTTAGAGTGTCCCCTGAGTCCCACTTAGTTTGAGGGCACAACCAAATATTGTTTTTCATGGTGCAACTTAGCATTGAGACTGGCAACCAAGTTTGGTATTCAGTCATTTTATCTAAGAGAGCCCAATATTTCCCTATGAGTGTATGCATTGTTTTGAAATATATTCCCTGTTTCAACCAACTGTAGTACTTGGCATAGCTGTTTTTGACTAATTCTGAGAACTGAGGCAGTCAGGGCATACAGATGAAGGTTACAGTTGCCACTTATCCCATAGCTGTGGGGGATGAGCATCCTTGCCTTCTGCCCCAAGTATGGTGGACCACTGTTTTGATGGCACTTCTTGTTCTATAGTTACATTGAGGCCATAAGGTTGCCATTGGCAGCTGCTAACTGATATTGTTTTGAGAACAGCTGGTGGTGACCTTAAGTCTGATACAATTCAGAAATTCAAGTTCTCAATAATGTAAGAATATGGAATGTGCCTGAAATCACATCCACAATGATCATCTGGCTCTATTTTGGATGCCTGAACCACAGTTACTCTATTTTGAGTTTTATATGTATTTTTTCCAATAATGTTTAAAGCAGATATACAGTGTATATTTGACAAGTCACAAAACAGGCTGTCCTAGTTAACCAGAATAACTTTTCCATACTTTGATATGTGAAAATTTACTATGTCATTTCTGCTTTTTGTTTGCAAATCTTTGAATAGGAAGCATTGATGAGCAAAATATTTGTCCCCCGGTGCCAGTGTGGTTGTTGCCTGTTCTGGGTCCATCACGTGTAATATATATATTTGCCTAATTATCCATGTTGGGGAAAAACAAATTAGACATAACAAGCAAGTACAGAGGTATGCCAATGGGGACACATTTTATAGGCTATACATTGTATCAATTATACCAAATTGTCACACAAACACTGTACATGTTCTTCAAGTAGTAGACTTACAGCAAGCAGTGATACATGTCATGGGTAGTTATACTCTGTGGCAACTTCACTAGAAAATTTTCTTTTCATTCTGAACAGTATGGTCAGAAGTATGGCTAGAAGTAAAATGATAACTTTCAGTTGGAACTGTTTAATTTCTTACCCAGTTCAGCAGTATGCTTTGAACATTATCAGAAACCTGTACTTGTTAAAAAGTCTTTACGAATCTTCTTAAAGATAAAGTATTTTTACAAAACATTAGCGTGAAATAATAGCTGTCTATGAATGACAAAAGACTTAAAAGACATGGCTAAAGATCTGATTACATGCAACTGAAAAAGAAGTTTAATTAACTTGTTGTGGCATATAGCATTTTAAGAAAATAACTAGAATTATGACTGATAACATTATACAGGACATATTCAAATTTAAGGAACATTGTATAATTTCTAGAACACCTACATTAATGACATTTACCCATACAATATAACCTAAGAATATCTATCATTATTTGACAACGTTTTCCATGTATTTAATTTATCAAATAATCCTAATTAATAATATTTCTCTCTAAGGTGCATCAAGTGCCCTTTGAAATATCCCAAAGTTAGTTAGAGATCCAAAGAACTTCATCTAAACTTGATCCTTGGGAAGTTTATCAGAAATATTAAAAATTTCAAAACACCTAGTCAAATACTATCTTAGCTCACTGTGAAATAATACTTATTTAACCTAAGTTACAAAAAAAGACTTTGGAGGGAAATACAGAAAATTACAATAGATCACTAGAGATGACTTTAAAACGTAAAGAAACTTACAGTCTGTTATAAAAAGCAATTCAGCATTCCAGTAAAAACTTTGTTCTCTTAACAGAGAGAGAAAACCAAACTCGAGTCTTGTGCAAGCTTAATTTTAATAACAAAATTAATTTACTTAATTAAATTTAATCTAATCTTAGACAGTTTTGACCATGCACAAAACTTTCTCAAGATTCTTTTTTAATAAACTTACATCACTTTCTTTATCCACATTAGTTTGTACCTTATTTTTCCCATCCGGAAACAACCAGCTCTAGGACAAAATTATTCTCTCTCACTCTTTTTTTTTTCCCTAAAGCAAAGGTATCTCCATTCTTCATAAATTCTATCATTGACAATATATATCCCACTTCTATGACATAAATCACAGCAAGATCCTTTTTGACACACCACCTAGAGAAATGGAAATAAAAACAAAAATAAACAAATGGGACCTAATGAAACTTAAAAGCTTTTGCATAGCAAAGGAAACCATAAAAAAGACCAAAAGACAGCACTCAGAATGGGAGAAAATATTTGCAAATGAAGCAACTGACAAAGGATTAATCTCCAAGATTTACAAGGAGCTCATGCAGCTCAATAACAATAAAACAAACAACCCAATCCAAAAATGGGCAGAAGACCTAAATAGACATTTCTCCAAAGCAGATATACAGACTGCCAACAAACACATGAAAGACTGCTCAACATCATTAATCATTAGAGAAATGCAAATCAAAACTACAATGAGATATCATCTCACACCGGTCAGAATGACCATGATCAAAAAATCTAGAAACAATAAATGCTGGAGAGGGTGTGGAGAAAAGGGAACACTATTGCACTGCTGGTGGGAATGTAAATTGATACAGCCACTATGGAAAACTGTATGGAGGTTCCTTAGGAAACTACAAATAGAACTACCATACGACCCAGCAATCCCACTACTGGGCATATACCCTGAGAAAACCATAATTCAAAAAGAGTCATGTACCAAAATGTTCGTTGTAGCTCTATTTACAATAGCCAGGAGATGGAAGCAACCTAAGTGTCCATCATTGGATGAATGGATAAAGAAGATGTGGCACATATATACAATGGAATATTACTCAGCCATAAAAAGAAATGAAAATGAGTTATTTGTAGTGAGGTGGATGGACCTAGAGTCTGTCATATAGAGTGAAGTAAGTCAGAAAGAGAAAAACAAATACCGTATGCTAACACATATATATATATAGAATCTAAGGGGGAAAAAAAGATCATGAGGAACCTAAGGTTAAGATGGTAATAAAGACACAGACCTACTAGAGAATGGACTTGAGGATATGGGGAGGGGGAAGGGTAAGCTGTGGCAAAGTGAGAGAGTGGCACGGACATATATACACTACGAAACGTAGGGTGGATAGGTAGTGGGAAGCAGCCACATGGCACAGGGAGATCAGCTCGGTGATTTGTGACCACCTAGAGGGGTGGGATAGGGAGTGCATGAGGGAAGGAGACACAAGAGGGAGGAGATATGGCAACATATGTATATGTATAACTGATTCACTTTGTTATAAAGCAGAAACTAAGACACCATTGTAAAGCAATTATACTCCAATAAAGATGTTAAAAATAAAATAAATAAAATGCTTCCCTTATTATATTGGTGTTTAATGACATATATTATCATTTTTAACCCTTAAAAAAGCCTTAATATCTAGTGAAAACTAACAAGCAGTCAATATGAACTGTTTGTCATACCAGTATTTCCTGTTTAGCAAACTTAAGAACATAGTTCATGACCTCTAAAAAAATACATTTTTCATTGAATAATTTATCTTTTTAATGTGGCACATATGTCTAATAAACCCAAACATCTTTAGCTTTTCTCTCATAAGAAGGGAAACGTAGGTGGAATCAGACTTTTCTAGCAGCCAATTTTCCAGGATTTTGTCTCATTTAAAAAATGATTTAGACCTTCAATGAATTCTCATTATTTAACTTAATTTAGCAAACTCTAAATTTTCAAGTTACTAAGAATCTAAAAAATCTAAAACGTAATTATTCCCAAGTAGTTCACCTAAAATATTTTATTGCATTTTTCTATATTTGATTACTTATGAAAATATCATCATACCAAGTTAATTTTCTTGCTGACAAATTTTGCCAAAGATATAATATGAAATTATTGTCTTTAAGTAAACCTAGATACAATGGAAGTACTATACTTAATATTGATGACTCTAAAGACATGTCTGTATTAATTAAAAACTTAACGTAACTTAAATACCAGATATTAAGTTAATACCGAATATTCCCCAAATCACATGAACCAGAAATTTATTTTGGTTGGTTTCTGTTGATTTTTAGAAATGTTTGATTAGTAAGTGCTTACTTTTATTTAAGCCAATTAAATAGAGTTCACTCACAAGTTGATTTTGTTAATACTATCCAAAGATAAAGACATATATTCATTATGTACACATAAACATACATATTTCCAGAAAAAGGTCTTATAACTTCATTTTAAAACTTATTTATGAATCAGGAATTTTATTACAAAACTTATTAATTTATAATTTTATCCTATTTCCCTCTATATAAGAAAACACTTATAATTGCATAATAGTACCATAGTTTAAAGATACATTAAGAGACAACTTTTCCCTAAATCTAGGGAGTATTATGGCCACGTCATATTACAAAGGAAAATCATCTTTTATATTTCATTGGCTTGTGACTGAAAGTGGTCCAGTTCTGGAGAATTCACCCCAAGGAGTTGCATTTGAGAAATAAATTTGTTTTCCATGTCCAGACCACTTACATTACACATGCAAACATACATACAAAAAACAAAATTTAATTCCTGCAGGACAAAAACAAAGGGATAAGTCCAACAATTCCCTTAACTTTTTCAAACATGTCCCTCTTTTAAACAAAAAGCAACATGCAAATGGAAAAATAGGGAATCATGACTGTGTGTCGTGGCAATTCACCTGGCAAATGCAAAATCACAAATAGCAGTTGGAATAAGTTAAATTTACTTACTTGAGTTTAAAAAGCCTCTCCCCCCATCCTTTTTCACTTTTGTACTTGAGTTTAAAAAAGGCCTCTTTCCCTTTTTTTCCTTTGTTTTGAAATTTTATTAGTTAACCCAATGCTGAAGTCTCAGGCAATGTGGGCTGTGTGTGTATTTTCAAGGCCATGGTAAGAGTCATAACTTCAAGTTTTCTCCTAGGCATATTTTTGTTCTCTCAGGGTCTGAAAAAAATATTTTATCAAGCCAGCTTTTTCTAACTGCATATGTAAAAAGAACAAGTTCTAAATTTTTTTTCTTTTTCCCCTCTGGAGTCTAAATAATATTGTGGCCATGCAATGTTAAAAAATCTTCCTTTATATTTCTTTATAGGAGTATAACTAAAGATCTTTCAGATTTTGTAAAATACGTCCTAGGGAACAACTACAAAATGGAATAGAGCTCTCATTTCCAGTTGTTCTTTCACAAACCTGCTATTGCCAGAAACATACAGATCAGAGCTAGATAAACCACTTCTTAATGGCCTCTCAGGGTTGCTGCTCCCCACCATGAGAATGGAAGATTTCCTACCTACTGTTTCAGACAGGGGTTACAGATGAGCCTCGATCTTAACAGAGGATGTTCCCAGTCACCACTCAGATGGTGCCAGATGGCCAAGGGATTCCACAGCCCAGAAGGGAAAATCCAATTAAAGTGGCAATCTGCTCAAAACCAGGTGACCAAGTTCTGCAACTTTCCCCCTAAAAAGGAAAATTGCCCGTCAAGGCAGCCCAGTAGAGAAGTATACCCTTGTGTCACTACAAGTGAGAATCCACCACTTACCAGAGACATCTCACAGATCAGAGCAAACCAGACCAGAATAGGACCAGAGCCCCGTTTCCTTCACTACAGAATTTAAAGTGCTGTGGGTTAGTGATGCCCAGTCACTTGTCAGCACTCGGGACAGTCCCTGAGACAAAAATGCTCAGGCAACTGCTGGACAGAATCTGAGAGCTGCCTTTGGCAAGAGGCCAATGCCCTATGGGAAAGATGCCCAATTAACACAGAGTCCAGGGTTGAATGTATTCCTCTATATTTCCTGTCTCAACATATGGAGGCCTGAAAGTGGTCCCAAATTACTCTCCAATAGAGTTGCTCTAACAAACCCTAGGCCACTAAAGACTGCAAAGAGAGTACTCCTTTATCAGATCTTGAATTCCTTTCAATTTTTCAACAATATACACTTTAGCCTAGGTCCAATCTCTGCTTACTACCATGTTATATCACTCAATCATCTTATAACATTCACACAGATGCCCAATTAAATGGACAAAGAGAAAAATCAGAAGAATCCATGGCTCAGAAATTGTGTTTTCCAAGGTAGAGAGTAACCATAAATAACATTGAGCTGAGAGAGGGCTGCAGCCTCTGTGGCTCCATCAACTTATGTCACAAAAGTCCTTTCCTCCTCAAAACCAACACCACTCAGAAAAATACCATTGAGATTCAAAGAGGTAACTAAAGCAAGCATAATCCCCCAGGGTTCACCACAACAACAGAGGCATGCAAAAGGAAATCAATTCCCAGCCACACCCAATACAAAGGGATCAGTCTAGGATTTTCAGGTTTTGGAAGAGCAAACCAGACATCAACAGAACAGAAGGAGGATGTTTCCTTCTCAAGAGAAAGGGAGATAGAGAGAAAGGGAGATATAAAGGGAAAAGTTATGCTTTCCCATTGTAGATGAACAAAAACTGAAAGCCCCAACAGGGACTTACTAGCTTCAAGGATGATGAAACAGAAGAGCTTCAGGTGGCTGCTTGTCCTATGCTATGAAAATAACCCTTCTCGTCCAAGAATCCTGGAGTCTGGGACACCCCCACCTCCAAGCAAAAGGGGTGTCCCAGCACAGCTGTCCCTACTGACTGGCTTGCCAAGAAATGTTACCAGGCCTTCTCCAGATTTTTGAACAGCAATACCATAGAAATAAATATTGCTCCCACAAGATTTTTAGGCAAACAATAATTTTTATTGAAAGGATAACTTGTACACAAGGGAGAGAGAACATGAAAGGGTGCCAACTCCTTGAAGACTTTCAGGTAAGTATTTTAAGGGCAGTGTGAGGGAGAGGGCTACAGGGTGTCTGACCAGCTTGTGCTCAATTCTCAGACTGGTTGGCATCAAAGTGAAGTTTTGAATATCATCAACCTTCTGGTTTAAACAGTTCTGATGTCTATGTGCTTGCAGTCAGGAGTTTTCATCTGCTGTGCGTCTGCTCCCTGCAAAAGAAGAAAAACAAAGCAAAGCAAAACATAGGAGTGTGTGTCAGGTCTTCATCTATATCTCAGGGAACTGGGAGTTTGGTGATTCTGCTATGTGGTGGATTTATAGTCCCACTTTTGTCCTTTTGAAACTATGTACATAAACCAAAGGAAGGAGATAATGTTTTACCCCTTTGGATCTCTGGTATTGTCTCAAACACCCAAGATTTCACGTGCTTTGTTTTGCTGAGTTTGTTAAGCTTGTTTGTTCAAGGTCACTCCCCGGTCCTTTTCTAAGATGGCTACACTCTTGTCTTTCTGTCTCAAGAGGACAACAAAGAAAACATAAAGAAAAAGCGTGAAGAAAACCTTTGTGAACTGTGGGATACCACTAAAGGAAACAGTATACATATTACTGTAGTTTCAGAAGGAGAAGAAAGAGGGAAAGGAGCAGAAAGCTTATTAAAAGAAATAATAGCTGAGAACATCCCGAGTCTGAGTGGAGATATTGTCATCCAAGTTCATGAATGAAGCTCCTAGATTTCCTAAAATAATTAACTCAAAATGATATTCTCCACCCAAGTATGGTGGCCATTGCAGCACTGGCAGCAACATGAAACTGGTGACAACTCATATATCCTTCAGTGGGGACTGTACGGATGAAGGATGTACTTCCATTTGACTGGGCACTGTACAGAAGTTAGAACAAAGGGGCTGGATTTACATGTACTGACAAGAATAAATCTCAGAAATAAAGTTGGGTGAAAAAGCAAGTTTCTGGAAGATATGTATGCGTGAAGTCATTTCTGTAACTCATAAAAACAAAAATCGGTACAATGTTGTATGAATATGTGAGAAAGAATGGGAGTGCAGGGAAAGACAACAATTTGTATGTGAGAAATACATATGCTTCTAAAAAGTACAGGATGCAAAGGGGACTGCAACAGTATCTGTAACCTTCTATTAAAAAAAAATAAAGAAAACAATATAGGAACATGAAAAAAATAAAGGAAATATGGCAAAATATTAATTCCTAAATTGTGGGTACATTACTGTCATATTTTTCTCTGTGCATTTATTTCAAAATAAAAAGAATGGTTTGAAAACCTCATTAAAATGCTTAAAGAACAACAAAAATGTATTATAAAACACATATTATAATAAAACTATGTAAGTTAAAAAAGAGAAATAAACAAGGGTCTTCATATAGAAGAGAACCCTCATAAGGCTATTAGTATATTTCTTAGCAGAAACTTTGAAGGTCAGGAGAGAGTAAAACGATATATTCAAAGTGATAAAAGAAAGCAAAAAAAAAAAAAAAAAAACCAAAAACCTGCCAACCAAGAATACCTGGCAAAATTGTCCTTCAGTAATGAGGGAGAGATAAAGACTTTCCCAGACAAACCAAAGCTGAAGGAGTTCATCACTACTAGACCTGTCTCTTAAGAAATGCTAAAAGGAGTTCTTTAAGCTGAAATGAAACGGTGCTAATTAGTTACATGAAATCAAACACACAGGTAAGTTTTAAGTTATAAAGTCAAATTCAGAAAACTTTAATATTGTGATATTGTGGGGTGTTAATCTTTTTCACTCTAGAATAAAGATTAAAGGACATAAGAATTACAAATAACTATAGCTACAATAATTTGTTAATGGGTATAAAATATAATGACAGTTTAATTGTGGCACCAAAAACAAAATATATGAGGGAGGAGTAAAAGGATATACTTTTTTAATGTGATTGAAGTTATTTTGTTATCATCTAAAAATTGAATATTATACCAGTAAGAAGTTTTATGTAAACCTTATGGTAACCACAAAGCAAAAACACACAGTAGAAAAAAATAAGAATGTTTGTAAATTTTAGTTTTTCTGACATCAACAGTGAGTAGTTTCCTTTTCTCCAGTGTGTAGTATGAAACTTAATGATGGAGAAATTCTTGTGAAAATATGCCCACAGGTATTTGCCATGTCATTTCAACTGATCTTACTATATATGTGAGCTCCATACATCCCACCATGAATAATGACTGAGACCCCTGACAGAATGATTTGGTTTGCTTGTTTACATGATCTTTTCCCCAAATGACACACTTTGTTTACATTGATCAAATGAAACTGAATTCACTTCACTTTGCAGCTGTGTACATATAGATGCAAATGAGTCATACAGAACGGTAAACCAATTAGATAGGAAAGGACTTCTTGTCAATTAAATATTTGCTATAATTGAAATATTTTGTCAAAATTTAAAAAAATGAATACAGGAAGATTAAATATATGTCCATAAAAAATGAATGGCAGGAAGATAAAATATATGTTCTGGGAGTTAATGTGACATAAAGAATATAATTAAAAGTTGTGTCATCTATCACTTTACTAATAAAAAAACTTGAAAAATCAATATTTCTTACATCCCCCAGTACACATTTTTAGTTTATTAACCCAGGCTGGTACCAGAGCTAAAGAGAATCAGTGCCCAAAGAGTATAATACCTACGTAAATAGTTTTGGATAGCAAATATAGTTGTTTTCTTTTTATCTTGACCACATGAATCTTTAATGAGGTATAATTTTATTAACAGTTGAAGTAGCAACTTGTATAGGTATTTAATAGATGAATTATTTTAAACCTTAGCCGTTTAATACACAAATTGTATTTTTGGCACGAATAATTTCCTTGTTCAGTGATAAATTCTCATTGCACTTCAAGATCAGCTTCCCCAAATGACTTGTTCTCTAAAATTTAAGGAAAATTTCCTAATACACGTCTTTTTCAACCTAATACTTATAAAGCTGTCATCTTTATTTGTATGCAGTTTGACTAGACCAAATAAAGAACAATTATAAAAACTTAATACATTTTGGGAAAAGGAAGTTCCATTAACCAAAGTAATGTCTATTCTGAGCCCTGTAACACACAAAGCCTCAGGAATATTAGTAAGTGTGATCAATGAGTAATTAGATGATACCTTGACATTTTACTTTGTAGTAGTTTAACTCCCTTCAGGGGGCAAACATAACTTCCAATATACAAATCTGAAAGAAATGCCTTGTTTTTGGTAAGACTATTAGTGAAGAAAGTCTAATATTCTGTCTAATAAGAATTTGTATAGAAAATAGCAACAAAAGATAAATAAGAAACATATAAAATGATGCCACCTAAAATTCTTCAGTAGAAGACTGCACAAATTCATGATGTGAGCCAATTAAGACATCAACATATAAAAGAGGCAACACCAGTCTGAGGTAAGCACTAAAAGTTTAAAACTCCCAGGTAGAGGTTTCAAAGAAGATGTCAGAGGAGTAGGATGTGGAGATCACCTTCCTCCCCACAGATACATCAGAAATATATCTACACGTGGAACAGTTCCTACAGAACACCTACTGAATACTGGCAGAAGTCCTCAGACCTCCCAAAAGGCAAGAAACTCCCCACGTAACTGGATAGGGCAAAAGAAAAAAGAATAAACAGAGACGAAAGAATAGAGGCAGGACATGCACCAGCAGGAGGGAGATTTGAAGGAGGGAAGGTTTCAACACACTAAGAATCCCCTTCGCAGGTGGAGACTGTGGGGGTTGGAGGGGGAAAGCTTCGGAGCCACGGAGGAGAGCGCAGCAAAAGGGATGCGGAGGGCAAAGCAGAGATATTCCTGCACAGAGGATGGGTGTCGACCAGTACTCACCAGCCCAAGAGGTTTGTCTGCTCACCCGCCGGGGCACGCGGGGCTGAGAGCTGAGGCTCGGACTTTGGTCTGATCGCAGGGAGAGGACTGGGGTTTGCGGCTTGAACACAACCTGAAGGGTTTAGTGCACCACTGCTAGAAGGGAGAGAGTACAGGAGAAGTCTGGAGCTGTCAAAGAGGCAAGAGACTTTTTCTTCCCTCTTTGTTTCCTGGTGCGCCAGGAGAGGGGATTAAGCAAGCTGCTTAAAAGAGCTCCAGAGAAGGGCAGGAGCCGCAGCTAACAGTGTGGAATGCAGAGACGGGCATGAGACGCTAAGGCTGCTGCCGCCACCACCAAGAAGCCTGTGTGCAAGCACAAGTCACTATCCCCACCTCTCCTCATGGCAGCTTCTTCAGTCCGCCACTGCAAGGGTCCCAGGATCCAGAGACAAGTTCCCCAGGAGAACACACACCAAGCCTCAGGCTGGTGCAATGTCACACAGGCCTCTGCCACCGCAGGCTCACCCCACATCTGTACCCCTCCCTCTGCTGGATTGAGTGAGCCAGTTCCCCCAAATCAGCGGCTCCTTTAACCCCGTCCTCTCTGAGCGAAGAACAGATGTCCTTCAGTGACCTACATGCAGAGGCGGTGCCATATACAAAGCTGAACCCCGGGAGCTGTGCAAAAAAAAGAAGAGAAAGGGAAATCTCTCACGGCAGCCTCAGGAACAGCAGATTAAATCTCCACAAGCAACTTGTACCCTGCATTTGTGGAATACCTGAATAGACAACAAATCATCAAAAAATTGAGGAGGTGGACTTTGAGAGAAAGATTTATAATTTTTTCCCCTTTTCTGCTATTTGTGAGTGTGTATGTGTATGCTGCTGTGTGAGATTTTGTCTGTATAGCTTTGCTTTCACCATTTGTCCTAGCGTTCAATCCATCCGTTTTATTTTTGTTTTTTTCCTTAAATTTTTTTTTCTTAATAATTATTTTTTTATTTTAATAACTTCAATTTATTTTACCTGACTTTATTTTATTTTCCTTTATCTTCTTTCTTTCTTTCTACATTTTCTACCTTTTATTCTGAGCAGTGTGGATGAAAGGTTCTTGGTGCTACAGCCAGGAGTCAGTGCTTTGCCTTTGAGGTGGGAGAGCCAACGTCAGGACACTGGTCCACAAGAGCACTCCTAGCTCCATGTAATATTAGGTGGCAAAAATCTCCCAGAGATCTCCATCTCAACACCTACACTCAGCTTCACTCAAAGACCAGCAAGCTACAGTGCTGGACACCCTATGCCAACCAACTAGCAAGATAGGAACACAACCACACCCATTAGTATAGAGTCTGCATAAAATCATAATAAGTCCACAGATACCCCAAAACACACCACCAGATGTGGACCTGCCCACCAGAAAGGCAAGATCCAGCCTTATCCACCAGAACACAGGCACTAGTCCCCTCCACCAGGAAGGCTACACAACCCACTGAAACAACTTTAGCCACTGGGGACAGACACCAAAAACAACGGGAACTATGAACCAGGAGCCTGCCAAAAGGAGACTCCAAACACAGTAAGGTAAGCAAAATGAGAAGACAGAAAAACACACAGCAGATGAAGGAGCAAGATAAAAACCCAGCAGACCTAACAAATGAAGAGGAAATAGGCAGTCTACCTGAAAAAGAATTCAGAATAATGATAGTAAAGATGATACAAAATCTTGGAAATAGAATAGAGAAAACACAAGAAACATTTCACAAGGACCTAGAAGAACTAAAGATGAAACAAGCAATGATGAACAACACAATAAATGAAATTAAAAATACTCTAGAAGGGATCAATAGCAGAATAATTCAGGCAGAAGAATGGATAAGTGACCTGGAAGATAAAGTAGTGGAAATAACTACTGCAAAGAAGAATAAAGAAAAATGAATGAAAAGAACTGAGGACAGTCTCAGAGACCTCTGGGACAACATGAAACACACCAACATTCAAATTATAGGGGTTCCAGAAGAAGAGAAAAAGAAAGGGACTGAGAAAATATTTAAATAGATTATTGTTGAAAACTTCCCTAATTTGGGAAAAGAAATAGTTAATCAAGTCCAGGAAGCACAGTGAGTCCCATACAGGATATATCCAAGAAAAACTCGCCAAGACACATATTAATCAAACTGTCCAAAGTTAAATGCAATGAAAACAAATTAAAAGCAGCAAGAGAAAAACAACAAATAAAAAAACAAGGGAATCCCCATAAGGTTGACAGTTGATCGTTCAGCAGAAACTCTGCAGGCCAGAAGGGACTGGCAGGACATATTTAATGTGATGAAGGGGAAAACCCTACAACCAAGATTACTCTAATCAGCAAGGATCCCATTCAGATTTGATGGAGACATTAAAACCTTTACAGACAAGCAAACGCTGAGAGAGTTCAGCATCACCAAACCAGCTTTACAGCAAATGCTAAAGGAAATTCTCTAGGCAAGAAACACAAGAGAAGGAAAAGACCTATAATAACAAACGCAAAACAATTTAGACAATGGAGAAAGGAACATACATATCGATAATTACCTTAAATGTAAATGGACTAAATGCTCCCACCAAAAGACACAGATTGGCTGAATGGATACAAAAACAAGACCCATGTATGTGCTGTCTACAAGAGACCAGCTTCAGACCTAGAGACACATACAGACTGAAAGTAAGGGGATGGAAAAAGAAATTCCACACAAATGGAAACCAAAAGAAAGCTGGAGTAGCAATTCTCATATCAGACAAAATAGACTTTAAAATAAAGACTATTAAGAGACAAAGAGGGTCACTACATAATGATCAAGCAATCGATCCAAGAAGAAGATATAACAATTGTAAATATTTATGCACCCAACATAGGAGCACCTCAATACATAAGGCAAATACTAACAGCCATAAAAGGGGAAATCAACAGTAACAAATTCATAGTAGGGGACTTTAACACCCCACTTTCACCAATGGACAGATCATCCAAAATGAAATTAAATAAGGAAACACAAACTTTAAATGATACATTAAACAAGATGGAATTAATTGATATTTATAGGACACTCCATCCAAAAACAACAGAATACACATTTTTCTCAAGTGCTCATGGAACATTTTCCAGGATAGATCATATCCTGGGTCACAAATCAAGCCTTGGTAACTTTAAGAAAATTGAAATTGTATCAAGTATCAAGTTTTGTTTCTGCAATTTGTATGGGAACACAGAAGACCCCAAATAGCTAAGGCAATCTTGAGTACGAAAAATGGAGCTTGTGGAATCAGGTTCCCTGACTTCAGACTATACTACAAAGCTACAGTAATCAAGACAGTATGGTACTGACTCAAAAACAGAAAGATAGATCCGTGGAAAAGGATAGAAAGTCCAGAGATAAACCCACGCACATATGGTCACCTTATTTTTGATAAAGGAGGCAGGAATATACATTGGAGAAAGGAGAACCTCTTCAATAAGTGGTGCTGGGAAAACTGGACAGGTACATGTAAAAGTATGAGATTAGATCACTCCCTAACACCATATGCAAAAATAAGCTCAAAATGGATTAAAGACCTAAATGTAAGGCCAGAAACTATCAAACTCTTAGAGGAAAACATAGGCAGAACACTCTATGACATAAATCACAGCAAGATCCTTTTTGACCCACCACCTAGGGAAATGGAAATAAAAACAAAAATAAACAAATGGGACCTAATGAAACTTCAAAGCGTTTGCACAGCAAAGGAAACCATAAACAAGACCAAAAGACAACCCTCAGAATGGGAGAAAATATAGGCAAATGAAGCAACTGACAAAGGATTAATCTCCAAAATTTACAAGCAGCTCATGCAGCTCAATAACAAAACAACAAACAACCCAATCCAAAAATGGGCAGAAGACCTAAATAGACATTTCTCCAAAGGAGATATACAGACTGCCAACAAACACATGAAAGAATGCTCAACATCATTAATCATTAGAGAAATGCAAATCAAAACTACAATGAGATATCATCTCACACTGGTCACAATGGCCATCTTCCAAAAATCTAGAAACAATTAAATCTGGAGGGGGTGTGGGAACACTATTGCACTGTTGGTGGGAATGTAAATTTACACAGCCACTGTGAAGAACAGTATGGAGTTCCTTAAAAAACTACAAATAGAACTACCATACGACCCATTAATCCCACTACTGAGTATATACCCTGAGGAAACCATAGTTCAAAAAGAGTCATGTACCAAAAGGTTCATTGCAGCTCTGTTTACAATACCCAGGACATGGAAGCCACCTAAGTGTCCATCAACAGATGAAAGGTTAAAGAAGATGTGACACATATATACAATGGAATGTTACTTAGCCCAAAAAAAGGAAATTGAGTTATTTTTAGTGAGGTGGATTGACCTGGAGTCTGTCATGCAATGTGAAGTTAGTCAGAAGGAGAATAACAAATACTGTTTGCTAGCACATATATATGGAATCTAAGAAAAAAAATGTCATGAAGAGCCTAGGGTTAGGACAGGAATAAAGACACAGACCTACTATAGAATGGAGTTGAGGATATGGGGAGGGGGAAGGGTAAACTGTGACAAAGGGAGAGAGTGGCATGGACATATTTTCACTACCAAATGTAGGATGCATAACTAGTGGGAAGTAGCCACATGGCACACGGAGATCAGCTAGGTGGTTTGTGACCACCTAGAGTGGTAGGATAGGGAGGTTCAGAGGGAGGGAGACGCAAAGGGTAAGAGATATGAGAACTTATGTATATGTATAACGGATTCACTTTGTTATAAAGCAGAAAGTAACACACCTTTGTAAAGCAATTATACTCCAATAAAGATGTTAAAAAAGAGATAAATAAAAACTCCCAAGTATTTGAAAAATATTTAGTTACCTACTGTCATTGATATACATATAATTATGCTAATTTGTCTCTGTAAAAAAGAGATTTATTGTAGTTAGATACAAAATGTGTAAACATAGTGTGCACTGATTAGTAAGAAAAACAATGAAGCTCAAAGTTTTTAAGTCAGCCCTCTTAAAACACACACACATACACACACACACAGACACACACACACACACACACACACACACACACATATATATATATATACATACATACATATAAATCGCAAGAAGAAAGACCCACTGTCTTTGGATCAGCTAAGGATTTCATTAGAAGAGGTATCAATTTCTTTGGGATGTTGGCTACCAGACAGGTGTTTAGAATGTCCATTCTCAGTAACTCGCTGGGTATAAAACAAAATATAGGGCTTCCCTGGTGGCGCAGTGGTTGAGAGTCCGCCTTCCAATTCAGGGGACACAGGTTCGTGCCCTGGTCCGGGAAGATCCCACATGCCGCGGAGCGGCTGGCACGTGAGCCATGGCCACTGAGCCTGCGCGTCCGGAGCCTGTGCCCCGCAATGGGAGAGGCCACAACAGTGAGAGGCCCGCGTACCACAAAATATATATATATATATATAAGCTTGGGCCTTGCATATTTCATCCATAGTGCACATGTTTAGCTTGGAATCATTGCAGTGTACTCAGAACCCTCCTTCGGAATTATAACACTAGGCAGTGTACTATCCTGAGCCAAATCCTTTCCCATGGTGCATTACTACAGCAGGTACGTAATGAATAAAACATTCTGGTCTGTGAGGTTTCAGAGATTCCCTGCAGCAATATGGCTCCATGTTTAAGATTTCTTCAAAGCCAACATGAACACCAATCTTCTCTCAATTATTGTGTCCTGATCACCTGAATTCTTTGAGATGTAATATGAGAACCTGAGGTAGGTGGAATATCATAAGCTGTTTGGGGGCTTCTGTGAGTATAACTGGTTTGAGGAAAACCTTCTATGCTTTTAATTACACTGGTCACATATATAGATTTTTCCTTCTGAAGCTTCAGCTTTTGTGAATTTGGTCAACATTTTAGTAACCAGACACGGCTGAGAAGTAGTATCTTTTCCATTGTATTGGTATCTTTCTGGAAATTCCAGTGACAATTTCCAGAAAAGTGCTATGACATTTGATTTGTTGTCACATGTGAGACATGTAACCTGAGTAACAAGTTATCTATGAAAAATGTTATTCACAAACTGTTTGATAAGTTTCCGTTGAGAAGTGGGGATATGAGATGGTATCCTGGTATCAGTTGTCTCTAGTTCATGCTGTATTTTATCCAAAAGCTCACAAATTAATTCTCGAGCATCTTGTTAGGTATAACCACGAAAATCAGGTATTAATATTCATATTGAGTGTAGCATAGCAAATGGTGTGACCAAGGCCCACTTTCCAGACCACATAACTTGGAAAAAAGTATGAAATTCATGACAGAGAGAAGTGTATTATGAACTTGGCTTCCTTGGCTGAATAAGTTCTATCTTTCTACTCTTTGATGCTCCACCACTTAGTCCTGATGATAAACTTGGATGTCTGGAGCAAACAAAGCCTGTTTCTTTTTCTTGGCATTCATTCATTTGGTATACTGTATCTGTGACTGGAGGATGCCTTCAAGATGATCTTGTTTTATCACTAGCTGTCACAGCCAGCCATCGGTTCAGATCAACTTGGAAAAATATTGTCAAAAAGTAAGTAAATGACTCAATACTTGAAGAACATAATTCATATAGCAAGTATTTCCAAAATTTCTCAATCCTGTTACACGAAGAGTTATTACTGGTGTTCATTTAATGGAGGAATCACTGGCATTTTAAAAAATTTTATTTTATTTATTTATTTTTTTATCCAGCAGGTTCTTGTTAGTTATCTATTCTATACATATTAGTGTGTATATGTCAATCCCAATCTCCCAATTCATCCCACCACCACCTCCTCCACGTTGGTGTCCATACGTTTGTTCTCTACACCTGTGTCTCTATTTATTTCTTGCAAACTGGTTCATCTGTACCATTTTTCTAGTTTCTACATATATACATTAATATATAATATTTGTTTTTCTCTTTCTGACTTACTTCACTCTGTATGACAGTCTTTAGGTCCATCCACGTCTCTACAAATGACCCAATTTCATTCCTTTTTGTAGCTGAGCAATATTCCATTGTATATATGTACCATATCTTCTTCATCCATTCATCCACCGGTGAGCATCCAGGATGCTTCCATGACCTTGCTATTGTAAATAGTGCTGCAATGAGCATTGGGGTACATGTCACCGGAATTTTTAATTTTACATCTTCTGAGGTATATAGTACTTCATCCTTTGCTGATGATGCTAAGGTTTGAAGTGGTACTTGAACAGGAACAATTTCTATTGTGGGGGACTGACCTAGACCTTGCAAATGTAAACTCTTTCTTGGAGACATACTTTCCAATCCTGCTTTAACTTGATACTCTAATTCTTGCAGTCACTTTTTCACTTCTCTTTTGGCTATTTTCTCCTGAAATTGTTCTTCTTGCATTTTTCATCCAATGCGTGACTGTTCAAAGCAAGTTCGAAATATTTTACCCATTAGTATCCTTCTCCTGTGCCAAAGAGCAGTATACATCTGATATTCGTTTTGAAGCAGAGTACATGCTGTCCTGTAGGAAATAAGAATCATCACTTGTACCCATAGACTGTAAAATACTTCCACTACCAGTGTTGCAGTGATAATTTTGACTTTTGATTGCACTTAATGTACTTCATAATAACTTCAAGTCTCCAGTTGCATTATCATTAAGAACATAATCATTACAAAGGTAACAAAAAAACACATTTCATTCACCTCCAATGCAACAGGATGACTGTTTTCTAGAAAGTGCTTGAGTGCAGGTTCTTCAATATATCTTCCACAGGTAACACAGGAACTGCTAACATAAGCACAAATCAACTCAGTTGTATTGCAGTCCACACAATGACATTTCTGAGGGTTGAGGATGGAATGGTCTTGAACAAGTCTCAACTGCCCAATGTGTTTGCACTTATCCATTGTTAGCATTTAGTCTAGCTGGGAAACACATAATCCAAAGAAATCTCTGTTCACAACACCTGAAGCCTCTGGAAAGATCCCGAGCCAGAGTGGCCATCTTAGCACTCTTCAGCATGAAGCTGCAGCCGACTCTGCCCCCGTCCCCCCACTTTGGAGTGCCGGGAGAGGGCAGGCTGCTCTGCTATGTGACTGTGGACGGATAGGTTGTCCACCTGAGACTGGGAACCCACTCTGGGCCCCAACTCCAAGTCGGTGCAGCATTAGCTTTTATATGAGTCTAAACGCACATGTTGTCACTTTTACATGAAAGCCAATGGCTTATCAACTATTTATAAGCTTTCATATATATGCTGAAGAGGAAGCAGTTCATTCTTTACCTGTGGCAGTACAATACCTTTGTTATAAACACCAAATGATTTATTTTTAAAAACTCATTTCTGAAGTTATTTTTCCCGTGGAACATGTATGAATATTTGGACATTTTAGATTTAGGAAATGCTTTCATAAAATTTGGAAAAAAAAATAATAAAATGGATGCATATGTACCCTCCTTACTTTGGTTACTCCAACGTGACTTGCCTTACTCCCCTTTCTAATCTCTATCAGCTCTACTTACTCAGAGTAGCATTTTATACATGGGGTTATGTTATAAACGCATTCCTTAAGTTAAAAATAACATTAAATGTATACATATATCCCCTCCCTCTTGGACCTCCCTCTCACCTCCCACCCCCCCCACACACACAACAAAAAACATTAAAAATGTTTAAAATAACATTTGGTCAAAATTGCTCTTGAATTTTTAATGCTTCTTTTACATTGCCCATAGAAACACTGGGACAAATATTATTTTGGTATCCAATCCTGGAGAGTAACATATATGTGACTACATATACTTTATAAAGTATTAGATAGCAATTATTGTACATAAGAGGAAATACATATGTGTGTATAATTTAACAGTATTTTATTTAAATTAAATGATCATTTAAAGTTGAATTCATAGAAGTTAAATATAAGTATGATGGAATTCTAGATATACTCTCCTACAACTTTATTTTTTATTTTTTGTGGTACGTGGGCCTCTCACTGCTGTGGCCTCTCCCGTTGCAGAGCACAGGCTCTGGATGCGAAGGTCCAGCGGCCATGGCTAACGGGCCCAGCCACTCTGAGACATGTGGGATCTTCCCGGACCGGGGCACGAACCCGCGTCCCCCACATCGGCAGGCGGAATCCCAACCACTGCATCACCAGGGAAGCCCAACAACTATTATTTTTTAATTCAAGCTACAGACCAAGAGCTACAAATCTAGTCTTAGACTGTAGAGGTAAATGAGGCAGAAAAGGAGTGGAGAAAGAGGTCATAATGCATTCACTAATTTCCTTTGTACGAATTATTTACCAGTACCTCAACTAGAGGATACATTTTTATAAATGTGCATGTTGGGGAGGAAGATGGTTACTTCTTTGTTTCTCCTCACATTGCCTAGCACCATGCTGGACACTCACCGGGTCCTCAGTAAAGAAGTGGTTGGTTTATGCCTGTCTGCCACTGGCACAAAGTGCATTACAGTTGCATTTATACACAGAATGACCGGTGAGACAATATATATCCTATGTGGAGCCAAGCAGCAGGACAAGGTTACAGCAAGCTGTTAGTACACTGACAGGAGAAGTGAAGGTGATCATGAATGCCTGGGAGTGCTTGAGCAATATGCCAATAGTTAGTCTGTGAGGGGAAAGTAGTGTCAGTGGACTCAGAGGCAGGTCAGAGTCAAATATTGAGTCAACACAGCCAGAGAGATTAAGTCTGAGCAAAAGCAAACACAAGAATCAGAGACAGGGAGGGTATATGCAGTGCAGGAATGAGGGGAATCAACTATACTCCAATAAAAATTAAAAGAAAAGAAAGAAACAAAGGGTTAAAATGAACATTTCTTTAATGCACCATTTCAGGTCAGACAGCTCCACATCAACCAAACATATGAAGTCAAGCACACATTGTGATATACTGTATATTTGAATGAAGATATTAGTATGGAGAGATTAAACACTTCCTGCACTATGCACTGCTTTATCATTAATTGAAATTTCTCACTTATGCTCTGCAGAATTATGTGTTTTTACATTGATTTTATTGATTATTTTCTCTTGAACCTAATGAACATCTTTGCAAATGAAGGCACTGTTGATGCTGCTATAAAATTGTCCCCCTGTGGAAAAAATTTCCTACGGGTACAGTCATATGGTAAATTTATATTTAGTCATTTGATAAACTGCCAAACTGTTTTACAAAATGGCTGCTTCATTGCACATTTCCACATACTATGTAAAAGAATTTTAATTTCTCCACAACCTCATAAACACTTCTTGCTGTTTCTCATTTTGTTTATAATCATGTTCTAGTGGGTATGAAGTGGTGTACATTTGTAATTCCCTAATGAGTAAAGATATGTTTCTTTTTATGTGCTTATTGGGTATTCAAATGTTATCATCAATGGAAAACTATTAAAATGTTTGATCAGTTTTGAAAAAAAAAGAAAGCAGTATGATACTGGAACAAAAACAGAAATATAGGTCAATGCAACAGGATAGAAAACACAGGAAAAAACCCCACACACTTATCGTCATTTAATTTACAACAAAGGAAGCAAGACTATGCAGGGGAGAAAAAACATTCTCTTTAATAAGCGGTGGTGGGGAAACTGGACAACTACATGTAAAAAATGAAATTAGATCATTCTTTAATACCATACACAAAAATAAAATCAAAATGGATTAAAGACATAAATGTAAGACTGGATACTATAAAACTCTTAGAGGAAAACATAGGCAGAACACTTTTTGACATCAATGGCAGCAATATCTTTTTCGATCCCTCTCCTAGAATAAGGAAATAGAAACAAAAATAAACAAATGGGACCTAATCAAACTCAAAGGCTTTTACACAGCAAAGGAAACCATAAATAAGCAAAAAGACAATCCGTAGAATGGAAGAAAATATTTGCAAATGATACGACTGACAAGGGGTTAGTTTCCAAAATTTACCAACAGCTCATGGGTTCAATATCAAAACAACAACAAAAAAAATCAAAAAAATAGGCAGAAGACCTAAATAGACATTTCTCCAAAGAAGACATACAGCTGGCCAAAAAGCACAAGAAAAGTTGTTCAACATCACTGATTATTAGAGAAATGCAAATCAAACCTACAATGAGATATCACCTCCAACCAGTCAGAATGCCATCAGCAAAATTTCTACAAACAATAAATGCTGGAAAGAGTGTGGAGAAAAGGGAAATCTCCTACAGTGGTGGAGGAATGTAAATTTACACTGTTGGAATGTAAATTGGTATAGCCACTATGGATAACAGTGTGGAGGTTCCTTAAGAATCTAAAAATACAGCTAACATATGATCCAACAATCCCTCTCCTGGGTATATATACAAAGGAAAACATAGTTTGAAAGTATGCATGCACCCCAACGTTCACTGCAGTGCTTTTTACAATAGGCATGGAAGAATCTATATGTCCGTTGATGGAGGAATTTATAAAGAATATGTTATACGTATCAAATATTATTCAACAATTATAAAAGAATGAAAGGAGCTTCCTTGGTGTCACAGTGGTTAAGAATCCACCTGGCAATGCAGGAGACATGGGTTCAAACCCTGGTCTGACAAGATCCCACATGCAATGGAACAACTAAGCCCCTGCACCACAGCTACTGAGCCTGCACTCTAGGGACTGCAAGCCACAACTACTGAGCCTGAGTGCCACAACTATTGAAGCCCGCTCGCCTAGAGCCTGTGCTCCACAACAAGAGGAACCACCACAATGAGAAGCCTGCACACCACAATGAAGAGTAGCCCCCACTCACTGCAACTAGAAAAGCCCATGCACAGCAACAAAGACCCAATGCAGCCAAACATAAATACATACATACATACATACATACATTTATTTAAAAAAAAAGAGAATGAAATAATGCCATTTCAAGCAACATGGATGGCTCTGGAAATTATCATACTAAGTGAAGTAAGTCAGACAGAGAAAGACAAATATCATATGATATTGCTTATATGCAGAATCTTAAATAAAGATATAAATGAACTTATATACAAAACAGAAACAGACTCACAGACTTACAGAAGGAACTTATGGTTACCGGGGGAAAGTTGTGGGGGAGTCATAGATTGGGAGTTTGAGATTGACATGTACACACTGCTATATTTAAAATAGATAAGCAACAAGTACCTACTGTATAGCACAGGGAACTCTGCTTAATAGTCTGTAATAACCTAAATGGGAAAATAATAGGTACATGTACATGTGTAACTGAATCACTTTTCTGTTCACGTGAAACTAACACAACACTGCTAGTCAACTGTACTCCAATAAATAAAATAAAAATTTAAAAATTGGATTGAAGACCTAATATATTTATTAGGTCATAATATATTTAGACCTGAGATCATAAGTCTTAGAAGGGAACATAGGCAGAACACACTTTGACATAAATTGCAGCAATATTTTTATGTATCTGTCTCAAGATGAAAGAAACAAAAGCAAAAATGAACAAATGGGAACTAATTAAACTTAAAACTTTTGCACAGCAAAGGAAACAAACACAGACAAAATGAAAAAAGTAAAATCCTTCTGAATGGGAGAAAATATTTGCAAATGATATGACTGATGGGAAGTTTCCTTAATTAATTTTTATTGGAGTATATTTGATTTACAATGTTGTGTTAGTTTCTGCTATACATCAAAGTGAATCACTTATACATCCACTCTCTTTTAGATTCTTTTCCCATATAGCTCATTACTGAGTATTGAGTAGAGTTCTCTGTGCTATACAATAGGTCCTAATGAGAGATTAATATCCATAATATATAAAAAGCTCATGCAACTCAATATCAAAAAATATAAAGCCATATTTTAAAATGGGCTGAAGACTTGAATAGACTATTTTCCAAAGAAGATATAGAGAGGGCCAATGAGCATATGAAAATATGCTCAACATTGCTAATCATCAGAGAAATGCAAGTCAAAAACCACAAGGAGAACTAGCGTAGGAACTAACAAGTCCCTGCTGTGTATATAACTGAAGGAAATGAGAACACTAATTTGAAAAGAAACACGTACCCTGATTTTATTAGCAGCTCTTTTACTATAGCTAAAATATGGATATATCTTAAGTATCCATCAACAGATGATTGGATAAAGGAAATGCAGTATATATACACAATGGAATATTACTCAGTAATAAAAAGAATGAAATTTTGGCATAATCAACACGGTGGATGAACATATCAAGTAGTATGCTTAGTTAAATAAGACAGAGAAAAATAAATACTCTATTTTATCACTTGTATGTGGAATCTAAAAAAGAAAGAAAGAAAGAAAGAAATGAAATGAATGTATATAACAAAACAAAAACAGACTCACAGATAAAGAGAACAAACTAGTGATTACCAGTTGGAGAAGAGAAGGAGAGAGAGGTGAAATTAGAGTATGGTGTTAAGAGACCCAAAGTACTATGTACAAAACAAGCAACAAAGATATATTGTATAGCAAAGCAAATATAGCTATTATTTTGTAATAGTTTTATATGGATTATAATCTGTAAAAATAGTGAATCACTATGTTGTACACCTGAAACTAATATAATATTGTAAATCAACCACACTTCAATAAAAAGTAACTGTTATGAAGATTTCATTTTCTGTGGAACAATTATATATGGTATTGTGTTTTTAATTTCTGTTTCGGCATGTTTGTAATTATATAGAAATGTGATTGATTTGTGTGTGCATGTGTGTGTGTGTGTGTGTGTTTGTGTGTGTGTGTGTGTGTTGATCTTGTATACTGCAAACTTGAGCTCATTTAGTAAATGAAATCTTTTTCAGACTATGCCTCTGGTCACCATATAGCTGAAATATACAATGCTCAGGAAAAAGCCTGAGGTCCTTGGGGGTTACTTAATTTTGAAGTGGACACAAGGCCATTGTTTGCTTATTAATTCTTTTAGACCTTCAGCAAAGAGCTGGGAGATGTTGCCACAGAAGAGGTTCTTTATCTGTTTTAAAAAATCTGTGATATCTGTTTTAACTAGCCTACTTTTATGTAAAACAGATCAAGTTTAAGGATGGAGAAATGATTTGAGGTCAGCATTTCATAGGGAAATTGATATTAATTCAGGGGTGACTTGTTAAGAAATCCCTCATTTACTAGCTCACAGAAAATTAAGTGTTTTGGGGGTTTAGAACCGAAATTTAAGTTGTAAATGATCTCAGAAATTATAGAATGTGTAGAAGCCACTTTCGAGAAAATGTGTGGCCAAAATGGTCCTTTCCAGCAACCAACCCAAAATAGCACAAGACGAAAGCTTCTCCTTTATATATTTCTTCTTATGCCCTTTTCCCTCAGAAGAGTACTTCATTTTATTTTTCCAGGTCCCTAATTTTGATTCAGAACCACATCTTTGTTTAAGGGTTTATGTAGATAAACCACGATTTTGTCAATCTCGATTTTGTCTAAGAAGTAAGATCAACTTCTAATTTTCAATGTTAAATCCCACTCTCTGCTTTCTCCTGCAGTATTCTCAAGATGACTGCACCAAGTTATGTCCTACTCTGGGTCAGACATTCTCAGTAAACCGAGTAAGTAACTGTCCCTGCACTTGCTTCATGTTATGGTGTTAAATGCTGGAGAGAACAGAAGGGAGTCCCAGATTGTCATTGTCATTGTCTCTGGCTTTTTCTACACAGTTCTGTGAAGCATCTGGAGTCCTCCTGGTATAGCCAAAGACTCCTGTGTTCAGCCTTTGACTCGAGCATGGTCACATTTCCATAACCATTTGAAGGAGATCTGAAGGCTTCTCCACGCAGCAAGATCTAACACTGCAAGCGTAAATGAAATTGGTACCTATGTCACTAATTGGTAAATAATAAGCTGAAGCCAGAAGAAAAACTCAGATGCCTTGGGAGAGACAGACAGGAAATGTACATCAACAGAACAGGCCTGCATGGCACAGGAGAGAAGAGTGGGGTCTGAGGGGAACTTACAATATGACCTCACCTAAAGTCACCAAATTTAAAAACAAATTTTAAGGTGTTGAATAGGACTAGGGAAAAATAAAAACAAACACCTGCCATCTAAATGTGTTTGCAAGACCACTAGAATAAAACCTCTAGGTGGTGGTTCAAACTGCATAGGGGCAAAAGATACTTAAAATTTCAGATATTGTCTGTATGGAGGTCTGCACAGATAACCAAATCTCAGACCAGTGAGCTGGTGAATAACTACTAGTTAGCCTCAGGAAAGATGGCTTAATGACTCCTCTTACTTTGGATGGTACCCTAACTTCTGATACTACATTAGATGCTGAATTCAAAGGATTACCTTATAATTCAAGCAGATATTTATTAAAACTACTTTTCTGAGAAACATATTTATGTACATTATAAACAAGAACACTTCTTAACATTAAACAATTTGAACTTAAAAAATATGTAAAATGTTCAAGAAATGTAAACAGGAGTTTTCATCTCGCTTTCCTTATGGTTATGTAAGCACCTTAAATATCAACACAGATCACAGACAAGCCCATTTACATTCACAGGAATTCTCAATCCCATTTACCATCACATCAAAAAAGAATAAAATACCTAGGAATAAACTTACCTAAGGAGGCAAAAGACCTGTACTCCAAAAACTATAATATGTTGATGTAAGAAATCCAAGATGACACAAACAAGAATTCTCTAAATAAGAAAAAAAATCAAAAATTGTTTCCAAAATTAAAATGTTACTTTTTGGCAGCTGAAGTAATATTTGTAACTAGAAATACTGAAGGATAATATGTATTACATATAGGTAAATTGTCCACAGAGTTGAAGCTTTTTTTTTCTTAAGAAGCAACTTTAAAATGTTCATAATCTAATATTTCCAGTAGACACTTTTCTACAGGTTTCTGAGTTTTCTGTTTGAAGATAGGGACATGAAATTAGACTTTCTTGATGACTCACATTCACATTAGAAACATATGTAATTCTCCAGCATTTCTTGTAATGTTTTCTTTTTTTTTTTTTTATGAGTGGGGGACGGGAGAGATCTAGTTGCCTAGGAGCATACTTCCATCTGTGTTAGCTATTCATGAAGAGGATGTGTTCAGGGATTTACTTTTTTAGCTTTCTATTTTATATTAGAAACTGAAATTAAAAACACAATGCCACACACAATTGTTCTGCAGAAAATTAAATACTTAGGTATACACTCAACAAAGCATCTATAGGATTTGTATGCTTAATGAAATCAAGGAAGACCTAAATAAGTGGAGAGGCATACCGTGTTCATGAATTGGAAGATTCAACATAACAATGATGCAGTTCTTCTCCAATTGATCTATATGTTGAGCGCAGTTCCTATGATAAACCTCCTGGGATGTTCATAGACATAGGCCAGCTTATTCTAAAATGTAAATGGACAAGCACAGACCTTAAAATGACTAAATCCTGAAAAAAGAATACAATGAAATGAATTACTTGTCTGATATGCAGTCTTAGTATATAGCCTGGTCATCAAGAAATAATGTTATTGGTGGAGGGATCAGCTCATAGAGCAATGGAACAAAAATAGACTCACACAAATATAGAAGAAACATACCTCAACATAATAAAGCACATATATGACAAACTCACAGCTAACTTTATACTCAATGAAGAAAAATTGAAAACTGTTCCACTAAGATGAGGAACAAGATAAGGGTGCCCACCCTTTCCAATCTTATTCAACGTACTACTGGAAGCCTAGCTAGAGCTATCAGGAAAGACAAAGAAATAAAATGTATCCAAATAAGAAAGGTGAGATTAAAATTGTTATTTGCTTATATGATTTTAGGTATAGAAAATAACAAAGGCTAAAAAAAGCTGTTGGAACTAATCAACACATTTAGTAAAGTTGCAGGATATAAAATCAACGTACAAAAAAAATCAATGTACAGAAAACAGTTGCATTTCTATACACTAATATTTAAACATCAGAAGAAGAAATAAAGAAAATGATCCTATTCAAAGATGCAAGAGGGGGCTTGCCTGGTGCGCAGTGGTTGAGAGTCTGCCTGCTGATGCAGGGGACGCAGGTTCGTGCCCCGGTCCGGGAGGATCCCACGTGCCATGGAGCGGCTGGGCCCGTGTGCTGTGGCTGCTGAGCCTGCGTGTCCGGAGCCTGTGCTCTGTGGTGGGAGAGGCCATAACAGTGAGGGGCCCTCGTACCGCAAAAATAAAAAGAATAAAAAAAGATGCAAGAGGGAAGAGATATAGGGATATATGTATATGTATAACTGATTCATTTTGTTATAAAGCAGAAACTAACATAGCATTGTAAAGCAATTATACTCCAATAAAGATGTTAAAAAAAAAAGACTCTTACATCCAGAATAAGTTAGGAATTACTACATTTGAAAGTTTTCATTGCATACCTTGGGGATTTTGGTCTTGTGTGAATTAAATAAAAAATGTACATTTTCATATTAAAAAATAACATTAAAAACAATAAAATACCTGGAAATAAATATAAACAAGTAATTGAAAGGTATGTACAATGCAAAATACAAGACTATGTTAAAATAAATTGAAGAAGACACACCAATTGGAAAGACATCCCATGTTCATGGATTTAAAGAATTAATATTGTTAAAATACCCATATGACACAAAACCATCTATGGATTCAATGCAATCCCTATCAAAATTCCAATGGCATTCTTCACAGAAGTAGGAGAAACAACCTTAAAATTTCTATGGACCCACAAATCACCTCAAGTAGGCAAAGCAATCCTGAGAAAAAAGAACAAAGCAGGAGTAATCACATTTCCTGATTTCAAACCATACTACAAAACTATAATAATTTAAATAATATAGTACTGGCATAAAAATAGTCATGTAGAACAGTGGAACAGAATAGAGAAATGAAAATTAAGTCCCCCCCATATACAGTCAATTGCTATTTGATAAAGGAGCCAGGAATATCCAGGGGAAAGTGTAGTATCTTCAACAAATTGTATTGAGAAAACTTGATAACCACATGTAGAAAAATGAAACTGGACCCATATCTTACACCACTCACAACAATACATTCAAAATGGATCAAAGCCTTAAACATAAAACCTGAAATCATAAAACTCATAGAAGAAAACATAGGAAAGGAACCTCTTGACACTGATCTTGTCAAAGATTTTTTTGGATATGACAATATAAGCACAAATATCGAAATAAAAACATCAGTAATTGGGACTACATCAAAGCTAAAAGCTTCTGCACAGCAGAAGAGACAATCAAAAAAATGCAAAAGCATTCTACAGAAAAGGAGAAAATTTTAGAGACCACATATTGTTAATGGGCTAATATTCAAAACATATAAAGAACTCCTAAACTTTAATAACAACCGTCCCGTAAATCCAATTTAAAATGGGCAGAGGAGCTAGACTTTTTTCCAAAGAAGACATCCAAATGGCCAAAAGGTATATGATAAGGTGCTGAGCATTACCATTCATTAAAGAAATGCAACTCAAAACGAGTATGAGGTATCACTTCACACCTGTAAGACGGGCGACATCAAGAAAACAAGAGATAATAAGTGTGGAGGAGGATGCGGTGAAAAGCTAACGCTTGTGCACTGTTGGTGAGATTGTAAACTGGTTCAGCCACTATGAGGAACAGTATGGAGATTCCTCAAAAATTAAAAATATATCTACCATATGATCCAACAATCCTACTGCTGGGTACATATAAGCAAAGGAAATGAGAACAGGTTACCGAAGAGACATATGTGATTCCATGATTTTTGCAGCATTATTCACAGTAGCCAAGGTATTGGAACAACCTAATTGTCTATCAATAAATGAATGAACAAGGAAAATGTGGTTTATACATACAGTGAAAACTGTTCAGCCATGAGAAAAAGGGATATTCTGCTACTTACAAGAACATGGATAGAACTTGGGGACATTATACTGAGATAAGTCAGACAGTGAAAGACAAATACCATATGATATCTCTTATATGTGAAAGTAAAGAAATTGTAATTGTACAGTTAGTAAAATGATGTTTACCAATGTCTGGGGGTGGTGGAATGGAATAGATATGCTTAAGGCTACATACTTGCAATTAGTAGATAAATAAGTCCTGGAGACCTAATACACAGTACAATGATTATAGACAACAAAGCTATATTATAAACAGTTTCATAGATCTTAATTTTTCTCAATACTAGAAGAAATTATAACTTTCTGACATGATAGAGTTAGCAAACATCACAATGGCAATTATATTGCAATATAAATATATCAAATCAATATATTGTACACAGTAAACTTATACAATATTGTATGTCAAATATATCACAAAACGTAGCAAGAAGGGGGCAAATTAATATTTATTTCAGTAAATATGATTTTTAAAAACTAAAATGAAGTACTGAAAAAAATTTTTTTTCCTTTTTAAAACATAAAGGTCCCTCTTTTTAAACAGTTTTACTTTTAAAAATTTAACACATTTTACATTCACATTCACAGATGCAGGATAAATGGGGTCTTCCAATGTTCCATGAATTAAATATTTTCAAGATAAATAAGGTAATTGGTCTGATTTACTTGAGAGTCATGTACTTTTTAAATGAGCCTGACTTATGCAATGAGATGACTAAAATTGCTGTTCTATTAAAAGTAATTTCTGGATACGGCTATTTTTCCAATTGTGATGTTTCTTTAGTGCCTCTTTCCTTGATCATATATAAACTTTGATTGCATTTCTCTGAACCTGAAACACAACAATTTTTTGATTTCCCATAAAATATAGATCCATTTTTCCTCCTTGACATAACCGCAGAATTTAAGGTAAATGTATAAATAAATACATTAATTAAAACATGGAAAGATATCTTGATCCTAAGAGCATTGTTTTCAATCATTAAACACACAGAAGTAGCAAATTGCATAGAAAAAAATAGGAATTAAGCAGAAGTTTTTGTAAAATGTTAGATTCTTTTCTACTCACATCAGCCACAAATGGCATCAAGCAAGGTACTTTTCAGACAGATATTTTGAGCACTACTTACCAAGATAGGTGTTGAAGAACTGCTGAATAAGTCAGCGGCCCTCAAGGTCCAAAGTTATGAATATAGCAGTTAAGTGGGCTCACCCTGGATTTTATAAGCCAATAGGTATAGTAAAATTGGAAAGGGAATATATTTATAACTTACAATTAGCAAAGTCTCCATTTAAAATATCTCTGACATTTCTTTAAATATAAATGTGAGGGTGTAAAATTAAAACATATTTTAAAAGAAATTATTTCTCTATTCAGTCCAGTGGAAAATAAACCTGTCTCATTTTTTTTCTTTTTATATATAAAATAATAGTTTAATTGCCTACAGTTCAATATTGCTGATTTTTAAAAATCTTTATACTTTGGAAAACTTTTACTCATATACACACCTATAGTAATTTTGAAAGAGCAAACAAAATGAAAAAGGGACATTCTGTTTTTATGCGAATCCACTCAGCTTTATAGGAAATCTATCCTAGCTCTGTGATTTGAGGATCTGCACAAACACACAAAAAAAAAATCAAGTGGAGATATGATAAAAACTAAAAGACTGACAAGAACATGCAAAAAAATTAATCACTGGAAACTGTGAACTCATTGTCATCAAAAAATTAGATGGCAGAAGAAAACAATGGCATTTAGCTGACAAAAGCAACTATGGCAGGATGGCTTTAAAATCCCTAATTTCTTATGTCACAAAAAGAATCGAAATTAAACACCTCTTGGGAATGTTTGTTTTATAAGTCCCAAGGCAGCATATATGAGTTAAAAAAATCAGTTATAGTATTCATTGACCAAAACATCACATATTTATTTATTTAACAATCTTCTGTCCCTTACAAGGTAACTTGTAGGTATATATGTGCAATGTCACTACTAATCATAAAGGGGAAAGGGTCCAAAAGAGCAAATTGATTTTTATACATGTTTGTATAACTACAGTGAGTTTAAATGTAAGGATCAAACTCTATGTGATCGTCTCTATGTATGTATGTGTATATATGTATGTGTATACTCATGTACACACATACAGACAGACAGACAGACAGAGGAAGGGAGAACACGTAGAGTTTTGTTTTCTGAGACTTATGACAGTTCAATATATATTTTTTAAAACAGCTGTAAATGAAAGCTGAGTATTCATTTCTGCACCTGAGTTTAATTTGCTTTCTTCATTGGTTTCGTAGAGAGGGTGTTCTCTTATAAATGGATCACCCATATGGCTTTGGTTTAACTAGACTATGAGGTGATTACTGTAGAATGAGTGTCCTGCCTCTTTGAAATTCTAGCCCACTTCCCTGGTGTTTGGAGAGGTGTTAAACTTCCTGAGGAATCTCACATCATTAACTTATATGTGTATATGTGATAATGTGTGATTGTGTGTGTGTGTACGTGTGTGTGTGTTTGTAATATGTATTTATGCTGTGGGGGGTAGGAGAAAGACAGTAGAAACAGAAAAGTTTGTATTTCGCATATTCCATCTTTTATGTGGCTTGTATTATCTAAATATTCTATATGAAAATAGCCCCAGAGGTGTTTTCTGTACTCCTAGGACAAAATTACTATTTATATCATCTTCATCATCATCATTACCATTATTACTGTACCTAACATTTATTAAGTAACTAATTATGTGTCAAGTGCTGTAACTGACTATTTTCTTTAATACAAAAACACGCTAATGAGTGAAATACTATTACAGTCTTCACTTTACAGATGAGGAAATAGATTAGACTTAGGATGGCTAGGCAACTTATTCTAAGCCATACAGCTAATAATTTGTGGAACTAGGATTCATACTCAGGTCTGTCTCACAGGAGAGCCCGTACTCATACCTCTTCTCCTATACATTGCAATCAGTTTTACATATGCAGAAGACAATGAGATATTCTTATCTATGTCAGTATGATAGTTAAATAAATATTTAGCAGTTAAATAAATATTGAATAAATGGCAGACTGAAAAAAATTGGCTTCTTAATGGGGAAATTTTACTGAATTATTTGCCAGTCATCTTTTTGGGTGAAGGAGGTTAATGTGAGAAAATAGAGCTACTGTTCTCAAGTAAGTCTTAGGAAATTTTGAAAGCTGTATTAATGCACTGAGTGCATACTTTCTAAAATGCTTTATCAAATTTCAGTTGGAGTAACTTACACCTTAGCAAAAAATGTACAATATATGTTTGATGCTATTTCTCAATAACTGTGCTTCCCTGTGTCATCGCGTATGCCATCAACTACTTTTATGTGCATTTGAATACATAAATCGTGTTTTTTATACTATTCAGGACAATCTCAGGGAATAGGAACTTATTTGGATATTTCCTTTAAAAAAATAGAAACCTGAAGGAGCTGAAATGGCAGCTTAATTTCTCTAGAATGTTTGAATATATATATATTGTATTCCACAGGCCTCTCACTGTTGTGGCCTCTCCCGTTGTGGAGCACAGGCTCCGGATATGCAGGTTCAGTGGCAATGGCTCATGGGCCCAGCCACTCTGCAGCATGTGGGATCTTCCCGGACCAGGGCACGAACCCGTGTCCCCTGCGTTGGCAGGCGGACTCTCAACCACTCCACTACCAGGGAAGCCCCTGTTTGAATATTTTTAAATTGATTTTTTGGCAAGAGTTGTTTAATTGCTTACATGTAACTGCCCTTCATTAATCAGTAATTTAATATATGTCTTGTGGTTTTAGCTATCAAAAGTATAGATCTGTGAATCACATATTTCTAGCCCTGATTTCTGCCCTGGGTTTCAAGTTGTTGCCTGAATCTATGCACATGAGTATCCTAGTGATGCCTCAAACCTAATAAATCTTAAACTGAACCACTTATTTATCCTCTCTCAAACTTGATTTTCCATTTCTATTTCAAATTTTAGTTAATGACACCATCATTCTGTCCACGTTCCTCAGCTCCACATCATGTACATCATCAGGCTGTATAAATTTTTCATCCTAAATGTCCAAAAATTATTATCCTCCTCTTAGTCCAAATTACCACTGCCTTATCTAGCCATCAACTACTCTAGACATTTTCAACACCTTCCTAACTCGTCTCCTTTGCCTTCATTCTTGCCATCCTTAAACTCCTCTTCCTTTAGTGCAGTCGTAGTAAATCTCTGAAGTCAATGGAAAGCTTTAAGGAGAGTTACTTTTGTCTTTCAATCAGAAATACATTATGCTCTTTCATCTCAGGATCTATGTACACAATGTATCAATGTACCCTCTGCCTAAAATGTTCCACTTTCACACACAAGACTTTCACACATCAGACTGCCAAGGTTCAAACACCGTGTGGCCCTTGGCAAGTTATTTAACTAACATCTTGACATCTCAGCTTCACCAGCATAAAATGAGGATGTAGTAGTACCAAACTCAAAGGATTTTTCTCACACTAGAATATAACATCTATTAATTAAGAATTTTGTCTTGTTAACTGCTATAACAACAGCTCCTACAACAGTGAACAACACTCATTCGGTACTCAATAAACACTTGATAAATAAAATAAATTTATAAATAATTGAAAAATCATTTAGAGCACTGTGTACACATACTAATACTCATAATATATTAATACTAATTTTATGCATAATACATTAGTATTATTATTATATATGATGTACATAAAAGTTCAGATGTCACTGCCTCAGGGAACTGTACCTTAACTCTACCCAAAGATTAGGTTAACACATGAAAGCATGATTTAAAATTCCCCCAAATTTGATGTTAAATATAAAGAGAAAAAGTTGTATAATGTAGTCAGCTCAAAAAAGTAATATTAAATACTTACTATGCACTATGTTGCCAAATTCAAGGAAACAATTTGCGGTAAAATTGTTTCAGAGGATTGACATCAGTAAAATGTCAGTGTAAGCAGCTCCATGCACCCATCTCCCCATAGAAATATTAAAAAATAAACAGAAACTATAAGAAACAACTTGGTCAAAACTATGGAAAACATTCAATAGTTTATAGCAAATAAACAAGCAATGAATCGAGAAAAAGTCAACTTAAAAATGGTAAGGGGTTTCCCTCGTGGCACAGTGGTTGAGAATCTGCCTGCCAATGCAGGGGATACGGATTCAAGCCCTGGTCTGGGAAGATCCCATATGCTATGGAGCAACTGGGCTCGTGAGCCACAGCTACTGAGCCTGCACGTTTGGAGCCTGTGCTCTGCAACAAGAGAGGCCGTGACTGTGAGAGGCCTGTACACTGTGATGAAGAGTGGCCCCCGCTAGCCACATCTAGACAAAGCCCTCACACAGAAAGGAAGACCCAAAACAGTCAAAAATAAATAAATTTATAAAAGAAGAAAAATGGTAAGAAAGCTTCACTAAGCTTTTTTTCTTCTTTTTCAAGCATTTTTACTTGACTTACTTTAACCCCTCTGGCTTGGTAGGAGTCTTAAGGAGAGCAACCTGTACTCAAATTGTGGGAACATGTACTCAAATTGTGGGATCCTAGTCACTAATTCTGGGGGGAGCATAGAATAATTTATTTAAAAAAAATATTGGGTAGGTTTGTTCTAAACAGTCTGGAGGCCACCTGAAAAACTGAAGGAAGACATTCATCTCTCTTTTGCCAAACTCCGAAATCACCTAAATCAGAAAAGTGTTACACGTTGCTCAAAAACATAGTAATATGTACAAACCATCTGCAGACACTTGAGATAGGATTACACTCATGATATACAGTAGCTCACCTAAATACTGGGCAGAAAAAACAGGGAGAAAAATGAAGCAAATTAAAACCATCGTGTATACAGGGAAATATAGAAAGACATGCTAATGCCCAGGTCAACATGGAAGCTCAGAAAAATCTGAGAAGACCTAAAGTTTTCACCTTGGGCTGAACAATTTGCAAGACAAATAGAACACTACAACCTTCAACAATTAAGAAACTAAATGAAACCCAGGGAACAGGAGAATTTGACTTTCAGTGTTACAACACTGTAATATTTAAATGTTCAATTATTAACAAAAAATATATAAGGAATACAAAGAAATAAGAAAACATTTGTTATTTAGAAAATGAAAAAAAAAAAAAAACTAATTGACATAACTCATCCCTGAGGAAACCCAGGCACTGGACTTCCTAGATGAAGATTGTACACCAAGTGTCTTTATCCCTCAAAGAGCTAAAGGCAAACAAGGACAAAGACCTAAAGGAAACCAGGAAAAAAATATGTATGAGCAAAATTAGAATATTAATAAAGGAATACAAATTATAAAAATAAACCAAATAGACATTCCTGAGCTAAAAAATATAGTAATGGATAAAAAAATTGTTACAGGAGTTCAATAGCAGATTTGAGCAGGAAAAATAATTAATATAATAGAAGATATGACAATTAAATTTATACAGCATGAGGAGCAAAACTTTTTTAAAAGTATGAAGAAAGGTGACAGAACCTGTGGAACTCCATCAACAGTCATTGCTGAAAGAAAACAAAGAGAAAGGATTAGAGGGAATATTCAAATAAATAGTGTCCTAAAACTTCTCAAATTTGAAAAGATGCAAAGATAAACATGTAATAATGTCAACAAAGTCCAAGTAAATTAAACTCAAAGAATTTCAGAAGGAAAAACATTATACTTACACTGTTGAAAGCCAAAGGAAAAAATTGTTGAAAGCAGCAAGAGGGAACACTTTATGTACAAGGATCCTCAATGAGATTAATATTCTATTTCCCATCAGAAATCATGGAGTTTAGAAGGTAATGTGATGACATATTTAAAGTGTTTCAAGAAGAAAACTGTAAATCAAAAATTCTATATTAGCAAAACTATTCTAAAAAGTGAACTAATACATCCACAGATAAACAAAATTGAAGGAGTTTGTAACTATTACATGTGACTTACAAGAGGTCTAAATAGAGTCCTTCAGGTTGAAATAAAACAATAGATGGTAGCTGAAAAATGTATAAAGAAAAAAACATACAAGAGATCAATGAAACTAAAAGATGATTCTTTGAAAATATATACAAAATTGATAAATCTTTAGCCAGACTCCTCAAGAAAAAAAAGGAGAGGACTCAAATCAATAAAGTCAGAAATAAAAAAGGAGAAGTTACAACCAACACCACAAAAATACAAAGGACCATAAGAGACTTCTGCAAACAACTATATGTGAATAAAATGGACAAACTAGAAGAAATGGACAAATTCTTAAAAGGGTACCATCTACCAAGACTGAACCAAAAAGAAATAGAAAATTTGAACAGACCAATTGCCAGTAATGAAATTGAATCAGTAACTAAAAATTCAACAAACAAGAGTCCAGAACCAGATGGCTTCAAAAGTGAATTCTACCAAACAGTTTGAGCAGAATTAACACCTATACTTTCAAACGATTCATAAATATTGCATAGGAAGGAACATTTCCAAACTCATTCTATGAGACCAGATTCACCCTGACATCCAAACTAGGCAAAGATATCAGAGAAAACAAAATTATAGGCCAATATAACTGAAGAACATAAATTCAAAAATACTCAACAAAATATTAGCAAACTGAATCCAATGATACATTAAAAGGATAATACATCTTAAGCAAGTGGGATTTATCCCAGGGATGCAAGGATTTTTCAGTATCCACAAATAAATCAGTGTGATGCACCACATCAACAAATTTAATAAAAACCATCTGACCATCTCAATAGATGCCGAAAAAGCCTTTTGACAAAATTCAACACACATTTATGATTAAAAAAAAAAACCCTCCATAAAGTGGACATAGAGGGAAATTACTCAACATAATAAAGGCCATATAGGACAAAGTTACAGCTAACATCATACTCGAAAGTGAAAAGCTGAAAGCATTTCCTCTAAGATCAGGAACAAGACAAAGATGGCCAGTCTTGCTGCTTTTTTTCAACATAGCTGTGGAAGTCCTAGCCATGGCAA
This sequence comes from Neophocaena asiaeorientalis asiaeorientalis, assembly GCF_003031525.2. Classification (NCBI taxonomy): domain Eukaryota; kingdom Metazoa; phylum Chordata; class Mammalia; order Artiodactyla; family Phocoenidae; genus Neophocaena; species Neophocaena asiaeorientalis. The sequence continues at coordinate 11,680,077 of NW_020174301.1, read as the reverse complement.
TCAGAGAAGAATAAAAAAAGAAATCCAACTTGGAAAAGAAGAAGTAAAACTGTCACTGTTTGCGGATGACATAGTACTACACAATGAAAACCCTAAAGATGCTATGAGAAAACTACTAGAGCTTATCAATGAATTTTCTAAAGTTGCAGGATACAAAATTAATACACAGAAATTTGTTGCATTTCTATACACTAACAGCAAACTATCAAGAAGAGAAATTAATGAAACAATGTCATTTACCACTGCATCAAAAATAATAAATTACCTAAGAATAAACCTACCTAAGGAAATAAAAGAACTTTACTCAGAAAACTATAAGACACTGAAGAAATTGAAGAGGATATGAACAGATGAAAAGAGATAATGTGTTCTTAGATAAAAAGAATCAATATTATAAAAATGACCCTAAAACTCAAGACAATCTACAGATTCAAATCAATCCCTACCAAATTACAAATGGCATTTTTCACAGAACTAGAATAAATAATTTTAAATTGTATATGGAAACAACAAAGACTTGAATAGCCAAAATAAACTTGAGAAAGAACAAAGGTAGAAGAATAAAGCTCCCTGTATTCAGACTATACTACTAAGCTACAGGAAACGAAACCTTATGGTTCTGGCACAAAATCAGAAAAATAGATCAATGGAACAGGATAGAAAATCAAGAAATAAACCCACACACTTATGGTCAATTAATCTATGACAAAGTAGGCAAAAATATACAATGGAGGAAAGACAGTCTCTTCAATTAGTGGTGCTGGGAACACTGGGCATCTACATGTAAAAGAATGAAATTTGAACATTCTCTAACCCAAATAAAAATAAATGCAAAATGAATTAAAGACCTAAATATAATACTGGATACCTTAATACTCCTAGAGGAAAACATAAGCAGAATACTCTTACATAAATCACAGTAATATTTTTTTTGGATCTGTCTCCTAGTGTAATGGAAACAAAGCAGAGATAAACAAATGGGAACTGATTAAACTTAAAAGCTTAAAAAACAACCTAAGAATTGGATAAAATATTTGTAAACAATGCAACTGACAAGGGATTAATTTTCAAACTATACAAAAAACTCATACAGCTCAATATCAAACAATCAAAAAATTGGCAGAAGACCTAAATAGAAATTTCTCCAAAGAAGACATATGGATGGCCAAAAAGCACATGAAAAGATGTTAGTGTCACTAATTATTAGAGAAATGCAAATCAAAACTACAGTGAGGTATAACCTCACACTGGTCAGAATGACCATCATCAAAATGTCTACAAATAATAAATGCTCGTGAGGGTGTGGAGAAAAAGGAACCCTCCTACACTGTTGGTGAGAATATAAATTGGTGCTCCCACTATGGAGAAGAGTATTCAGTTCCTTAAAAAAATACTGAAAATAAAGTTACCATGTGATCCTGCAATCCAACATCTGTATACATTCCAAGAAAACTCTAATCTGAAAAGATTCATGAGCCCCAATATTCATAGCAGCAGTATTTACAATAGGCAAGATATAGAAGCCACCTAAATGTCCTTTGACAGAGGAATGAATAAAGAAGAAATGGTATATATATACAATGGAATACTACTCGGCAATAAAAAAGAATGAAATAATGCCAGTTAAAGCAATATGAATGGACCTAGAGATTATCATACAAAGTGAAGTAAGTCAGACAAAGACAAATATATATCACTTGTATATGGAATCTTAAAAAGTGATGTACATAAAGTTATTTACAAAAGTGAAATAGGCACAGACACAGAAAACAAATTTATGGTTATTAAAGGGGGAAGGGGAGGCAAGGGATAAATTAGGGATTTAGGATTAACTGATAAACACTATGATATACAAAATATATAAACAGCAAGCACCTACTGTATAGCAAAGGGAACTATATTTACTATATTGTAATCACCTGAAATGGAAAAGAATCTGAAAAAGAAGATATATATGATGTATGTATACGTATAACCAAATCACTTTGCTGTACACCTGAAACATTGTAAATCAACTATACTTCAAATTTAAAAAAAAATCACCAAAAAAAAGAAAATCAGACAATTTAATCAATACACTGCATAAACAGAATGAAGAGAAAAAATGGTTATCTTGATGCAGAGAAACCTTTTGACAAAATTCAATATAATTTCATAATAAAATTGTTAACTAAATAGAAGGAGAATACATCAATATAATTAAGGACATATATGAGAAACACAGAGCTAACATCACACTCAATTGTGAAAGGCTGAGACATCTTTTTCTAGTATTAGGAAAAAGAAAAGGATGTGCACTTTAGCATCATCTAAGTGTAGTACTTTAAGTCCTTAATAGAGAATTTAGGCAAGAACAAGAAATAAACGTGACTAAATTGCAAAGAAAAAGATAAAATTATATTTATTTGTAGACAACATAATCTTATATGTAGAAAAATCTAAAGATTAAACAATTGTTAGAATAAACAATCTCATCAAATTTGCAGGAAACAAAATCAATATTCACATTAGTTATGCTTCTATATCAAACTGATAAAATATATAGGAATAAATTTAACCAAGGAAGTAAAAGATTTGTAGACTGAAATCTACAAAATGCCTCTGGAAAAAAAATAAAGAAGATACAAATAAACAAAAAGGCCTTCCATGTTCATGGACTGGAAGACAATACTGTTAAGATGTCAATACTACATACAGAATCTATAGATTCAATGCAATCCTTATTACAATCCAATAATATTTTTTGGAAAAAATCTATCCTAAATTTAGGTAGAATTATAAGAAATCTCAAATAGTCAAAATAACCTTGAAAAATAAAAAAATTAGAGGTCTCGGCCTTCCTAATTGCAAAACTTAATACGAAGTAATGATAATCAAATGTCTGATACTTACATTAAAACATATATAGACACCAATGGAGTAGTAAAGAGCAACCCACCACGTGTTCCTGTATATGCCCAAGTGATTTTTGACAAGAGTGTCCATATAAATAAATGAGGAAAGGGCTGTCTTTTTAAACAACAAAAGAGAATAAATCAGTAATCAAAAACTAACCTCACAGGGCTTCCCTGGTGGCGCAGTGCTTGAGAGTCCGCCTGCCGATGCAGGGGACACAGGTTCGTGCCCCGGTCCAGGAAGATCCCACATGCCGTGGAATGGCTGGGCCTGTGAGCCATGGCTGCTGAGCCTGCGCGTCTGGAGCCTGTGCTCTACAGTGGGAGAGGCCACAACAGTGAGAGGCCTGCATACCGAAAAAAAAAAAAAAAAAAAAACTACAAGAACAACAAAAAGCTCCAGAACCACATGGCTTCAGTGGTAAATTTTATCAAATATTTAAAGACTTATCACCAATCTTTCTCAAACTCCTCCAAAAAATAGAAGAGAGACAATTCCTAATTCCATTCATAAGGATAGCATTACACTGATGCCAAAGCCAGACAAGGCATCACAAGAAAAGATATGCCAATATTTTTTTATAAATATAGATGCAAAAATCCCCCACAATATACTAGCAAACATAATCCAACAGCATATTGAAAAGATTATACACCGTGTCCAAGTGGGATTTATCCCAGGAATGCAAGGTTGGTTAATCATAAGAAAATCAATGTAACACAGTACATTAATAGAATGAACAGGAAAAATATGATTATTTCAAATAATAATAAAGGTCATTTGAAAATATCCACACCCTTTCACAATAAATATACTCAGAAAATTAAGGGAAAAAATACTTCCTCAATAGGATAATGGAGATATATGTAAACTCATAACAAACATCAGACTTGATGTTGAATGACTGAAACATTTCTTCTAAGGTCAGGAACCATACAAACATTCCACTTTTACTATTGTTATTCATCACTGTACTGGAAGTTCTAGCCAGAAAAACTGGAAAATAAAAGAAATAAAAGGCATCACCTTTGAAAAGAAAGAAGGAAAATTGTCAGTGCAGATGACATGATCCTACAGAAAGATAATCCCAAAATAATTACTAAAAGGATACTAGAGTGCAGAAATGAATTATGCCTAGAGGAAAGCACAAAATCAATGCAAAAATAAGTTTTATTTCTGTATAGAAATGAGGAATGAAATGTATAAAAAGATTAAGAAAGTAGTTGTATTTACAATTGTATGCAAAATAACAAACTAGCAAGGAATAAATATAGCAACAACCTCAAAAATGTTGAAAGATTTGTGAACTGAAAAGAAATGTTGCTGAAAAAAATATTTAAAACCTATATAAATGGAAAGAGATCCCATGTTCATGAAATGGAAAACCTAATATGGTGAATATGTCAATACTACCCAAAACAATGTATTGATTTACTTAAATATATATGAAAATCTTAATAATTGTTTTGCTAAAATTTGAAAAACTGATCCTAAAATTCCTATGGAATGACAAGCAACCACAGATAGCCAAAACAACTTTGAAAAAGAAAAGAAGTGGAATATTCACAGTCTCCAATATCAAAATTACCTCAAAATGGGACTTCTCTGGTGGCACAGTGGTTAAGAATCCACCTGCCAATGCAGGGAGCATGGGTTCAAATCCCTGCTCCAGGAAGATCTCATATGCCATGGAGAAAATAAGCCCATGTGCCACAACTACTGAGACCGTGTGCTGAAACTACTGAAGTCTCTGTGGCTAGAGCCCGTGCTCTGCAACAAAAAAAGCCACTGTAATGAGAAGCCCATGCACTGCAATGAAGAGTAGCCCCCACTTGCTGCAACTAGAGACAGCCCTCGTGCAGCAATGAAAACCAAATGCAGCCTATATATATATATATATTTTTAATTACCTCAAAGACATTGTAATCAAAACAGTATGGTATTTGCATTTTGCTAGACATATAGAATGGAATAGAAATGAGAATCCATAAATAAAATGATATATCTAATATATAGTTATAAAATATAAAAATCTAGTTTTTCATGGTACATTTTTATTGTCATACAATATACATAAACTACAGTTTTAACCATTTTTAATTGTAAAGTTCAGTAGCATTGAGTACATTCACAATGATGGCCAACCACTATACAACTTCAAAATATTTTATTATTCTGAACTGGAATTCTTTACATATTACACAATAACTACATATTATTATCTCTTCCTTCCAACTCCTGATAACCTCTATTCTCTAAGGTACCCATATAATTATCTTTAGGCCTCTATGACTTTGACTATTATAGATACCTCATATAGGTGAAATAATACAATATTTGTCCTTTAGTGTCTGGGTTATTTCACTTAGCATGATTATATGTTGTATCATGCATCACAATATTATTCCCTTTTTAAAGCTTAAAAGTATTCTATCTATGCATATACCATATTGTGTTTATCCATTCATTCATTGATGGGCATTTGGGTTAATTATATCTTATGGCTCTGACAAACAAAGCTGCTATAAACATGGGTTTGCAATTATTTTGGAGGCCCCACTTTAAATTCTATTGCCTATATAACTTCAAATGGAATTGATGTAAAATATGGTACACTATGCTTTATTTTCTGAGGAATTGTCATACTGTGTTCCACAAAAGCTGCATGTTTTACATTCCCACCACCACTGCATGAGGTTTCTAAGTTCTCCACATCATAACCAGCTCTTGCTATTTTCCTTTATTTTTGTTTTATAATAGCCATACCATAGGTTGTGAAGTGGTATCCTATTGTGGTTTTGATTTACATTTCCTTAATAACTAGTCATGTTCAGCATCTTTTCATGTATTTATTGGCTATTTGTATAACTTCTTTGAGAAATACGTGTCCAGTGCTAGACCATTTAAGAAACCATGTTGGTAGAAAAATCGTAGAGCTCATTAATGATATCAGTAAAGTTGGAAAATACAAAATTAATACACAGAAATCTGTTGCACTTCTATACACTAAAAATGAAAAATCAGAAAGAGAAATTAAGGAAACAATTCCATGTACCATTGCATCAAGAAGAATAAAATACCTAAGAATAAACCTACCTAAGGAGGAAAAAGACCTGTACTGGAAAACTATAAGGCACTGATGAAAGAAACTGAGGATGACACAAGCAGATGGAAAGATATACCATATTCATGGATTGGAATAATCAATATTGTTAAAATGACCATACAACCTAAGGCAAACTACAGATTCAATATAATCCCTATCAAATTGCAAATGGCGTTTTTTTGGGTTTTTTGGTTTTTTTGCAGATCTAGAAAAAAAACATATTAAAACTTGTATGGAACCACAAAAGAGCCCGAACAGCCAAAGAAATCTTAAGAAAGAAAAATGGAGCTGGAAGAATCAGGGTCCCTGACTTCAGACTGTACTACAATGCAACAGTCATGAGAAAAATATGGTAGTGGTACAAAAACAGACATATAGATCAATGGAACAGGATAGAAAGCCCAGAAACAAACCCAGAAAGTAGGCAAGGGTATACAATGGAGAAAAGACAGTCTCTTCAATAAGTGGTTCTGAGAACATTGAACAGCAACATGTAATAAAATGAAATCAGAACTTTCTCTAGCAGCATATAAAAATATAAAAGGGACTAATGACCTAAATGTAAGACATGATACTGTAAAAATCCTAGAGTTTTCTGTACGGAAGAAATTAGCACAACATTGTAAGTCAAATACACTTCAATAAAATCCTAGAAGAAAACATAAGCAGAACAATATTTGACTTAAGTCACAGCAGCATATTTTTGGATACATCTCCTAGAGTATTGGAAATAAAAACAAAAATAAATAAATGGGACCTAATTATATTTAAAATCTTTTTGCACAGCAAATGAAACCATAAACAAAACAAAAAGAAAACATACAGGATCGGAGAAAATATTTGTAAAAGATGCAACTGACAAGGGACTAATCTCTAAAATATAAAAAGAGTTTGTGGATATCAAAAACAAAACCAACAACCCAATAAAAAAAATACGCCCTCTTCAGCATTTTTTATTTGTAGACCTTGTGATGATGGCCTTTCTGATGGAGTGAAAAGTAACCTTTTTATAGTTTTGACTTGCATTTCTCTACTAATTAGCAATATTGAGCATTTTTTCCTGTGCCTGTTGGCTATCAGTATGTCTTCTTTGAATATATATATATATATATATATATATATTCAAAGAAGACATACTGATAGCCAACAGGCACAGGAAAAAATGCTCAATATTGCTAATTAGTAGAGAAATGCAAGTCAAAACTATAAAAAGGTTACTTTTCACTCCATCAGAAAGGCCATCATCACAAGGTCTACAAATAAAAAATGCTGAAGAGGGCGTGGAGAAAAAGGAACCATCCTACACTGTTGATGGGAATGTAAATTGGTACAGGCACAATGGAGAACAGCATGGGGGTTCCTTAAAAACATAAAAATAGAATTACCATATGATCCTGCAATCCCACTCCTAGGTATATATCCAAAACAGAAAAAAAAAAAAACAACTAAAAATGGTACATGCACTCGATGTTCACTGAAGCAATATTTACAAGAGCCAAGTCATGGAAGCACCCTAGATATCCATCACTAGATGAATGGATAAAGAAGATGTGGTGTATATACAATGGAATATTACTCAGCCATTAAAAAAAGGAATGAAATAATGCCATTTGAAGCAACATGGATGGGCTGAGGAATTACCATACTAAGTGAAGTAAGTCAGACAGAGAAAGAAAAATATCATATGATATCACTTATATGTGGAATCTAAAATAAGGATACAAATGAACTTATTCACAAAACAGGAAGACTCACAGACATAGAAAACAAACCTATGTTTACAAAAGGGGAAAGGGAGGTATAAATTACGAGTTTGGGATTAACATATACATACTATTAAATAAAAAATACTTAACCAACAAGGACCTACTCTATAGCACAGGGAAAGATACCCAATATTTTAAATAATCTATAATGGAAAACAATCTGAAATATATACATATTTCAGAAATATATATATATTTCAGAAATATATATATATATATATATATA
>NW_020174301.1:11661889-11669607 GCF_003031525.2 Neophocaena asiaeorientalis asiaeorientalis | reverse complement strand
CTATACAACTAAAACAACATTATAAATTAATTACACTTCAGTAAAAAAAAATTTAAAAATGATAATCTTAAATATATTTGGGGAAAAAAAACTAATATAGCCAAAAGAGTGATTGTTTTTAGAATATTAAAATTATTAAATTTTGTTATTTTTTATTCCAAAATAAATCTGTCACATTAAAAAAATGTGTACTAGTTTGCTAAGGCTAACATTACAGATACCACACACTGGGTGTCTTAAACAACAGAAATGTATTTTCTTACAGTTCTGGAGCTTAGAAACCCAAGATCTTTCTGTCAGTAGAGTTAATTTATTTGAGGCTTCTCTCCTTGGTTTGTAGTTGGCCACAATATTTTACTATATTTATATGCTCTTTTATTTTTCTGTGGCTGTGTCCTAATCTTCTTGTTTTATAAGCACACCAGTATAATAGCTTTCCTTTATTTTATTTTATCTTTCTCCCCTCAGTCCAAGCTGGTAGTGATTGTGCTAGTATAACTCCATTACTGTTCCTGGCTTCAGCTGAAATGGTTGATTGGATCCATAGGTCACAAGCCTATAATCTCTTCTGCAAATGTTCGGCCATAACCCTAATGTTCTCTCTAAAGCATGCTTTTTAAAAAATTTTCTGCAGTATAGGTAGGGTGAGAATTTTCCAAATCTTCATGCATTTGTTACTTTTTCTTAAAAATTTAATTCTTTTTTTATTTCCAATTTTATTTTATTTATTTTTTCCTTTTGTTTAATTTTTATTTTATGTTGGAGTATAGTTGATTAACAATGTTGTGTTACTTTCAGGTGTACACCAAGGTGATTCAGTTATACATGTACATGTATCAATTCTTTTACAAATTATTTTCCCATTTAGGTTATTTCAGTGTATCAAGCAGAGTTCCCCATGGTATACAGTAGGTCTTTGTTGGTTATCTATTTTAAATGTAGCAGTATGTACTTGTCAATCCCAAACTCCCAATCTGTCCCTCCCCCCAACCCTTGCACCCTGATAACCATAAGTTCTTTCTCTACGTCTTTGAGGCTGTCTCTGTTTTGTAAATTAGTTCGTTTGTTTCAATTTTTTTAAGATTATGCATATAAGTGACATATGATATTTGCCTTTGTCTGACTTACTTCACTCAGTATGACAATCTCTAGGTCCATCCTTGTTGTTACAAATGGCATTATTTCATTCTTTTTAATAGCTGAGTAATATTACATTGTATATATGTGCCACAACTTCTTCAACCATTCATCTATCATTGAACATTTATGTTGCTTCCATGTCTTGGCTATTATAATCAGTGTGGCAATGATCAATGGGATGCAAGTATCTTTTCTTAATTTTTTTTTCTTTTTTTATTGCCAAGTAGCATTCTTTTGTATTACCACAATTTGTCCATCCACTTACCTATTGAGGAACATCTGGGTTGTTTTCAGCTTTGGGCAGTTGTGAATAAATGTACCACAACCATTTACATAAAGGTTATTTTGTATGTGATTTTTTTTCTTTTCTTTTTTTATTCACTTGAGTAAATACCTAGAGTGAGTTTATGTACGTTATATTTTTTATTAATTTTTATTGGAGTGTAGTTGCTTTACACTGTTGTGTTACTTTCTGCTGTACAGCAAAGTGAATCAGCTATATGTATACATATATCCCTTCTTTTTTGGATTTCCTTCCCATTTACATTATCACAGAGAATTGAGTACAGTTCCCTGTGTTATAAAGTAGCTTCTCAATTATCTACTTTATACATACTAGTGTACATATGTCAATCCAATTCTCCCAATTCGTCCCATCCCCCCTTCCCACCCTGGTATCCATATATCCTTTCTCTATCTCTGTAGTTCTATTTCTGCTTTGCAAATGAGTTTATCTGTATCATTTTTCTAGATTCCACATTTAAGTGATATAATACTACATTTGTTTTTATCTTTCTGACTCACTTCACTCTGTATGACAGTCTCTAGCTACATCCACGTTTCCACAAATTGCACAATTTTGTCTTTTTTTATGGCTGAGTAATATACCATTGTATGTATGTACCACATCATCTTTATCCATTCTTCTGTTGATGGACATTTAGGCTGCTTCCATGACCTGGATATTTTAAATAGTGGGGCAATTAATATTGGGGGGGCATGTGTCTTTTTGAAGTATGGATTTTTGGCTACATGTCCAGTAGTGGGATTGCTGGGTCATATGATATTACTATTTTTAGTTTTTTAAGGAACCTCCATACTGTTCTACCTAGGGGCTGTATCCATTTACATTCCCACCAACAGTGTAAGATGGTACCCTTTCCTTCACAACCTCTCCAGTTTTACTGCTTGTAGATTTTTTATGATGACCATTCTGACCAGTGTGAGGTGATACCTCACTGTTGTTTTGATCTGCATTTCACTAATAATTAGTGATATTGAGCATCTTTGCTTGAGTTTATTGGCCATCTGTATGTATTCTTTGGAGAAATGTCTATTTTGGACTTCTGCCCATTTTCTGATTATGTTATTTGTTTTTTTGATATTGAGCTGCAAGAGATGTTTATTCTGACAATTAGATTGCTTCATTTGCAAATATTTTCTCCCATTCTGAGGCTTGTCTTTTTGTCTTGTTTATGGTTTCCTTTGCTATGGAAAAGCTTTTAAGTTTAATTAGGTCCAGTTTATTTATTTTTGTTTTTATTTTCATTAGTCTAGGAGTTGGGTGAAAAAAGATCTTGCTGTGATTTATGCCAAAGAGTTATCTGCCTATGTTTTCCTTTAAGAATTTTATATTGTCCAGACTTACATTTAAGTCTTTAATCAATTTTGAGTTTGTTTTTGTGTATGGTGTTTGGGAGTGTCCTAATTTCATTCTTATACATGTAGCTGTCCAGTTTTTCCAGTGCCATTTATTGAAGAGAGTGCCTTTTATTCATTGTATATTCTTGCTTCCCTTATCACAGATTAGTTGACCATTGTTGCACGGGTTTATCTTTGGGATTTCTATCCTGTTCCATTGATCCATATTTCTGTTTTTGGGACATTACCACACAAATTTGATTACTGTACCTTTGTAGTATACTCTGAGTCAGGGAGCCTGATTCCTCCAACTCTGTTTTTCTTTCTCAAGCTTGCTTTGGCTATTTGTGGTCTTTTGTGTTTCCACACAAGTTGTGAAACATTTTGTACTAATGCCGTGTAAAATGCCGTTGGTAGTTTGATAGGGATTGCACTGAATCTGTAGATTGCTTTGGGTAGTATAGTCATTTTCACAATATTGATTCTTCCAATCCAAGAACATGGTATATCTCTCCATTTGTATCATCTTTGATTTCTTCCATCAATATCCTATAGTTTGCTGAGTACAGGTATTTTATCTCCTTAGTTAGGTTTATTCCTAGGTATTTTATTCTTTTTGTTGCAGTGGTAAATGGATTGTTTCCTTAGTTGATCTTTCTGATCTTTCGTTTTTAGTGTGTAGGAATGTAAGAGATTTATGTGTGTTAATATGCATCTTGCAACTTTACCAAATTCATTGATTAGCTATAGTAGTTTTCTGATAGCATTTTTTAGGATTTACTATGGATAGTATCATGTCATCTGCAAATGCTGTCAGTTTTCCTTTTATTTCTTTTTTTCTCTGATTTCCATGGCTAGGTCTTCCAAAACTATGTTGAATAATAGTGGCAAGAGTGGATATCCTTGTCTTTTTGCTGATCTTAGAAGAAATGCTGTTAGTTTTTCACCATTGAGAATGATGTTTTCTGTGGGTTTGTCATATATGGCCTTTATTATGTTGAGGTAGGTGCCCATGCCCACTATCTGGAGAGTTTTTATCACAAATGGGGGTTGAATTTAGTAAAATGTCTTTTCTGCATCTATTGAGATGATCATATATTTTTTAATTCTTCAATTTGTTGATATGGTGTATCACACTGATTGATTTTCATATATTGAAGAATCCTTGCATCCCTGGGATAAATCCCAATTGATCATGGTGTATGATTGTTTAAATATGTTGTTGGATTCTGTTTGTGAGTATTTTATTGAGGAATTTTGCACCTATATTCATCAATGATATTGGTGTGTAATTTTCTTTTTTGTGATATCTTTGTCTGATTTTGGTGTCAGAGTGATAGTGGCCTCGTAGAATGAGCTTGGGAGTATTCCTGTATCTTCAGTTTTGGGGAAGAGTTTGAGATGGATAGGTGTTAGCTCTTCTCTAACTGTTTGATAGAATTCATCCGTGAAGTCATCTGATCTTAGACTTTTGTTTGCTGGAAGGTTTTTAATCACAGTTTCAATTTCAGTACTTGTGATTGGTCTGTTCATATTTTCTAATACTTCCTGGATCTTCTTGGAAGTATTATCTTTCTAAGAATTTATTCATTTCTTCCAGGTTGTCCAATTTTGTGGCATATAGTTGCTTCTAGTAGTCCTTTATGATCCCTCCTATTTCTGATCCTTTGTATCTATGATACTTTGTAACTTCTCTTTTTTAATGTCTAATTTTATTCAGTTGAGTCCTCTCACTGTTTTTATTTATGGTTCTCACTGAAGGTTTATCAATTTTAATTTCTTAAAAAAAATCTCTAATTTCATTCATATTTGCTATTGTTTTCTTCCTTTCTATTTCATTTATTTCTGATCTTTATGATTTCTTTCTACTAACTTTGGGTTTTGTTCTTTTTTCTCTAGTTGCTTTAGGTGTAAGGTTAGGTGGTTTATTTGAGATCTTCCTTGTTTCTTGAGGAAGAATTGTATTACTATAAACTTTCCTCTTAGAACGGCTTTTGCTGCATCCCATAGGATTTGGGTCCTTGTGTTTTCATTGTCATTTGTTTCTAGGTAGTCGTTGATTTCTTCAGTGATCCACTGGTTATTTAGCAGCATTTTGTTTACCCTCCATATGTTTGTGTTTATACAGCTTTTATTTTTTCTGTAACTGATTTCTTATCTCATACTGTTGTGGTCAAAAAATATGCTTGATATGATTTCAATTTTCTTACATTTACTGAGACTTGATTTGTGACTCAAGATATGATCTATCCTGGAGAATGTTCCATGTGCACTTGAGAAGAAAGTGTATATTGCTGCTTTCAGATGGAAGGTCCTATAAATATCAGTTAAGTCTATTGGTTTTAATGTGCCATTTAAGGCTTGTGTTTATTTATTAATTTTCTGTTGGGATTATCTGTCCATTGTTGTAAGTGAAGTGTTAAAGTTCCCCACTATTATCGTTTTGCTGTGGTTTCCCATTTTATAGCTGTTAACATTTGCCTTAAGTATTGCAGTACTCCTCTGTTGGGTGCATAAATAATTACTGTTGTTATATCATCTTTTTAGATTTATCTGCTGATCATCATGTTGTGTCCTTCCTTTTCTCATGTAACAGTCTTTATTGTAATGTCTATTTTGTGTGATATGAGTATTGTTACTCCAGGTTTCTTTTGATATCTATTTGCATGAAATATCTTTTACCATCCCCTCACTTTCAGTCTGTATGTGTCCCTAGGTTTCAAGTGGGTCTCTTGTAGACAACATACATATTGGCTTTGTTTTTGTATCCATTCAGGCAGTCTGTGCCTTTTGGTTGGAGCATTTAATCCATTTACATTTAGGGTAATTTTCGATATGTATGTTCCTATTACCATTTTCTTTATTGTTTTGCATATGTTTTTGTAGGTCTTTTTCCTCTCTTGTGTTTCCCACCTAGAGAAGTTTCCTTAGCATTTGTTGTAAAGCTGGTTTGGTGGTGCTGAATTCTCTTATCTTTTGCTTGATTGTAAAGCTTTTGATTTCTCTGTCAAATCTGAGCCATAGTTTTGCTGGGTAGAGTATTCTAGGTTACAGTTTCTTTTTTTCCCTTTCATCACCTTAAATATATTATGCCACTCTCTATTGGTTTGCAGAGTTTCTGCTGAAAAATCAGCTGCTAATATTATGTGGTTTCCCTTGTATATTATTTGCTGCTTTTCCCTTGGTGCTTTTTAATATTTTTTGTTTGTATTTAAGTTTTGATAATTTGATTAATATATGTCTTGGTGTGGTCCTCCTTGGATTTATCTTGTATGGGACTCTCTGTGCTTCCTGGACTTGATTAACTATTTCCTTTCCCATGTTAGGGAAGTTTTCAACTATAATCTCTTTAAATATTTTCTCAGACCCTCCCTCTTTTTCTTCTTCTTTTGTGACATGTATAGTTCAAATGTTGGTGCATTTAATATTGTCCCAGAGGTCTCTGCGACTCTTCATTTCTTTTCATTCTTTTTTCTTTATTCTGCTCCACAGCTGTTATTTTCACCATTCTATCTTCCAACTCACTTATCCGTTCTTCTGCCTCAGTTATTCTGCTATTGATTCCTTCTAGTGTATTTTTCGTTTCAGTTATTGTATTGTTCATCACTTTACGTTTGTTCTTTAATTCTTCTATGTCCTTTTTAAACATTTCTTGTATTTTCTAGATCCATGACTCCATTCTATTTCTGAGACCTTGGATTATCTTAACTATCATTACTCTGAATTATTTTTCAGATCTATTGCCTACATCTCCTTCAGTTATTTAATCTTGTGGATTTTTACCTTGCTCCTTAGTTTATAACATAACTCTCTGTCATCTCATTTTGTATAACTTATTGTGTTTGTGGTCTCCTTTCTGCAGTCTTCAAGGTGGTAGGTTTTTGTTTCTGTTATCTGACCCCTGGTTGGTGAGTTTGGTTGAGGGTCTTCTGTAGGCTTCTTGGTGGGAAGAACTGGTTCCTGTTCTCTGGTGGGTGGAGCTGTGTCTTGTCCCTCTGGTGGGCAGGGCCATGTCAAGGTGTCTGTGAGATTAGTAAGAATTTAAGCAGCCTGTCTACTGATGGATAGGGCAGTGTTACTGTCTTGCTGGGTTTTGGTGTAAGGCATCCATCACTGGATCCTTCAGGTTGTTGGGTGGTGTTGTGTCTTGGTGTTGAGATGGAGATCTCCAGAAGAACTCATGCTGATTAATATCCCCTGAGACCAGGAATTCTTTGGCATTCAAGTGTCTTGGACTCAGCCCTCTTACCCTAAATGCTCAGGACTGACCCCTGGCCAGGGAACCATGACACTGCAAGTTGCATGGTGTGGCCAAAGGAAGAAAAAATAAAAGAAGAAGAAAAGAAAGCAGACAAACAAAACCAAAGACAAGTATGTTTTGATTTCTTCAGTGAACCATTGATTGTTTAATAGCATATTATCTAGCCTCCATGTGTTTGTATTTTTAAGTTTTTTTTTTCTTGTCATTAATTTCTAATCTCATAGCATTGTGGTCAGAAAAGATGCTTGATATTATTTCAATTCTCTTAAATTTCCAGACACTCGCTTTCTGGCACAGAATGTGATCAAATTTGGAGAATGTTCCCTGTGCACTTGAGAAGAATGTGTATTCTGCTGCTTTTGGATGGAATGTTTCTTCAATATCAATTAAGTCCATCTGGTCTAATGTGTCATAGAAGGCCTGTGTTTCCTTATTGATTTTCTGTCTGGATGATCTGTTAGTTGATGAAACTTGAGTATTAAAGCCCCTCACTACTATGTGTTATTGTTGATTTTTCCTTTTATGGCTGTTAGAATTTGTCTTATATATTGAGGTGCTCCTATTTTGTGTTCATATATATTTAAAATTGCTGGATATTCTTCTTGGATTAATCCCTTGATCATTATGTAGTGTCTTTCCTTGTCCCTTGTAATAATATTTATTTTAAAGTCTATTT
>NW_020174301.1:11641756-11661692 GCF_003031525.2 Neophocaena asiaeorientalis asiaeorientalis | reverse complement strand
TTTTAAAGTCTATTTTGTCTGATATGAGAATTGCTACTCCAGCTTTCTTTTGGTTTCATTTGCATGGAATATTTTTTTTCCATCCACTCATATTCTGTCTGTATGTGTCTCTTGGTCTGAAGTGAGCCTCTTGTAGACAGCATATATATGGGTCTTGTTTTATATCCATTCAGCCAGTCTATGTCTTTTGGTTGGAACATTTAATCCATTTGCATTTAAGGTAATTATCAATAGGTATGTTCTTATTGCCATTTCATTAGTTGTTTTGAATTTGTTTTTGTAGGTGTTTTCTTTTCTTTCCTTCCTCTTCATTCTCTTCTCCTGTGATTTTATCACTATCTTTAGAGCTGTTTTTGGATTTTTTTTCTTTTATATGTGTGTATCTACGTATATTTTTGGTTTGTGGTTATCATGAAGTTTTGATATAGCAGTCTATATATAAACAAGATGGTTTTACGTTGCTGGTCTTTTAATTTCAAATTTATTTCCAATATCCTTCATTTGTGCTCTCCTTTTCTCCAAATTTCTGGTTTTGATATTTTATTTGTGTGCTGATGATTTCCTACCTTTACTCTATGTTTGCCTTTCCTCCTGATCTTTTCCATTTGTAATTTTTTTTTTTCTAGCTGTGGCCTTTTTTTCCACCTAGATAATTTTCTTTAACATTTGTTGCAGTGCTGGTCTGGTGGTACTGAATTCTCTTAGATATTGCATGTCTGTAAAGCTTTTGATTTATCCATCAAATCTCAATGAGAGCTTTGCTGGGTAGAGTATTCTTTGTTGTCATCACTTTAAATATATCATGACACTTCCTTCTGGCCTGCAAAGTTTCTGCAGATAAATCAGCTTATAACCTTTTGGGAATTCCCTTGTACATTACTTGTTGCTTTTCCCTTGTTGCTTTTAATATTTTTTCTTTGTCTTTTGTCATTTTGCTTACTATGTGTCACATCATGCTTCTCCTTGGGTTTCCTGCCTGAGACTCTATTCTTCCAGGACTTCAGTGACTGTTTCCTTTCATGTTAAGGAAGTTTTTGACTATAATATCTTCAATTATTTTATCAGGTCTTTTTTCTCTGTCTTCTCCTTCTGGGACCCCTATAATGCACATTTTGTTGCATTTAATGTTGTTCCAGAGGTCTCTTATATTGTTCTCATTTCTTTTCATTCTTGTTCCTTTATTCTGTTCCACAGCCGTGATTTCCACCATTCAGTCTTCCAGCTCACTTCTCAGTTCTTCTACCTCAGCTATTCTGCTGTTGATTCATTCTAGTGCATTTTTCATTTCATTTATTGTATTGTTCATCTCTCTTCTTTACTTCTTCTAGGTCGTTGTTAAACATTTCTTGTATCTTCTTGATCTGTACCCCCATCGTTTTCTGATATCTTGGATCATCTTTACTATCATTACTCTGAATTATTTTTAGTGTAGATTGCCTATCTCCATTTCACTTAGTTGTTCTTCTGGGTCATTTTTGCTGTTGTTGTTGTTACTTCATCCATGACATATTCCTCTGTCATCTAATATTTTCTAACTCTGTGATTTTGATTTATATTCCACATGCAGCAGTATTGTAGTTCTTCTTGCTTCTGCTCTCTGTCCCCTGTGAATGAGCCTGTCTAAGAGGCTTGTGAAGACTTCCTGGTGGGAGGGACTGGTACCTGCCTACTGATGT
The DNA here is from genome assembly GCF_003031525.2 of Neophocaena asiaeorientalis asiaeorientalis. Lineage (NCBI taxonomy): Eukaryota > Metazoa > Chordata > Mammalia > Artiodactyla > Phocoenidae > Neophocaena > Neophocaena asiaeorientalis. The sequence goes on along the minus strand of NW_020174301.1, from coordinate 11,660,016 downwards.
GTGGAACTTGGTCTTGTCTCTCTGGTGGGCAGGGCCATGTAAGTAGACGTGTTTACCTGGCAGCAGTGTACTCAGAAAGACTTTACTCATCCTGACTGCTGATGGGTGGGGCTGTGTTCCAACCTTTTGGTTGTTTGTCCTGAGGCATCCCAGCACTGGAGACTGCAGGTTCTTGGGTGGGACCCAGTCTTTGTAAGAAAACAGTGACCTCCAAGAGGGTTCATGCCAATGACTACTCCCCAGAGCTACCACCACCAGTGTCCTTGTCCCTGCAGTGAACCACATCTATGCCTCACCTCCATAGGAGTCCCTCCAATACTAGCATGTAAGTCTTGCACAGTCTCTTATGAGGTCTCTTCTTTTTTGACCTGTGTCCTAGTGCACATGAGACCCTGTGTGTGCCCTCCAAGAATGGAGTTTCTTTTTCCCCCAGTCCTGTGGAATTCCTGTGATCAAACTCCTTTGGCCTTCAAAGCCAGATTCCCTGGGGCGCCTCCTCCCATTGCCATATCTGCAGGCTGGAGAACTGGACTTGGGGCTCAGACCTTTCACTCCTGTAGGAGAACTTCTAAGGTATAATTATTTTCCAGTTTGTGGGATGCCCTCCTGACATATATGGACTTTGATTTTATTGCAGTTGTGCCCCTCCTACCATCTCCTGGTGGCTTATTTGTTTTTGGATGTAAGGCAAATTGTTTTGTAAGTTCCAGTGTTTTCTTGTCTGTGATTGTTCAGCAGTTAGTTGTGATTTTGGTGTTTCCATAAAATAGGTGAGCTCATGTCCTTCTCCACCATCTTTTCTCTTCTTCCTGACTTAACAATTTCTTCTTCACTTTGACTATTCCCTCTTGCACTTCACTATAAGAAGCAAGGAGAAATCAGGCCATACTTCCAACACTTTGCTGAGAAATATTTTCAGACCAGCATCTAAGTTTATGGTTTAAACTTCTATGTCCCACAAACCAGAACACAGTTTGGGCAAGTTATATTTGCCACTTTATGACAAAGATCAACTTTCCTGCAGTTTCCATTAACATGTTTCTCATTTCTGTCTGAGATCTCACCAGTAGTGCTTTTAACATTCCTATTTCTACCAGCATTCTCTTCATGTTGATTTATTTATATCTCTAAGAAGATAGAAGCTTTCTCTATAGCTCTCTTCTTTTCTTTCTAATCCTTTTCCAGAATCACCTATAAAGTTCACATTTCTACCAAAAGACTCTTCAAAGGCAATTAGTTTACTTTAAAGACACTATTTCCAAATCCATTCTGAGGTACTGGGGTTTAGGACTTCAACATATGAAATTTAGAGAGACACAATACTTTTCATAACAAATAGTTTATCTCATTTTTTGTGTTGTCTTTTTACTATCTTGATAGTGTCCTTTATTGCACCAAAGTACTTAATTTAGATAAACCCTAGTTTTTTTTTTCTTTTGTTGTATATGCTTTTATTGTTATAGCCAATAAACCATTGCCTAATTCAAAGTCATGACATTTTCCTCCAAGTATTCTGTTAAGAGTTAATATTTTCTGTTTTGGTGTTTGACCCATTTTGAGTTAATTTTTATATGAGGTGTAAGAAAATGGTCTAACTTCTGTGTTTTGCATGTAGACATCTATCAGGATCATACACTGTATAAAACAAATAGTAACCACATAGACAATGAAGATGGTGACTACATAAACTGTTGACTCAACTAGTGGGACCAGAAAATATGTGATTCTTCAGCCTGACTATATCAAAGATGTTAACTGATAATAATGCTATACTGGTTGATCATACTCTTAGCCTGTTAAAAGAATGACCAAAAGGTGGCAATTGTTACAATAAAAAAAGTAGACTAATCTTGAAAATTCCTTGAGCAGACAAAACTGTTTATCTATATAAGCAAATTTATATTAAAATTTAGCTAATTTTGAAAGACTAACTTGCCACAAATAATTTCTTGTTTATGCCTCTAGAAACCATAACCAAAACTTGAGCTGTTTCCCAGAAATGATATGAGGTAAAAACTAACCAATTTCCTTTCATTTAAGAAAATTTTAATATTATAAGCAATTACTCTGAAAAGTAAACAGTCACTGCTTTCTCACTATACAAGCTGCTTTATAACAATACACTCCTGATCTTCATTCCATGTTTTGATTTGAGTGCTCCTAGTTTGCAAACTCTCCTGTGGTTTGTGCACAATAAAATTTTACTAATTACTACTTTTGTGACTTCTTGGCTTCACTTCTGTTATTTATGAACTTTTGACCACACCTTATCTAATATATGATTTGTAAATACCTTCTTCCATTTGATAGAATGTCTTTTCATTTTGTTGAACGTTTCTTTTGCTGTGCAGAAGTTTTTAGTTTGATGCACTCCCATTAGTTGAATTTTGCTTTTGTTGTTTGTGCTATTGGTGTTATAACCAAAATATCATTGTCAATACCAATGTCAAGGAGCTTCTTTCCTATTTTCTTCTAGGAGTTTTAAAGTAGTAGATCTCACTCTCAAGTCTTTATTTCAAGTTAATTTTTGTGAGTGGTGTAAGATTGGGACCACTATCATTTTTCTTTATGTGGTTCTCCAGTTTTCCCTTCATTTGTTGAAGAGATTTTCATTCTTCATTAAGTTTTTTTTCTGAGTCACTTGTGAAACATTAATTGACCATATATTCATGGGTTTATTTCAGGGCTCTCTATTTTTATGTTGATACTATACTGTGTTAATTACTTTAGTTTTGCAGTTTAATTTGAAATCAGGAAACATAATGTCTTTGGCTTTGTTATACTTTCTAATGGTTGCTTTGGCTATTTGGGATATTTTGCGATTCCATATAAATTTTGTTTTTGTATTTTTTTTTTTAATTTTGGCTGTGTTGGGTCTTCATTTCTGTGTGAGGGCTTTCTCTAGCTGTGGCGAGTGGGGGCCACTCTTCATTGCAGTGCGTGGGCCTCTCACTGTCGCGGCCTCTCTTGTTGTGGTTGTATTTTTTTTTTTAATTTTGGCTGTGTTGGGTCTTCATTTCTGTGTGAGGGCTTTCTCTAGCTGTGGCGAGTGGGGGCCACTCTTCATTGCAGTGCGTGGGCCTCTCACTGTCGCGGCCTCTCTTGTTGTGGAGCACAAGCTCCAGACGTGCAGGCTCAGTAGTGTGGCTCACAGGCCTAGTTGCTCTGTGGCATGTGGGACCTTCCCAGACCAGGGTTCGAACCTGTGTCCTCTGCATTGGGGGGGAAATACCCTTGGGATTTTGATAAGGGTTACATTGACTCTATAGAAGACATTGGACACTATGGATATTGTAATAGTAATTATTTCTGTCCATGGACTCTGGATTTCTTTTCATTTGTTTGTGTCTTCAATTTATTTCATCAACATTGTAGTTTCATTGTTTAAATTTTTCACTTTCTTGGTTATATTTATTCTTCAATATTTTACTGTTGTTGTTACTGTTATGAGTGCAGTAGTTTCTTTAATTTATTTTCAGATATTTTGTTCTTAGTGCATAGAAACACAATTGATTTCTGTATGGTGATTTTATATTATTAAATTTGTTGATTATTTCCAACAGATTTTTGTTGAATTTTTAAGAATATATATAAAATCATAACATCTACAAATAAAGACAATTTTACTTCTTTCCAATTCGGTTGCCTTTTACTTCTTTGTCTGCCATGATTCCTAAAGCTAGGACTTTCAGAATTATTTTGCATAAGAGTGGTGAGGGAGGGCACCCTTGTCTTTTTCCTGATCTTAGAAGGAAAGTTTTTATTCTTCCAAAACTGAGTATGATATTACCCCTGGGTTTGTTAAACATAACCTTTATTATGTTGAGGTATGTTTCTTCTAAACCAAATTAATTGATAGTTTTTATCATGAAAGAAAGTTGTATTTTGTCAAATTATTTTTCTACTTCTATTGAGGTTATCAAGAGTTTTCTATCTTTTATTCCATTAAAGTGGTGTATCACATTTATTGATTTGCATATGTTGAACCTTCCTTGCATCCTAGGGTAAAGTCCCACTTATCACAGTCTAAGATATTTTTTAATGTGTTGTTGAATTCAGTTTCATAATATTGTGTTGGTAAATTTTACATCTATATTCAAAAAGGGATACTGATTTATAATTTTCTTATAGTATCCTTATCTGGCTTTGATACCAGGGTAATGCTGGCCTTGTAAAATGACTTTGGAAGTGTTCCCATTAATTCTTCTTTAAATGTTTGGTACCATTACCCAATTAAAGCATCTGGTTCTTGGCTTTTCTGATTTTTGATTACTGATTCAATCTTATCAATGATTAATGTGTTCTGATTTTCTTTTCTTTCTGAGTCAGTCTTTATAGGTTTTACATTTTTAGGAATTTACCCATTTCTTCTAGTTTATTCCATTTTTGACATATAATTTTATAATAGTCTCTTATGATTCTATTTATTGCTGTAGTTTCCTCTTTTATTTCTGATTTTATTTATCAGAGTCTTCTCTCTTTTTCTTAGTCTGGCTAAATGTCAATTTTATTTTTCTTTTCAAACAAAAATTCTTAGTTTTATTGAGATTTTCTATTGTTTTTCTGGTCTTTTTTTTTCATTTATTTCTACTCTGATCATTGGTAGTTCCTTCTTTTTGCTTATATAGATTTAGTCTGTTCATTTTCTATCTACTTGAGATTTAAGTTAGGTTGATTATTTTAAATATTTCTATTTTCTTACCATACACGTTTGTCACTGTAAATTTTCCTCTCAGAATTGTTCTTACAGTATTCAGTTGGTTTGGATGTAGTTTGTTTTTATTATCATTTATTTAGTAAGTTTCCACATGATGGTAAATTTTCAAAATTTCCTCTATTTGTTGATTTCTAGTTTCATACCACTGTGGTTGGAAAAGATAATTTGTATGACTTTAATATTTTTAAATTTGCTAAAATTTGTTTTGTAGTCTGTAATTTGATCTATCTTTGAGAAATTTTCATCTCTACTTGAGAAGAATATGTATTCTACTGCTATAGGATGAGATGGTTTATAAATACCTTTTAGATTCATTTGATCTAATGCAATTTTCAAGTCCGATGTTTCCTTGTTGATATTCTGCCTGGAAAATCTATCCTTTGCCGATAGAGGGATATTGGCATCTCCTACTATAATTTTATTGTTAATTTCTCTTTTCTGATTTGTTAGTGTTTGCTTAATGCATTTAGGTGCTTAAAGGTGGGTGCATATATATTTATAAATTTTATATCTTATTTTATTGTTATTTCCAGTTTCTTTCAGTTGCTACTTGCATGGAATATCTTTTCCCATCCCTTTATTTTGAGTCTATGTGTGTCCTAAATCTAAGGTTATTCTTTTAGAGACAGCATAAAGTGGTGTCTTCTTTCTTTATCTATCTAGATAAATTTGTGTCTTTTTATTGGTAAATTAAATACATTTACATTTATAGTAACAGTTGATACATGAGGACTTACCAAGGCCATATAATTAATTGTGTTCTGGCTTTTTTGTAGTTTGTTTGCTTTCCCCTCTTGGTTTCTCTTTATTTTTAGATAGTGAAGATTTCCCATGGTGGTATGCTCTGGTTATTCTTTCTTTATCTTTTAGAATCTTCTGTAGGGTCTTACTTTTTGGTTACCATGCTTATGGATAACATGTTTGGTTTTATGCTGAAAGCAATTTAACTTTGATCATATACAGATATTGTACCCATTTATTCCCCTTTTATATATTTGATGTCACAATTTACCTTTTTTACATTGTATATTCATTAACAATTCATAGTAGCTATAGTTATTTTTAATATTAATTTCCTCTAACCTTTATACTATATCTAACTGGTTAACACAAAATCCTATTACAGAATTATAGTTATCTAAATCTGTCTAATTAATAAATCTAACTTTATTTCTCTAGATTCCAGAAATATGCGTTAGTTATCTTTACTAACGTGTACATACATTTTTGTGTTTTCATGTTATTAATTAAGGTCTTTTCATTTCAGATTGAAGAACTCTTTTCACTATTGCTTGCAAGGCAGATCTAATGGTGATGAATTCCCTCAGCTTTTGTTTGTCTGGGAAATACTTTATTTCTCTCTAATAGATAAAGGAAAACTGCCAGATAGGGTATTCTTGGCTGGCAGTTATTGTCTTTCAATGATTTGAATATGCCATTTTACTCTCTCCTACCCTGTAGGATTTATGATGAGAAATATGTTGATAGCTTCATGTGAATTCCTTTGTAGGTTACATGAATGAAAAATATTTCTTGCCTGCCATATCAGTAAATAAGGGATGTTGCAACCATCAATCCACTGCAGCAACCCCTGACGAGGAGCTCCGAGGGAATTCAAGATGGAGACAAACTGCCAACTGCCTGCTGCCAAGCCCTCAGCCCCTGCAGCCGCACACAGTGGTGCACTCTGAGGTGATTCAGGATGGGAAAGAACAGGATACTGGCTCTACATAGCTAAGGGGCATATCTAAAGAATGATTGCAATGAGCCCAAACTCTTGCATCTTCCCATACATAGAAACATGCTAAATTTATTAACTTGAGATATCTGGTTTTCTTTAATTAATGGTAATCTTTTGATGTCCCCAGTACCTGGTATTTATTGCAAAACCCCTATATATCCTGGCTCCTCCCTTACATCTTTGGAGCAGTCCATTGTAGCTCTTCTGAGAGGCTGCCTCCTGGGTTTGAAGACCTCAGAAAGTCTGGAAATAAAACATAATTCTCAACTTTTAGGCTGTTCACTTTCAATCGACAGTTACATTTTTTTCTCTGATTTTTAAAATTATTATTATAGGGGTATAGTTGTTTTACAAGGTTGTGTTAGTTTCTACTGTACAGTGAAGTGAAGCAGAGTTCCCTGTGCTATACAACAGGTTCTAATTACTTATCTATTTTATAGATTTTAGTGTATATATGTTAGTCCCAGTCTCCCAATTCATCACATCCCTCCTTTCCCACTTTGGTGCCATACGTTTGTTCTATACATCTGTGTCTCTATTTATGCCTTGCAGACCTGTTCATCTGTACAAGTTTTCTAGATTCCAGAAATATGCGTTAGTATATGATATTTGTTTTTCCTTTTCTGGCTTCATTCACTCTGTATGACAGACTCTATGTCCATCCAGATATCTACAAATGACCCAATTTTGCTCGTTTTTATGGCTGAGTAAAATTCCATTGTATAAATGTACCACGTCTTCATTATCCATTTGTCTGTTGATGGACATTTAGGTCCATTCCATGAACTGGCTATTGTAAATAGTGCTGCAATGGACATTGGAGTGCATGTGACTTTTGGAATTATGGTTTTCTCTGGGTATATGCCCAGTAGTGAGATTGCTGGGTCATATGGTAATTCTATTTTCAGTTTTTTAAGGAAGCTCCATACTGTTCTCCATAGTGATTGTATCAATTTACATTTCACCCAACAGTTCAAGAGGGTTCCCTTTTCTCCACACCCTCTCCAGCATTTGTTGTTTGTAGATTTTCCGACGATGCCCATTCTAACTGGTGTGAGGTGATACCACATTGTAGTTTTGCTTTATATTTCTCTAATAATTAGTGATGTTGAGCATCTTTTCATGTGCCTCTTGGCCATCTGTATGTCTTCTTTGGAGAAATGTCTATTTAGGTTTTCCACCCATTTTTTGTTTGGGTTGTTTGTTTTTTTGATATTGAGCTGCATGAGCTGTTTGTGTATTTTGAAGATTAATCCTTTGCCCTTTGATTTATTTGAAAATATTTTCTCTCATTCTGAGGGTCGTCTTTTCATCTTGTCTATGGTTTATTTTGCTGTGCAGAAGATTTTAAGCTTCATTAGGTCCCATTTGTTTAGTTTTGTTTTTGTTTTCATTACTCTAGGAGGTAGGTCACAAAAGCTCTTGCTGTGATTTATGTCCAAGAGTGTTTTCCTATGTTTTCCTCTAGGAGTTTTATAGTGTCTCGTCTTACATTTAGGTCTTTAATCCATTCTGAATTTATTTTTGTGTATGGTTTTAGGGAGTATTCTTCTTTTATTATTTTACATGTTGCTGTCCAGATTTCCCAGCAACACTTACTGAAGAGACTGTCTTTTCTCCATAGTATATCCTTGCCTCCTTTGTCATAGATTAGGTGACCATAGGTGCATGTGTTAATCTCTGGGCTTTCTGTTCCATTGAATTATATTTCTTTTTTTGTGCCAGTACCATGCTGTCTTGATTACTGTAGCTTTGTAGTGTAGTCTGAAGTCAAGGAGTCTGATTCCTTCAGCTATATTGTTTTTTTCTCAAGATATTTTGGCTATTTAAGATTTTGTTTGTCTAATTCTATGAAAAATGTCATTGATAATTTGATAAAGATTGCATTGAATCTGTAGATTGCTTTGGGAAGTACAGTCATTTTCACAATATTAATTCTTCCAATCCAAGAACATGGTATATCTCTCCATCTGTCTGCGTCTTTGATTTCTTTCATCAGTGTCTTATAGTTTCCTGAGTACAAGTTTTTACCTCCTTAAGTAGGTTTATTCCTAGGCATTTTATTCTTTTTGTTGCAATGGTGAATGGGATTGTCTCCTTAATTTTTCTTTCTGATATTTCATTGTTAATATATAGGGATGCAAATGATTTCTGTACATTAATTTTGTATCCTGCAGCTTTACCAAATTAATTGATTAGCTCTAGTAGTTTTCTGGTGGCATCTTTAGGATTCTCTATTTATAGGTTCATGTCATCTGCAAACAGTGACTGTTTTATTTCTTCTTTTCCAATTTTTATTTCTTTTTCTTCTCTGATTACCATGGCTAGGAGTTCTAAAACTATGTTCAATAAGAGTGGTGAGAGTAGACATCTTTGTCTTCCTTCTGATCTGAGAGGAAATGCTTTCAGTTTTTCACCATTAAGAATGATCACCATTGTAAAGCAATTATACCCCAATAAAGATGTTTAAAAAAAAAAAAAAAGAATGATGTTTGCAGTCGTATATGGCCTCTATTAGGTTGAGGAAAGTTCCCTCTGTGCCCACTTTCTGGAAAGTTTTTATCATAAATTGGTGTTGAATTTTGTCGAAAGCTTTTTCTGCATCTATTGAGATGGTCATATGGTTTTTATTCTTCAATTTGTTAATATGGTGTATCACATTGATTGATTTTCATTTATTGAAGAATCCTTGCATACCTGGGGTAAATCTCAGTTGATCATGGTGTATGATCTTTTTAGTGTGTTGTTGGGTTCTTTTTGTTAATATTTTGTTCAGGATTTTTGCATCTATATTCACCAGTGCTATTGGTCTGTAACTGTCAAAAATTAAAGAGAGGCCTTCCCTGGTGGTGCAGTGGTTGAGAGTCCACCTGCCGATGCAGGGGGCATGGGTTCGTTCCCCAGTCTGGGTAGATCCCACATGCCGTGGAGTGGCTGGGCCTGTGAGCCATGGCCACTGAGCCTGCGCATCTGGAGCCTGTGGTCCACAATGGGAGAGGCCACAACAGTGAGAGGCCCGTGTACTGAAAAAAAAAAAAAATTAAAGAGAAAAAGGAAAGCTATCTGCTTTTAAGTTTCTCTTTATGTCTTTAATTTTTGACAGTTTCTTTATGTCCTGGAAAGAGTCCGTTTTCATTGAAATAATAAGGTAATTTATTAGCTTCATGAACTTGAATGCCCAAGTCTCTCCCCATCTTTGGGAAGTAATCAGCTGTATTTCTTTAAATAAACTTTCTGTCCCCTTTTCTCTCTCTTTCTTTCTGGAACCCCAATTATTCTATTTGGATATTTGATAGGGGTTCCATAAATCACATAGTGTTTCTTTCCTCTCTTTTTTTTTCCCCTTTTGTTTCTTCACCATCCTCTGATTGGGTTATTTCAAATTTCCTAACCGCTAGCTTACTTATTCTATTTTCCATTTAGTCTACTCTGCTGCAGATGCTCTCTATTTTTTTTTAAATTTCATTTATTGAATTATTCACCTGCAGATTTTTTTCTTTCTTTTTATGACTTCTATCTTTTAGTTAAATTTCTTATTTTCTCTATGTATTGGCTTCCTGATTTTATTGAATCCTCTTGGTGTTCTTTTGTGGTATCACTTCAGTTTACCCAAAACACGTATTTTGAACTTTTAAAACAGATAGATTACAAAATTATGTGCTATTGAGCTTGGTTATTTAAGAAATATTTTTAGCTTTTAATGATGATATTTTTTTCTTGATTCATCATGTTCCTTGGATTTTTGTGCTGCTGCTTTCACATTTTTAAATTTTTCTATGAAGTCTAGTATTTTTTACAATATTATATTAGTTTCTGGTGTAAAATATAGTGATTCAATATTTTTATAGATTATAATTTATGTAAGTTATTATAAATTATTGGCTATATTCCCTGCACTGTACAATATATTCTTGTAGCTTATTTATTTTATACATAGTAGTTTGTACCTCTTAATCTTCTACCCTGATGCTTTCACATTTGAAGTAGCAGATACCTCATCAATTCTTTTCTAGTTGCCTTCACGTGGGATATACTGTTTATTGGTTCTGTTGTGTTTTGGGTTTTCATGGACCTTATATTGATACACCTGCTCCACCACAATCCTTGCTTGCTATTTGGGTACAATTCTTAAGCTTTCATGTCTTCCCTGCTTCTGGCAACTCACCATGCTAGAAGCTGGTAACCTTTCTTTTGTTTTCCAAAAATGATTTTAGAGCTCAAGTTTGTGGATCTTTCCTTGCCCACAGACCCTAATCAGTTTTTCTAATAACACTCAATTTACAGGAGCTTGCCTCTTGCTGCCACATCTTAGAATTTGCTATGGGAGTTAGCCAAAGAGAGGGGTAAGTGTGGCTTTAGCATTTGGGATAGTAAGTGTTCCTGAAGGCCCAGTAGGTAGGTGCTCAGGTGATATTTTACTAGAGGCTTGTGAGTGTACTTCATGCTGAAGTCCTGAGCACAGTCAACAAAAAGTATTTTTAAATATCCTTCGATGTTCTTATCTCTCTCTTTCCTAACCTCTTTGCTCCTCACACTCATGAAGTTCCTGCCTCAGTACTCTTGATGTTTCTGAAAATAAGTGTATTTCTCCAGCTGTGTCCCACACATTTGAGGAAGTCAAGCACTCACTGACTTCTCTCCTTCCTGTAGAAGAAATCACTGGTGTCAATTTTAGCCCCACACTCTGTTGCCTTGAGGGTAGCAGCAAGGTTGTCAAAGTTACTATTCCCCTCTCTGATGCGTCCACTCTCACATTTTTTCTTTTGCTGCAACAGTAGACTTGAATATGTCCTCAGAAATGCTGGCTTTCTACAAAGTTTCTGTTGTCCATGGTTCTCCAGGTTTTTCCTGACTGGCCCTGAGGGGCAGGTTAGCTAGCTTCTGCTGGTCTTGCAGCTCATACCAAGGTCTGTCTTCCCATTACCAAATGCAAATGTGGGTGTGATTCCTCCTAGGTCTCTTGGCATATACTGCTATATCTCACTACTCCCACAAAGGCACTTTTGTTTGTGGATTATTTTTTTAATTGGGGGACCTAAAAAGAAGAATTTATTTTGCTACCATGATTCTAATGTCACTCACTTCTCTCTGGTTGCTCTATCCATCATTTAGAATGGAGTTTTGAAATCTCCAACAACCATTGTAAGTATCAAAAAATGTCAATATTTGCTTCCTATATTTTGGAGCTCTGATTTTGGGTTCATATATGTTTGTAATTGTTATAACTTTTTGGGATGAATTGGTCTTTTATCAATGTACAATGTCTTTCTTTATCCCTTATAACACTTTTTACATAAAGTTTATTTTGTTTGTTATTAATATAACAAGTCTGGCTCTCTTTTGGTTAATGTTTGCATGGAATACCCTTTTCCATATTTTCACTTTCAATTTATATTGTTCTTACAACAAAAGTTAAGCTCTGTCCACTGCATATATTTTGATCATGTTCTTCTTATCTTTTCTGCTGTTCTGTACCATGTGATTTCCATGTACATTTAGAATAATTACTGGTAAGGAAAAATTACTTTGGACATTTTGTTATATTTTTCTCTCTGTCTTATAGATTTTGTTCTTCTTTTCTCTATTACTTCCTTTTGTGTTTAGTTGAATTTTGCAATGACATAAATTTATCCCCTTCTCACTTTACTTTTCTGTATATTTTATAGATATTTTCTTTCAGGTTACTATCAGAATTACATGTAACATCCTAATATTATGAGCCTAATTTGAGTAAATACCAACTTATGTTCAATCTTGTACAAAACTCTACTTCTATATAACACTTGCCTCTGTTTTATGGGGTTACTTTTTCCACAAATCACATCTTCATACATTATGTACACAATATCAAAGATTTCTATTTTATGTGTTTACCATTTAAAAATTATAGGAAACATAAAGAGGGGTTGCAAATCAAAATTACAGTAATTCTGGTTTTTATGTTTAACTGTATATTTATCTTTATAGGAGATTTTTATATCTTCATATGACTGAGTTAAAAAGTTTAAGATTTTCTCCATTCTTTTATGAGCATGAACCTTACCTGGGCTTGGTTAGCTTTCTCAATTCCCCCATATACATAGCATCATTCAAGTGTCTTAATTTCACACAAAGTTTCACCCCAGCTCTTTCTGAGGCCTTATATGGTCTATTATATTTTTTTCATCTGTAGTATCTTTCTCCAGCCATCTGCAGGTCTGTAGTCCCCATGCTGTTTGTGCAAGTATTGCCAATCACTTTTCTCTGGCTGAGATCTGAGTTAGGCAAGACAGAGACCATTTCTTCAGATATTTGGTAGGTTAGAACACTACAAAAATGTTATATTCTGTTTCTGCTGGCTTGAGAGCTAAGTACAAACAAAAGTCATTAAACTTCCTACTGTTTTGTAGGTGGCTTTTTCTTGATTGGGCATTTACTTGGTTTCTGTAGAGTCTCAATGTTTTCCAGTGCTCCTATAAGAATAGTTCAGACAGTTTCTGGTGGTTTTCTGATATTTCCATAGGTGAACAATAGCTCAGAATTTCTTAGTCTGCAACTTTGTTGAAATTAACATTTGATCAATTGACTTTCCACCAGTGTGTTAAAACCATTCAGTGGAGGAAAGGTCAGTCTCTTCAAGAAGTTGTGTCAGGACAACTGGATATAAACATGAAAAAAAATAAAATTGGCTCTCTAGCTTACATTGTAAATTAACTTGAAATGTATCAGTGACTTAAATGTAAGAGATAAACCATAAAACTGTTACAAGTAAATATAGCAATAAATCTTCATGGCCTTGTGTAGGAAATGGATTCTTAGATATGACACCGAAAGCATAAACAATAAAATATAAAATACATATACTGGACTTCATCAAAATTAAAAACTTTTGTGCATGAATAACATTATTAAGAAAACAAGAAAGGAATTCCCTGGTGGTCCAGTGGTTAGGATGATGTGCATTCACTAACCAATGGCACAGGTTCAATCCTTGGTGGGGGAACTAAGATCTCACAAGCTGTACGCTGCAGCCAAAGAAAGTAAATTTAATTAAATTTAAATAAATAAAAAAAACCAAGAAGACAGCTTAAAGAATGGGTGAACATATTTACACAGTTTATATTTGATAATGATTTAACTTCATGAATATCTAAAGAACTCTTACAACTCAACTAAGATGATAAGCAACCCTTTTTTTAATTTATGGGGAAGTGGCTTGAATAAACATTTCCATAAATAAGGTATACAAATGACAAGCACACACTTCGAAAGATACTCAAATAATTTGTCATTAGGAAAATTAAAATCGCAATGAGATGCCACTTCATATCCATTAAGTTGGCTATACTTTTTTAAAAAAGAACAAGTGTTGATGAGAATGGGGAGATTGGAACTCTCATACATTGCTCTTATGAATGTAAAATGGTGTGCTCACTGTGGAAAACAATTTGATGGCTCCTCAAAAAGTTAAACGTAATATTACTATATAAACCAGCACTTATATTCCTAGGTATATACCCCCCAAAATTAAAGAGTGACTCAAACATTGCAGTGTTGTTTACAATGGCCAAATTGTGGAAACAACCCAAATGTCCATCAAGGGAATAGATAAATAAAAGTGGTGTATACATACTATAGAATATTATTTGTCCATAAAAAGAATCAAATTACTATACCTGCTACAGCATGGATGAACCTTGAAAGCACCATCTTAATAACCCAGACATGAAAGAACAAACATTGCATGATTCCATTTAGATGAGATATTTATAATAGATAAATTCATAAAGACAGAGCATTGATTAGCTCTTACCAGGAGACAGGAAGAGAGTAAAATTAAAACATTGGTTAATGGGTGCAAAGTTTCTGTTTGGGGTGATGGAAATAATTTAGATTGTGGTGATGATTGTTAATGTAATTAATGCCACTAAATTTTATGCTTAAAAATGGTTAAAAAGATATATGATATATTTTATATATTTTAACATTATAAAAAATTCTAGTATCAATATTTATTGTTTCACCCTTCTTCTTTTTCCTCTTTATCTTGTCTTTCTTACCGTAACCCAATCTAGCCTTGCACATACATTCTTAAAACAATACTAATGTCCTCTTTGTTGATTAAAATTTTTCAAAAAATATTAAATAAAACAATAGATAGGAAAGAGCTTTTATAATTGAGTTATCTAAATCCAAATTGTCAACACTTGGAAAGCACACAAAAAGCAGAGAAGACTAGAGTCCCAGGTATAATAGAAGCTTTATTTTTCTATCCATTCATTCACTCATTCATTCTTTCTTTATTGGTCTCTATTCTGGCCACTCTGGGAGCATCCAAAAGAGATAGAAACCTAAATCCTGTCTTTTGAAAAGCATTTGCCCAGTGATTAGCTACAAGTGACTCCATAGTTTCCTAGATTATTCAATTCATATTTTTAAACCAGCACAGAATCAACTGGTTAACAACTTATTATGCTTATAGAAATATTAATGTGTATAAAATTTAAAAACTGTGTCCTTTTCCTTCAGGAACAAAAATGATGCTACTAGCCCTTTACTCAAATACATTATAAAGCAAATATGGATTACAATGCCCTGCATTTTTATTTTCTGAAATGATTAATCAAACTATGTCAAAATGATTTTTACATGTGTAAAAGATATGTAATGAGAAATTGTAAGGTGGTTTGAATTATAGAAACTAACAACCAGTTCCCTCCATGTAACAGATACCATATTCTGAACTTCTTGAATATTCATAATTATTGAATTATTATTTATAAATAATCTGGAGTATTTTCCTTCCCAAGGACACCTGTGTATTCATCTCTATGTAAAGAAAGCATGCTTACAATTGCCCCGTATATTGATATTTTTTTGCCTCTCATGTTCTCTGACTTATCATCTCTTTTGGAGCCAGCATGATGGTTGTTTTCTCATGGTAACTGCAGTCTGGAGTTAGGCTGTGACTATAGATTTAGGGCTCTGATGTTAACTGATGCATCTGGGGTTCAAAATTTTGACTTTGGCTTTTTTAACACTATTAAAAAAATAGATAACTGGCCCAGACAAATGGCTATGCCACTTAATTTCAAATGGATTAATTATCTTTCTGAATCTATGGTAAATCCAAAAATATAGTCACATTTTATAACAGCCATAAGCATTAGAGTACTCTATAAAAGAAATCCTTGTGCTTTTCCATTGTAAAAACTCAGGTTAGAAGTAGCTTTTGAGAGTTTTTGAACTGTTGGTACAAGAAGTGCTACCTATTGTCATCACTGATATTTCTTACTCCAGTGTTTTGTACAGAGCTGAATTGTGTGTTATCTAGAATTACTCCAAAGTATCACCAAATAGTCTTGCAGATAGTACAAGTGGAAGAACTGAGGAATAGCATTTCAGTTTATTTGTGATATTCACAAACACCTTTTCCCTCATATGTTTAAGAAAATAAAGCATTCATCTGAAGAGAGCTGTAGATGAAAATATAGATCTTCAAATAAGAGTTTTGATCTGACCTTGCATAGAGAAAGAAGTTATTTTGCCTTTATGCCACTACATATTTGCACCTCTCCATCTCTCTCTCTCTCTCTCTCTCCCCCCACCCTTACATCCCACAACATGGGGCAGGATTTTTTTTTAATATAAATAACAAAGCAAATACTGATTCTCTTCTATTTTTCTTTTTCTGGGGAAATAAATGTTTCAATTGTTGGGATCCAGTGTAGTATACCCCAAAATGTGCCTCATGCAAGATGTCTCTTGCATGTTGTGTTAATCCATTAAAAAAAGTCAATATGTGGCATATTGATAATTTTGAATGAAAGTTACTTAAGAAATAGCCAATTCAAGAGAGACACTCTGACCTTCATTTCTGTCTCCCTGAAAGCAGGATTTAAATATTTCATGTGAAAGGTACACTTCCTACATCTGGAAGTAGAAGGACACCCTTATCACCAGTGAAGGAAATTCTGGCCAAAAAGCCTATTTACTTCTTTAGTTTACTACCCCACACCCAAACCTTCTTACTTCTTTAATTTACTTCCCCATGCCCAAACTCAGATTCTTCACGAATAGAGCACCCAAAACCCAAGTTTCTCTTTCTTCCTATCAATTCCTCATAAATTTATTGTTTCTCTGTCTAAAAAAGTATAAAAGTTGCCTGCTAAAATTTGTTTCATTTCCTTCTATTAATCTGCCTTGTGTCAATTTTATTATTAATCCAGCCACAAGAACTCAAGTGGCTAGAGGGAAAACTTTTCCCCTTTCCAACAGTTGGCAAGCCAGCCAGACACTCATGGGACCCTGCTTTCCGCCTATAGTATGCTGCAACTAAGACATCCTGAGACATTTGAAAAAGTCTAGCAGAAAATAAGATGCCTTACCACGTCGGCCTCCCAGAACACTGCTTGCAAGATCTGGTGGAAGAAAAAGTGGTAAGAGTCCTTTCTATCTCTCTCTAAGTTTAGTTTAGCAGGAGAAAATTATTTGTGGATCTAGTTCCTTGGACTTAGCAACTCTTGGGGGTCCTTTTCCTTCAAGAAATGGTCAGTGATTTTTTGCTGTACCTGTCTGTTCTTGTATTTGTCATAAGGAGGATGAACTATAGGGCAGAATGCAGGCATAGGCCCTATAAGCCTGCTGCTGAGGGGGCCTCACAGACTAGTGAGTTAATATTTCTCACCAGACCAGTATCTATTTAGACAAACCTTGCTGTGGATCCTTTGTGTAAAAATCAAATGAGGGTTTTTCTTCCACCTTGCTCTGTGCCCTGAGAACTTGGCTTTCTGTCCAGTGAGAATATTCTCTCTGTTCTTAACCACCCAGAAGGTGCATTTATGTGGGTGCATCTGGTGGCTAATCAAATAGACTGGAGTTCTGAGACATGAATTTTCACAAGTAACACGCTCTTTGTCTGCCCATGCCAGCCCTCAGGAAAGTTTTTCATATGGGATCCCTGTCAATAAAGGACCTTTGTCACCTCAACCTAAATTGTTTGTTAGTACTAGAAAAATCCCATTCCAGGAGCACCTACTGGATTCCATAAATTTGTGGGCTTATGGCTGGAGGTACTCAATTTTGTGGGACACCAGATACACTGTTTTCACTACATCATTGTTACTGCTTGTAGAAAAAGTGGAACACTAGAAGATGGTCATGTCCCAGGTCTCAGGTGAGTCCCTGGGACAGGCTGCCAAGTGAGGGTCCTTGGCTTCACACAGGAAAGAATTCAAGAGTGAGACATAGTAAAGTGAAAGCAGGTTTATTTGGAGAGATACACACTCCATAGACAGAGTGTAGGCTTTCTTAGAAGGCAAGAGACAGCCACAGAGCATGGGGTTGTCTAGGAAAGTGAGAGTGGCCCCAAGGTGTGGGAGTGGTTACTTTTTATGGGCTGAGTAATTTCATAGGTTAATAAATGGGAGGAATATTCTAACTATCTTGGAGAAGGGGTGAGGATTTCCAGGAATTGGTGCACCACCCACTTTTTGGCCTTTTATGGTGGACCTCAGAACTGTCAGGGTGCCTGTGGGTGTGTCACTTAGCATGCTAATGCATTACAATGAACGTATAATGAAGCTCAAGATCTACTGGAAGTCAAATCTTCTGCCATCTTGGGCCTAATAGGTTCTAACCATTTTTTTGGTGTTCCATTCTTCTTAATTGTTGTGTCATTCTTTTAATAGTTGTGCCCTGTCTCCTTCCTTCCTGTCTCACAAAGGGCTTTTACTTTCTTATACTAAGTGTGGAAATAAATATTTGGATCTTGTGAGGACTACATACTCTTGTGAGATGCCTCTTTTTTTTTTTTTTTTTTTT
>NW_020174301.1:11610126-11641532 GCF_003031525.2 Neophocaena asiaeorientalis asiaeorientalis | reverse complement strand
GCATGTGGGATGCTCCCGGACCAGGGCACGAACTGCAGACAGACTCTCAACCACTGCACCACAAGGGAAGCCCATGAGATGCCTCTTGCATATTGTGTTAATCCATAAAAAAAGACTTACTGGTTTGTCACTATTTGAAATTAATAAAATCTCCTACTTGTCAATGGTCAGGTGAAGGATCTTTAAACTGGCTATATTTATAAGAAAAAAACTTTCTCGAGAGCTTTTATTATAAACATCTGTTATATTGGTACTTATGGGATCAAACTGAAGGAAAAAAAAGTATAATGACCAGCCTTAAGGAATCCTTTACTAAGATGGAAAAAAAAAAACTTAAAACAAAGATACAACATAAAATCTTCTTCTTAAAACCCTTTCTCTTCAGCAATTCCCCAGACCTCCTAAAAGTAATCAGAAAATAAATAATCTGGAAGGGTATATTCAAGGGCTTATTTAAAAAAAAAGCTGTTTTTGTCTTGCAAATCTCTACAAAAGGAGAAGTACTATTCTAGAAATATGTCAAGACCCACCTATATTTACCATTCACAAGGCCTTACATATCCCTCTCAAAATACTTGTAGGATATTTGCGAAAATTGTTCTGTACCCAGGAAAAAATTTAATAATACTACTCTAACACTTATGATAATAGACAAATATACTACAAAAGTCCTAGGAGAAAACTTATGTTTTAATATCTCCCCCCTAAAGTTATAAAACTCATCATGTCTTTGAAATGTAAACACAGCCCACATTGCCTGAGACTAAACACAGATTATATAAATTGGTAGAACTTGAAACTAAGGAATAAAATTGAAAAGGGAACAAGATCTTTTAAAACACAAACTGCTATAAGAACTCTTACCCAAACAGTCTCCTTAAAATTGCTTGTTAAGGGTAAATACAGATTATAAAAACCTTATCCACAAATAAAAAAATAGTTTAGCTATCTGAGTAAACTTAGTTTATTCCAACTGTTACTTATAAACTAGTGGGCTTTGTATTGTACCTGATTCATGACTATACTTTCAAAATGAAAACTGTAAGCTCTTTTGTTGTGTCTGTCTATATGTGCGCATATATGGTGTTTAGATATGGTGTTTTTCTACCTCTAGATAATATTGACAAAATTAATTTGTATAAGAACTCTAGTTAATTGGCTTAAACAAGCACTTATATATATTTTTAAATGTAATAAAAACTAACAACAAAGTTTTTCAAAGTTACATGATCTAGGATAATCTTTAGTAAATAAAAGCTAATTTTAAGATTGTTGGTTTAATTTATACCAGTATGTCTTCAGAGTTAGCATTAAATATATGTAATGCAAAACCAGTTCTAAGAGTGAAGTTTATAGTAATACAATCTCACCTCAAGAAACAAGAAAAATCTCAAATAAAAAAATCTAACCTTACACCTAAAGCAACTAGAGAAATAAGAACAAAGAAAACACAAACTCAGTAGAAAGAATGAAATCATAAAGATCAGAGCAGAAATAAATGAAATAAAAATGAAGAAAACAATAGCAAAAATCAATAAAACTAAAAGTTGGTTCTTTGAGAAGATAAACCTTTAGCCAGACTCATCAGGAAAAAAAGGGAAGGACACAAATCAATAAAATTAGAAATGAAAATGGAGACATCATAACTGACACCACAGAAATACAAAGGATTATAAGAGACTACTAGAAACAACTATATGCCAATGAAATAGACAACCATGAAGAAATGGACAAATTCTTGGAAAGGTACAATTTTCCAATACTTATCCAGGAAGAATTACATAATATAAACAAGACCTCTCACAAGTAATAAAATTGAAACTGTAATTTTAAAACTTCCAACAAACAAAAGTGCAGGACCAGACAGCTTCACAGGCCAATTCTATCAAACATTTAGAGAAGAGCAAACACCAATCTTTCTCAAACAATTCTAAGAAAATGCAGAGGGAGGAACACACCCAAATTCTTTCTACAAGGCCACCATCACCCTGATACCAAAACTAAAGATATCAAAAAAAGAAAAAAGAAAGAAAAAGAAATAAAATTAGAGACCAATATTACTGATGAACATAGATGCAAATATCCTGAACAAAATACTAGCAAACAGAATCCAACAACACATTAAAAGAATCATACATGATGAACAAATGGGGTTTATCCCAGGGATGAAGAGTTTTCAATATATGCAAATCAATCAATGTGATACACCATATTAACAAATTGAGAGGCTTCCCTCGTGGCACAGTGGTTGAGAATCTGCCTGCTAATACAGGGGACATGGGTTCGAGACCTGGTCTGGTAGGATCCCACATGCCGCAGAGCAACTAAGCCCATGAGCCACAACTACTGAGCCTGCGCATTTGGAGCCTGTGCTCTGCAATAAGAGAGGCCACGATAGTGAGAGGCCTTCACACCATGATGAAGATTGGCCCCCACTTGCCACAACTAGAGAAAGCCCTCGCACAGAAACGAAGACCCAACACAGCAAAAATTAATTAATTAATTAATAATCTCCTACCCCCAACATCTTCTTTTAAAAAAAAAATATTAAGGAATAAAAACCAGATGATCATCTCAATAGATGGAGAAAAAGCTTTGGACAAAATTTAATGCCAATTTATGATAAAAACTCTCCAGAAAATGGGCATAGAGGGAACCTATCTAAACATAATAAAGGCCATATGTGACTAACTCTCAACAAACATTATTCTCAATGGTTAAAAACAGAAAGCATTTCATTTAAAATCAGGAACAAGTTAAGGATGGTCATTCTCACTACTCCTATTCAACATAGTTTTGCATGTGCTAGGGACAGCAATCAGAGAAAAAAAGAAATAAAAGGAATAAAAACTGGAGGAGGAGAAATAAAACTGTCACTGTTTGCAGGAACATAAAATTCTTGCATTCCTATACACTAAGAACAAAAGATCAGAAAGAGAAATTAAGGAAACTATCACATTTACCACCACAACAAAAACAATAAAACACCTAGGCATAAACCTACCTAAGGAGGCAAAAGGCTTGTACTAAGAAAACTATAAAACACTGATGAAAGAAATCAAAGATGACATAAACAGATGGGGAAATATACCATGTTCTTGGATTGGAACAACCAATATCGTAAAAATGACTGTACTACACAAAACAATCTACAGATTCCTTGCAATACCTATTAAACTACCAACGGCATTTTTCACAGAATTAGAAAAATATTTTACAATTTGTATGGAAACACCAAAACCACAGAATAGCTAAAGCAATCTTACGAAAGAGAAATGGAGCTGGAGGAAACAGGATCCTTGATGTCACATTATACTACAAAGCTACATTAATCAAGAGAGTATGGTACTGGCACAAAGACAGAAATATAGATCAAAAGCCCCGAGATAAACCCACACACATATGGTCACCTAAATTAGGACAAAGGAAGCAAGAAAATACAGTGCAGAAAAGACTGCCTCTTCAATAAGTGGTGCTGGGGAAACTGGACAGCTACATGTAAAAAAATGAAATTAGAACACTACCTAACACAAAATACAAAAAAAAATACAAAATGGATTAAAAACCTAATATGAGAGATTTGAGAAGATGGTGGAAGAGTAAGACGTGGAGATCTCCTTCCACCACACAGATACATCAGAAATACATCTACACGTGGAACTGCTCCTATAGAACACCAGCTGAATGCTGGCAGAAGACCTCAGACCTCCCAAAAGGCAAGAAACTCCCTACATACCTGGGTAGGGCAAAAGAAAACAGAAAATACAGAGACAAAAGAATAGGGATGGGACATTCACCAGTGGGAGAGAGCTGTGAAGGAGGAAAGGTTTCCACACACTAGAAGCCCCTTCATGGGCAGAGACTGCAGGTGGCAGAGGGGGAAGCTTCAGAGCCACGGAGGAGAGTGCATGCAACAGGGGTGCAGAGGGAAAATCACAGAGATTCCCACACAGAGGATTGGTGCTCCCCAGCACTCACCAGCCCTAGAGGCCTGTATGCTCACCACCGGGATGGGCAGGGGCAGGAGGCTGAGGCTCGAGCTTCAGTCAGATGCAGGGAGAGGACTGGGGTTGGTGGTGTGAACACAGCCTGAAGGGGTTAGTGCACCACGGCTAGCTGGGAGGGAGTCCGGGGAAAAGTCTGGAGCTGCTGAAGAGACAAGAGACTTTTTCTTGCCTCTTTGTTTTCTGGTGCACTAGCAGAGGGGATTAAGAGTGCTGCTTTAAGGAGCTCCAGAGATGGGCATGAGCCATGGCTATCAGCACGGACCCTAGAGATGGACGTGAGACGCTAAGGCTGCTGATTCAGCCACTAAGAAGCCTGTGTGCCAGCACAGGTCATGATCCCCACCTCCCCCTCTTGGAAGCCTGTGCAGACCACCACTGCCAGGGACCCGTGATCCAGGGACAACTTCCACGGGAGAACACATGGCAGGCCTCAGGCTGATGCAACGTCAAGCTGGCCTCTGCTGCCGCAGGTTCACCCCATATCCGTACCCCTCCCTCCCCCCAGCCTGAGTGAGCCAGAGCCACCAAGTCAGCTGCTCCTTTAACCCTGTCCTGTCTGAGTGAAGAACATATGCGCTCAGGTGAATTACATGCAGTGGTGGGGCCAAATCCAAAGCTGAACCCCAGGAGCTGTGTGAAAAAAGAAGAGAAAGGATAATTTCTCCCAGCAGCCTCAGAAGCAGCAGATTAAAACTCCACAATCAACTTGATGTACCCTGCATCTGTGGAATACCTGAATAGACAACGAATCATCCCAAGCTGAGGAGTTGGACTTTGGGAACAATGATATATCTGTGTTTTTCCCTTTTTCTCTTTTTGTGAGTGTGTATGTGTAAGCTTCTGTGTGTGATTGTGTCCGTATAGCTTTGCTTTCACGATTTATCCTAGGGTTCTGTCCATTGGCTTTTTTTTTTACTTTTAAAATTTTTTTTCTTAATAATTATTTTTTAATAACTTTATTTTATTTTATCTTTATTTTATTTTATCCTCTTTCTTTCTTTCTTTCTTTCTTTCTTTCTTTCTTTCTTTCTTTCTTTCTATTTTTTCTCCTTTTTATTCTGAGCCATGTGGAGGACAGGCTCTTGGTGCTCCAGCCAGGCGTCAGGGCTGTGCCATTGAGGTGGGAGAGCCAAGTTCAGGACACTGGTCCACAAGATACCTCCAGGCTCCACGTAATATCAAACAGTGAAAATCTCCCAGAGATCTTCATCTCAACACCAAGACCCAGCTTCACTCAATGACCAGCAAGAAACAGTGCCAGACACCAATGCTAAACAACTAGCAAGACAGGAACACTGCCTCATCCAATAGCAGAGAGGCTGCCTAAAATCATAATAAGGCCACAGACACCCCGAAAAACGCCACCAGACATAGACCTTCTCACCTGAGAGACAAGATCAAGCATCAACCACCAGAACACAGCCACTAGTCCCCTCCACCAGGAAAGCTACACCAGTCACTAAACCAAACTTAGCCACTGGGGCCAGACATCAAAAACAACGGGAACAACGAACTTGCAGGCTGCAAAAAGGAGACCCCAAACACAATATGATAAGCAAAATGAAAAGACAGAAAAACACAAGAAGATGAAGGAGGAAGGTAAAAACACAGCAGACCTAACAAATGAAGAGGAGACAAGCAGTCTACCTGAAAAAGAATTTAGGAAAATGATAGTAAAGATGATCCAAAATCTTGGAAATAGAACAGACAAAATGCAAGAAACATTTAACAAGGACCTAGAAGAACTAAAGAGGAAACAAGCAATTATGAAAAACACAATAAATGAAATTAAAAATACTCTAGAAGGGATCAATAGCAGAATAATTGAGACAGAAGGACAGATAAGTGACCTGGAAGATAAAATGGTGGAAATAACTACAGCAGAGCAGAATAAACAAAAAGAATGAAAATAACTGAGGACAGTCTCAGAGACCTCTGGGACAACATTAAATGCACCAACATTCAAATTATAGGGGTTCCAGAAGAAGAAGAGAAAAAGAAAGGGACTGAGAAAATATTTGAAGAGATTATAGTTGAAAAGTTCCCTAATATGGGAAAGGAAATAGTTAATCAAGTCCAGGAAGCACAGAGAGTCCCATACAAGATAAATCCAAGGAGAACCACATCAAGACATATATTAATCAAATTATCAAATCTTAAATACAGAGAAAACATATTAAAAGCAAAAAGGGAAAAACAACAAATAACACACAAGCGAATCCCCATAAGGTTAACAGCTGATCATTCAGCAGAAACTCTGCAAGCCAGAATGGAGTGGCAGGACATATTTAAAGTGATGAAGGAGAAAATCCTACAACCAAGATTACTCTACCAAGCAAGGATCTCATTCAGATTTGATGGAGAAATTAAAACCTTTACAGACAAGCAAAAGCTGAGAGAGTTTAGCACCACCAAACGAGCTTTACAACTCTAGAAACTTCTAGGAACTTCTCTAGACAAGAAACACAAGAGAAGGAAAAGACCTACAATAACAAACCCAAAACAATTAAGAAAATGGCAATAGGAACATACATATCAATAATTACCTTAAATGTAAATGGATTAAATGCTCCCACCGAAAGACACAGACTGTGTGAATGGAAACAAGAACAAGATCAATATATAGGTTGTCTACAAGAGATCCACTTTAGACCTAGGGACACATACAGACTGAAAGTGAGGGGATGGAAAGAGATATTCAATGGAAATGGAAATCAGAAGAAAGCTGGAGTACCAATTCTCATATTAGACAAAATAGACTTTAAAATAAAGACTATTAGAAGAGACAAAGAAGGACACTACATAATTATCAAAAGATCAATTCAAGAAGAAGATATAACAGTTGTAAATATTTGTGCACCCAACATGGAAGCACCTAAATACATAAGACAAATACTAACAGCCATAAAAGGGGAAATCCACAGTAACACAATCATACTAGTGGACTTTAACACCCCACTTTCACCAATGGACAGATCATGCAAAATGAAAATAAAGAAACACAAGCTTTAAATGATATATTACACAACATGGACTTAGTTGATATTTATAGGACATTCCATACAAATAAACAGAATACATTTTCTTCACAAGTGCTCATGGAACATTCTGCAGGAAAGATCATAACTTGGGTCACAAACCTAGCCTTTGTAGATTTAAGAAAGTTGAAATTGTATCAAGTATCTTTTCCCACTGCAATGCTATGAGACTAGATATCAATTACAGGAAAAAATCTGGAAAAAAAAACAAACACATGGAGGCTAAGCAATACACTACTTAATAACAAAGTGATCACTGAAGAAATCAAAGAGGAAAAAAAAAATACTAGAAACAAATGAAAATGGAGACACGATTACCCAAAACCTATGGGAAGCAGCAAAAGCAGGTCTCAGAGGGAAGTTTATAGCAATACAACCCTACCTTAAGAAACAGGAAACATCTCAAATAAAGAACCTAAACATGCACCTAAAGCATTTAGAGAAAGCAGAACAAAAATAACCCCAAAGTTAACAGAAGGAAAGAAATTATAAAGGTTAGATCAGAAATTAATGAAAAAGAAATGAAGGAAACAATAGCAAAGATTAATAAGACTAAAAGCTAGTTCTTTGACAGGATAAACAAAATTGATAAATGATTAGCCAGACACATCAAGAAAATAAGGTAGAAGATTCAAATCAATAGAATTAGAAATGAAAAAGGAGAAGTAACAACTGACACTGCAGAAGTACAAAGGATCATGACAGATTACTACAAGCAACTCTAGGCCAATAAATGGACAACCTGGAAGAAATGGACAAATTCTTAGAATTGCACAACGTGCGGAGACAAAAACAGGAAGAAATAAAAATATGAACAGACCAATCATGAGCATTGAAATTGAGACTCTTATTAAAAATCTGCCAACAAACAAAAGCCCAGGACTAGATGGCTTCACAGGCGAATTCTATCAAACATTCAGAGAAGAGCTAACACTTATCTTTCTCAAACTCTTTCAAAACATAGCAGAGGAAGGAACACTCCCAGACTCATTCTATGAGACCACCATCACCCTGATACCAAAACCAGACAAAGATGTCACAAAGAAAGAAAACTACAGGCCAGTATCACTGATGAGAGTAAATGCAAAAATCCGCAACAAAATACTAGCAAACAGAATCCAACAACACATTAAAAGGATCATACACCATGATCAAGTGGGGTTTATTCCAGGAATGCAAGGATTCTTCAATACACGCAAATCAATCAATGTGATACACCCTATTAACAAACTGAAGAAGAAAAAACATAAGATCATCTCAATAGATGCAGAGAAAGCTTTTGACAAAATTCAACACCCATTTATGATAAAAACCCTGCAGAAAGTAGGCATAGAGGGAACTTTCCTCAACATAATAAAGGCCATATATGACAAACCCACAGCCATCATCCTCAATGGTGAAAACCTGAAACCATTTCCACTAAGATCAGGAACCAGACAAGGTTGCCCACTCTCACCACTCTTATTCCAAATAATTTTGGAAGTTTTAGCCACAGCAATCAGAGAAGAAAAAGAAATAAAATGAATCCAAATCAGCAAAGAAGAAGTGTAGCTGTCACTGTTTCCAGATGACGTGATACTATACAAAGAGAATCCTAAAGATGCTACCAGAAAACTACTAGAGCTAATTAATGAATTTGGTAAAGTAGCAGGATACAAAATTAATGCACAGAAATCCCTTCCTTTCTTATACACTAATGATGAAAAATTTGAAAGTGAAATTAAGAAAACACTCTCATTTACCATTGCAACAAAAAGAATAAAATATCTAAGAATAAACCTACCTAAGTAGACAAAAGATCTGTATGCAGAAAATTATAAGACACTGATGAAAGAAATTAAATATGTTGCACATTGATGGAGAGATATACCATGTTCTTGGATTGGAAGAATCAACTTTGTGAAAATGATTCTACTACCCAAAGCAACCTACAGATTCAATGCAATCCCTATCAAACTACCACTGGCACTTTTCACAGAAGTGGAACAAAATATTTCACAAATTTTATGGAAACACAATAGACCCCAAATATCTAAAGCAATCTTGAGAATGAAAAATGGAGCTGTCAGAATCAGGCTCCCTTGCTTCAGACTATACTACAAAGGTACAGTAATGAAGACAGTATGGTACTGCCACAAAAACAGAAATATAGATCAATGGAAAAGGATAGAAAGCCCAGAGCTAAACCCACACACATATGGTCACCTTATTTATTTATTTATTTATTTTTGTGGTATTCGGGTTTCTCACTGTTGCAGCCTCTCCCGTTTTGGAGCACAGGCTCTGGACGCACAGGCACAGGAGCCATGGCTCATGGACCTAGCTGCTCCACCGCATGTGGGATCTTCCCAGACTGGGGCACGAACCCTTGTCCCCTGCATCAGCAGGCAGACTCTCAACCACTCTGCCACCAGGGAAGCCCCAACTTATCTTTCATAAAGGAGGCAACAATATACAGTTGAGAAAAGACAGCCTCTTCAATAAGTGTTGCTGGGAAAACTGGACAGGTACATGTAAATGTATGAAATTAAAAAACTCCCTAACACCATACACAAAATTAAACCCAAAATGGATTAAAAAACTAAATGTAAGGCCAGACACTATAAAACTCTTAGAGGAAAACATAAGCATAACATTCTGTGACATAAATCACAGCAAGATCCTTTTTGACCTATCTCCTAGAGAAATGGAAATAAAAACAAAAATAAACAAATGGGACCTAATGAAACTTCAAAGCTTTTGCACAGCAATGGAAACCATAAACAAGACCAAAAGACAACCCACAGAATGGGAGAAAATACTTGCAAATGATGCAACTGACAAAGGATTAATCTGCAAAATTTACAAGCATCTCATGCAGGTCAATAACAAAAAAACAAACAACCCAATCCAAAAATGGCCCGAAGACCTAAACAGACATTTCTCCAAAGACGATATACAGACTGCCAACAAACACATGAAAGAATGCTCAACATCATTAATCATCAGAGAAATGCAAACCAAAAGTACAATGAGATGTCATCTCACACCAGTCAGAATAGCCATCATCAAAAAATCTAGAAACAATAAATGCTTGAATGAGTGTGAAGAAAAAGGAACTCTCTTGCACTGTTGGTGGGAATGTAAACTGATACAGCTAATATGGAGAAGAGTATGGAAGTTCCTTAAAAAACTACAAATTGAACTACCATGCGACCCAGCAATCCCACTACTGGGCATATACCCTAAGAACACCGTAATTTAAAAAGAGTCATGTACCAAAATGTTCATTGCGGCTCTATTTACAATAGCCAGTACTTTGAAGCAACCTAAGTGTCCATCATCAGATGAGTGGATAAAGAAGATGTGGCACATATATACAACGGAATATTACTCAGCCATCAAAAGAAACGAAATTCAGTTTTTTGTAGTGAGGTGTATGGACCTAGATTCTGTCATACAGAGTGAAGTAAGTCATAAATAGAAAAACAAATACCGTATGCTAACACATATATATGGAATCTAAGAAAAAAATGTCATGAAAAACCTAGGGGTAAGACGGGAATAAAGACACAGTCCTACTAGAGCATGGACTTGAGGTTATGGTGAGGGGAAAGGGTAAGCTGTGACAAAGTGAGAGAGTGGCATGGACATATATACACTACCATACATAAAATAGATAGCTTGTGGGAAGCAGCCGCATAGAACAGGGAGATCAGCTAGGTGGTTTGTTACCACATACAGGGGTGGGATAGGTAGGGTGGGAGGGAGGGAGATGCAAGAGAGAAAAGATATGGGAAAATATGTATATGTATAACTGAATCACTTTGTTATAAAGCAGAAGCTAACACACTATTATAAAGAAATTATACTCCACTAAAGATGTTTTTTAAAAAAAAACTAAATATAAGAACGGACACTATAAAACTCTTAGAGGAAAACAGAAGAAAAACACTCTTTGACATGAACCACAGCAAGACCTTTTTTGACCCACCTTGTATAGTAATGAAAATAAAACAGAAATGAACAAATGCAACCTAATTAAACTTAAAAGCTTTTACACAACAAAGGAAAGCATAAACAAGACCAAAAGACAACCCTCAGAATGGGGGAAAATATTTGCAAATGAAGCTGCAGGGAAAGGATTAATCTCCAAAATATACAAATAGCCCATGAAGGTCAATATTAAAAAAACAAACCACCCAATTAAAAAATGGGCAGAAGACCCAAATAGACATTTCACCAAGGAAAACATACAGATCGCCAAGAAGCACATGAAAAAATGCTCGACATCACTAATTATTAGAGAAATGCAAATCAAAACTACAATGAGGTATCAACTCACACCAGTCAGAATGGTCATCATCAAAAAATCTACAAATAGTAAATGCTTGAGAAGGTATGGAGAAAAGGGAACCCTTTTGCACTGTTGGTGAAAATGTAAATTGATACAGCCACTATGGAGAACAGCATGGAGATTACTTAAAGAACTAAAAATAGAGCTACCATATGACCCAGCAATCCCACTACTGGGCATATACCCTGAGAAAACCATAATTCAAAAGGACACATGTTCTGCAGTGTTCATTGCCATTCTATTTGCAATAGCCAGGCCATGGAAAAAACCTAAATGTCCAATGACAGATGAATGAATAAAGAATATGTGTTACATATATACAATGGAATATTACTCAGCCATAAAACGGAATGAAATTGGGTCATTTGTAGAGATGTGGATGGATCTAGAGTCTGTCATACATTGTGAAGTAAGCCAGAAAGACAAAAACGAATACCATAGATTAACTCATATTTGTGGAATCTAGAAAAATAGTACAGATGTACCTATTTGCAGGGCAGGAATAGAGACATATACCTAGGGGATGGACACGTGAACACAGGGCGTGAAAGGGAGGGTGGGATAAGTTGAGAGACTAGGTTTCACAAAAATAGACTACCATGTGTAAAATAGATAGCTAGTGCGAACCTGTTGTATAGCACAAGGGGCTCTCCTCAATGCTCTGTGATGACCTAGATGTGTGGGATTGGGGTGTGGGGTGGGAGAGATGTCTAAGAGAGAGGGGATATAAGTAACCATATAGCTGATTCACTTCATTGTAGAACAGAAACTTGCACAAAATTTTAAAGCAATTATACTCCAATAAAATATTTAAAAAAAAAAAAATATTAATTAATTAATTTTTCAAAATACCAATAAATAACTGTTGTTCAACCTGGGTTTACTAATCAAGTGGGCTTATGTTGTCTCTGTTGCAAAGTATTCAGAAAAACAAATAAATTTAAGGTAATGACTGTTTTAAAGTCTAATGAAATTTTCATGAGTAATCTAAGAATTATTTTAAAGAACAATGAAATAAATATATTTCAGTAAGAATTTTTTAGATAAACTTTTTAACAATAATTATTTTATGATATGTCTACTTATTGTCTTAAGTCTCTGGTAATTTACATCCTTAGAGTTTTGCTAAGTTCAGTTAAATGATGGGAAATCATTGAATGTCAAGATCATTTCAAAATAAGATTAAACAATGAAATATTCATTGTTAAACAGGTTTTAGTTTACCTACATTTTAAAAAATTAATTTATTAATTATTTTATTTTTGGCTGTGTTGGGTCTTCCTTTCTGTGCGAGGGCTTTATCTAGTTGCAGCAAGCAGGGGCCACTCCTCATAGCGGTGCATGGGTCTCTCACTATCGCGGCCTCTCTTGTTGCAGAGCACAGGCTCCAGACGCGCAGGCTCAGTAGTTGTGGCTCACGGGCCCAGTTGCTCCGTGGCATGTGGGATCCTCAGAGACCAGGGCTCGGACCCGTGTCCCCTGCACTGGCCGTCAGACTCTCAACCACTGTGCCACCAGGGAAGCCCAGTTTACCTACTTTTGACCTCTTATTACAGAGAAACTAAGTATTCTGTGTCTATTAGTAAATATATTGTGTGCTTTGTTAAAAGTTTATACTATGGAGTAGCATATATTTCTAGAAAGTATAAAATGCATCTATAAGTATTCCAAACCACAAAATGTTAAGACATTTCACAATTGTTTCCTTCTTTAATTTTACTAAAAGATAAGATTTCAAAGGATTAAAAATTCTAATTAATACTTTTGATTAAAGCTACCAGATATAATAATAGAAATAAGATATTTTGGGGGTAAGAAAAGTTATTAGGCATGAAGTTGTTTTTGTTAAGAGAAAAATAAAGTGATTTTGTCCTAAAGCTGGTTATTTCTCAACGGGAAAGTAAACAACAGACAATCTAAAATGAACATAAAAAGTTGTAAAAGTTTTGTAAAAAAGGAATCGTTTGAAATGAATTGTATGTGTGGTCAGGACTGGATAAGATTGGAATAAGTTTAACTAGGTAAATGAGTTTTATTATCAAAAGTAAACTAATGCAAATTGGAATTTGGTTTTCTCTCTGTTAAAAAGACAACGTTTTTTCTCTATTGGTATGTTCTTGATAATAAGAGATTAAGAAGCTTTTTCTTTACATTTAATTAAACTTCTTAGGAAAAAGCAAAAATTGCATGACTTGTCAAAATATCGTTTATGTTCTATGTTGTCTTTATCAAGTTTTTGATTACTTAAGTAAACCCTAGTCCTCTCAGTAATAAAAGAGCTAAGTTTTTGTCAGAACTATATAACTTTCTATATTTGCTTATGAAAATTTGTTATTTTGGTTAAATGAATATCTAAGCATTGTTTCACAGTGACCTATTTGACTAAGTGTTTTAAAACCTTTTTGATGTTTTAGACAGCATTTCCCAAAATAAAATACTAAATAAAGTCTTTTAGACTTAGAACTAACTGTGATATATGGCAGTGGTCCCCAACTTTTTTGGCACCAAGGACTGGTTTCTTGGAAGACAATTTTTCCATGGACAGGATAGGGGGAGGATGGTTCAGGTAGTAATGCGAGCAAAAAGGAGCAATGAGGAGTGGCAGAAGAAGCTTCACTCACTTGCCCACCACTCATTTTCTGCTGTGTGGACTGGTTCCTAACAGGCCACAGACTGGTACTGGTTTGCAGCCTGGGGTTTGGGAACCCCTAATATATGGGATATTTCAGACAGCCCTGAAATATCTCAAAGATATGTTTCCTCTCCTTATAAAAAGAGATATATTAAACTACTTACACATACATGATATGTTAAATTACATGGAAAGCATTAAATAAGATGTATCTTTAAGCCTTCTTTACGTTGTATCTGTATAGGTATGTACTATAAATGCTCCAGAAATTGTGTGAAATTCCTGGAAGTCTTATATGTCCTGACTGAAAAACGTTATCTATCATCAAAACTGAGGCTCGGGCTTCCCTGGTGGAACAGTGGTTGAGAGTCAGCCTGTCGATGCAGGGGGCACTGGTTCGTGCCCCACTCTGGGAAGATCCCACATGCCACGGAGCAGCTGGGCCCATGAGCCATGGCCACTGAGCCTGCACGCCCAGAGCCTGTGCTCTTCAATGGGAGAGGCCACAACAGTGAGAGGCCAGCATACCACCAAAACAAAACAAAACAAAACAAAACAAAAAAACTGAGGCTCACTCTAAAAGGACTGAACCAGAGTATCAGGAAGTGTGCTGTGACTTTCATGCCAAGGCATAAGCAACAAAATAATCTGTAAAGATTGTGACACATGTGAATGAAGTCCATTTGATTTCTGCAAAAATTTGACCACTAATTGCCATACTTTTGCCATGCTGACGTCTCTGTAAGATGGAAACAGTCTTCTCCTGAATCAGAAAGTTTAAGATAAGAGTTTCCAAGAGGTCGGAGTAGGAGGAGGGCGTGGAGTTCATTTTCCCCCACAAATACATTAAGAATACATCTGCAAATGGAACAACTCTCACAGAGCACCTGCTGAAAACTAGCAGAAGACCTTGGACACCTAACAGGACCAGAAAGATTCCCAAATAACCAGGTAGGATGAAAGAAAAAATAAAGGAAAAGGAAGAGGAGTGGAAGCGGGGTGGAAACTGTCCCTTTGCCAGGGAGCTAAAGGCAAGGAGTTCTTTCATCTAGGGAAACTCCCTCACTGATGGGAGACCAGCTGGGACAGAAGGGGAGACTCAGGGGCTCAGAGGAGAGCCCAGCAACCAGTCTATAGCAGGCAGGACAGAGTGAGACCTATACAGATGGTCTGTGCCACAGCCCTGCATGTCCCAGCCTTATTCAGGTTTCTGCTGTTGCCACAGGGGCTGGGTGCTGGAACGTGGGGTTTGGAGAGCAGATCTGGGGAGAGGACCACGGTTGGCTATGAGGAGACAGCCTGAGGGGACAGGAATGAGGAGCTGCACAACCAGAAATGCTCATGGAGGAAACACTCAAAGAAGCAAAGCACTGTTGTTGAGTGACTTGCAAAGATTGGGACCACCATTGCAGCCCCTCTTCTCATATGCATGCTCCTGCCTCCATGGGCACTAGAGTGTCCTTGCTGGAGCTGGCTGGTGCACCCCTGCCATCACCTCCTCCACCATCCTCCCCACCCTCGGTGACAGACCCACCTAATTGCCACCTGACATGCTCATACGTCAGGTGGCTCCCTCCTGCCTGGGTGGCTTGCTGGCCTTGATTGCCTCCTCAGATCCTTCCTGCCTGATGGGCTTATGTGAAGCAGACTCCAGTGGGAGGATCACAAGCAGAGGTAGGGCTGAAACCATAGTTGAGCCCCAGGGGCTGCGTGATTTAGGAAAAAGAGTTGAAATCTCTCCTTGTGCAGTGCAAACCATCATGTTACACCTCCGCTGATGGCTTCCTAAATTAAGCATCTGTGAAAA
Organism: Neophocaena asiaeorientalis asiaeorientalis; assembly: GCF_003031525.2. Taxonomy (NCBI): domain Eukaryota; kingdom Metazoa; phylum Chordata; class Mammalia; order Artiodactyla; family Phocoenidae; genus Neophocaena; species Neophocaena asiaeorientalis. Next base: position 11,625,712 of record NW_020174301.1, on the reverse strand, counting down.
GTCCGAAAGGACAGGAAGTGCTCCAGCAGCTGGGATGGGTCTGGCTTTAGCAGCTGTGGGCTTTGTGGGCATGTACACATGGGGGTTGGACCAAACCAGAGGATGAACTGCCTCCATAGCTCCTACAGTGGGTCCAGGTACAAGACTACTGAAGTCATGTGACCACATCTCAGTGGATCTGCACCAGTGGCCTGGTGAAAACAATGCCTGGCAGTCACCAGGGTCAGCTTCCAGCAATTCCCACAGTTAATGTGGGACTGAGAGCAGTGCCAAAAACAGTGTATTTTCTGAGCTCACACAGTGGACAAAAGGGGACACAACAGAGCACATTCATAGGTGAACACCACCAGAGGAGGAATACTCAGTTGTTTCGCTCCCAGTGGGAGTGCTCCAATCCTGCCTAACTTGCACCACAGATCAGAAACACAGCTAAGAAACAAATCTGGAGGTCTCTACTCCAAAAACTAGGGAGAAGACACTGCCCCTGACAGGGCAGTGACAACCACGGAGCAAAGGGAAGGTTTTGCTCAACATCCAGGGCAAGCTCTGGTCACCAAAACACCAATCAAACCCACAATCAAGGGGACATTGGCACAATCCTCAGGACCAACCTCACCTACCAGGGGACAGACACCAGAAGCCACAGAAACTATGATCCTGCAGCCTGTGGAAAGGAGACCACAAACACAGTAAGTCGGGCAAAATGAAAAGACAAAGATGTTGCAGATGAATGAGCAAGATAAAAACCTACAGGAACATCTAAATGAAGAGGAGATAGGCAACCTACCTGAAAAATAATTCAGAGTAATGATAGGAAAGATGATTCAAGATCTCGGAAAAAGAATGGAGGCACAGATCAAAAAGATACAAGAAATATTTAACAAAGACCTAGAAGAACTAAAGAACAAACAGAGATGAACAATACAATAACTGAAATGAAAAATACACTAGAAAGAATCAATAGCAGGATAACCGAGGCAGAAGGATGGATAAGTGACATGGAAGACAGAACAGTAGAAATCTCTGTCGCAGAACAGAATAAAGAAAAAACAATGAAAACAAATGAGGACAGTCTCAAAGACTTCTGGGACAACATTAAAATAAACAACATTCGAATTATAGAGGTCCCAGAAGAAGAAAAAAAGAGAGGGTCTGAGAAAATATTTGAAGAATTTATAGACAAAAGCTTCTCTAACATGGGAAAGAAAATAGCTACCCAAGTCCAGGAAGCACAGAGAGTTCCATACAGGATGAAACCAAAGAGGAACATGCCAAGACACATATTAATCAAATGGACAAAAGTGAAAGGTAAAGAAAAAAATATTAAAAACAACAAGGGAAAAGCAACAAATAACACAATGGAATCCCCATAAAGTTATCACCTGATATTTCAGCAGAAACTCTGCAGGTCAGAAGTGAGTGGCGGGCTTCACTGGTGACCCAGTGGTTGGGAATCCACCTGCCAATGCAGGGGACATGGGTTCAAGCTCTGGTCCAGGAAGGTCCCACATGACATGGAGCAACTAAGCCCATGCACCACAACTACTGAAGGCCGTGTTCCACAACTACTGAAGGCCACATGCCTAGGGGACGTGATCTGCAACAAGAGATGCCACCACAATGAGAAGCAATCACACCACAAGGAAGACCCAACACAGCAAAAAATAAATTAATTAAATAAATAAGTTTAAAAAAAGAAGAAGGGGCTGGCATGATATATTTAAAGTGATGAAAGGGAAAATCCTACAACCACGAATACTCTAACCAGCAAGGCCTCATTCAGATTTGATGGAGAAATCAAAAGATTTACAGACAATCAAAAGCTGAGAGAATTCAGCATCACCAAACCAGCTTTAAAACAAATGATAAAGGAACTTCTCTAGGCAAGAAACACAAGAGAGGAGAACAAAGGGGGAAGGAAAGAAAAAAGACCTACAAAAACAAACCCAAAACAATTTTTAAAATGGCAATAGGAACATACATATCAATAATTACCATAAATGTAAATGGACTAAATGCTCCAGCCAAAAGACATAGACTGGCTGAATGGATACAAAAGCAAGACACATATATATGCTGTCTACAAGAGACCCACTCAGACCTAGGGACACATACAGACAGAAAGTGAGAGGATAGAAAAGTATATTCCATGCAAATGGAAATCAAAAGAAAGCTGGAGTAGCAATACTCATATCAGATGAAATAGATATTAAAATAAAGATGGTTACAAGAGACAAGGAAGGACACTACATAATGATCAAGGGATCAATCAAATAAGGTACAACAATTATAAATATATATGCACCCAACATAGGCATACCTCAATATATAAGAAAAATGCTAAGAACCATAAAAGGGGAAATCAACAGTAACACAATAATAGTGGGGGACTTTTAACACCTCATTTTCCTTAATGGATAGATCATCCAGACTGAAAATTAATAAGGAAACGTAAGTGTTAAATAACACATTAGACCAGATAGACTTAAATGATATCTACAGGACATTCCATCCAAAAGCAGCAGAATGCACTTTCTTCTAGTACACATGGAAAACTACTTGGGCCAAAAATCAACTCTCACTAAATTTCAGAAAATTGAAATAATATCATCTTTTCCAACCACAGTGCTATGAGATTAGATATCAATTACAGGAAAACGCTATAACAAACACAAAAACGTGGAGGATATCAATATATTACTAAATAACCAATGGATCACTGAAGAAATAAAAGGGGAAATCAAAAAATACCTAGAAACAAATGCCAACAAAAACACAATGACCAAAACCTATGGGATGCAGCAAAAGCAGTTCTATGAGGGAGGTATATAACAATACAATCCTAACTTAAGAAAAAAGAAAAATCTCAAATAAACAATGTAACTTTACACCTAAAGCAACTAGAGAAAGAAGAACAAACAAAACTCGACAGTAGTAGAGGGAAAGAAGTCATAAAGCCCAGAGCAGATACAAATGAAATAGAAAGGAAGGAAACAATAGTAAAGATCAATGAAATTGAAAGCTAGTTATTTGAGAAGATAAACAAATTGATATAGCTTTAATCAGACTCATCAAGAAAAAAGGGAAGGGACTCAAATCAATAAAATTAGAAATGAGCAGTTACAATGGACACCACAGAAATACAAAGGATCATAAGAGACTACTACAAGCAACTATATGGCAATGAAATGGACAAATAATTAGAAAGGTACCGACTTCCAAGACTGAACCAGGAAGAAATAGAAAATGTGAACGGACCAATCACAAATAAGGAAATGGAAAGTGATTAAAAATCTTTCACCAGAAAAAAATTCCACAAGCAGATGGCTTCACAGGCAAATTCTATCAAATATGTAGAGAAGATTTAATCCCTACACTTCTGAAATTCTTCCCAAAAATTGCAGAGGAAGGAAGACTCCCAAGATCATTCTATGAGGTCACTTTCACCCTGATAACAATACCAGAAGAAGAAATAACAGAAAAAAAAGAATATTACAGAACAATCTTATTGATAAACATCAACTCAAAAATACTAGCAAACCGAAGCCAACAACATATTAAAAGTATCATATGGGCTTCCCTGGTGGTGCAGTGGTTGAGAGTCCGCCTGCCGATGCAGGGGACACGGGTTCATGCCCTGGTCTGGGAAGATCCCACATGCCGTGGAGTGGCTGGGCCCATGAGTCATGGCCGCTGAGCCTGCACGTCTGGAGCCTGTGCTCCACAATGGGAGAGGCCACAACAGTGAGAGGCCCGTGTATTGAAAAAAAAAAAAAAGTATCTTACACCATGATCAAGTGGGATTTATCCCAGGGATACAGGGATTCTTCAGTATCCACAAATCAATCACTGTGATACACCACATCAACAAATTGAAAAAAAAAGTATGATCATCTCAATAGATATAGAACAAGCTTTTGAAAAAATTCAGCACCCATTTATGATAAAAACTCTCCAGAAAGTGGCATAGAGATAGCCTACCTGAACATAATAAAGGCCATATGCAACAAACCCATCATTCTCCATGGTGAAAAACTGAAAGCATTTCCTCTAAGATCAGGAACAAAAGGAGCATGTCCACTCTCACAACTAATATTCAACATAGTTTTGGAAGTCTTTGCCATGGCAATCAGAGAAGGAAAAGAAATAAAAGGAATCCAAATTGGCAAAGAATAAGTAAAATTGTCACTGCTTGCAAATGACATGATGTATACATAGAAAGTCCTAAAGATGCCACCAGAAAACAACTAGAACTATTCAATGACTTTGGTAAGGTTGCAGGATACAAAAGTAATACACAGAAATCACTTACATTCCTATACACTAACAACAAAATAACAGAAAGCAAAATCAAGGAAATAATCACACTTACCATTGCATTAGAAAGAATAAAATACATAGGAATAAACCTATCTAAGGAGGGAAAAGACCTGTGCTCTGAAAAATATAGATACTGATGAAAGAAATCAAATATAACACAAACAGATGGAGAAAGGTACCATGTTCTTGGATTGGAAGAACCAATATTGTGAAAATGACTATACAACCCAAAGCAATCTACAGATTTGATGCAACCCTTATCAAATAACTAATGGTATTTTTCACAAAATTAGGGTAAAAATTCTACAATTTGTGTGGAAACACAGAAGACCACAAATAGCCAAAGCAATAATGAAAAGGAAAAACGGCAATTAGGTTCCCTGACTTCAGACTATATGACAAAACTACAGTCATCAAAACTGTATGGTACTGGCACTAAAACAGAAATATAGATCAATGGAACAGGATAGAATGCCCAGAGATAAACCCATAAACCCATGGGCACCTAATCTATGACAAAGGAGTCAAGAATATACAATGGAGAAAAAATAGTTTCTTCAATAAGTGATGCTAGGAAAATAGGACAGCTACATGTAAAAGAATGAAATTAGAACACTTCCTAAACTTATACACAAAAAATAAACTCAAAATTGATTAAACACCTAAATGTAAGGCTGGATACTATAAAACACTTAGAGGAAAACATACGCAGAACACTCTGATGTAAATTGCAGCAAGATCTTTTTTGATACACCTCCAAAAATAATGAAAATACAAACAAAAATTAAGAAATGGGAACTAATTAAACAAAAGTTTTTTTAAACAGCAAGGGAAACCATAAGCAAAAAAGAAAAGATAACCCTCAGAGTGGGAAAAAAAATATTTGAAAACAAAGCAACCAACAAGGGATTAATTTCCAAAATATACAAATAGCTCGTGCAGCTCAATGTCAAGAGAAAACAATCAGTACAATGAAAAAATGAGTGGAAGTTCTAAATAGACATTTCTCCAAAGAAAACATACAGATGGCTAAAAAGCACATGCAAAGATGCTTAACATTACTAATTATCAGAGAAATGCAAATCAAAAGTACAGTGAGGTATTACCTCACACGGGTCAGAATGGCCATCATCAGAAAGTCTACTAATAACAAATGCTGAAAAGGGAGTGTAGAAAAGGGAACCCTCCTACACTGTTTGTGGGAATTTAAATTGGTACAGCCACTATGAAGAACAGTAAGGAGGTTCTTACAGAACTAAAAACAGAGCTACCTTATGATCCAGCAATCCTAGTCCTGGGCATATATTCAGCAGAAACTATAATTCAAAAAGATACATTCACTCCAATGTTCACTGCAGCACTATTCACAATAGCCAGGACAGGGAAGCAACCTAAATGTCCATCAGCAGAGTAATGGATACAGAAGACATGGTACATATAGACAATGGAATATTACTCAGCCATAAAAAAGAATGAAATAATGCCATTTGGAGAAACATGGATGGACTTAGAGATTGTCATACTGAGTGAATTATGTCGACAGAGAAAGACACATATCATATGATATCACTAATATGTGGAATCTAAAAAAGGGTACAAATAAACTTAACTACAAAACAGAAATTGAGTTGCAGGTGTAGAAAACAAACTTATGGTTACCAGGGCATTGGAGTGTAGGGAGAAATTGGAAAATTGGGATTGACATATACACACTACCATAAATAAAATAGTTAACTAATAAGGACCTAATGTATAGCAGAGGGAACTCTATTCAATACTCTGTAATGACCTACATGGGAAAATAATCTAAAAAAAAAAGTGGATATATGTACATGTACAACTGATTCACTTTGCTGTAGACCTGATACTAACATAACATTGTAAATCTACTGTACTCCAATAAATATTTAAACAAAAATAATTAATATGGGTAAACAATAACTATAAATTAAACAAACAGTACTGCCTATGGGAAATGCAAGACCATTTTTTGGTTCTTTCTGGCTTCCTGACAAATTATTTTGCATCCCTCCACCCACCATAGTGCATTTAAAATGACACAAGGTGTAAATAGACATAGTTTGAAGATTTCTATACAATTATGAAAACACTCTACTAGCAATATCCAACCTGTAAGGATCATAACCCTGGAAAATAACTCTTTGGTCCCCAGAGGCCTCAGATCTTTTCTTACTGTACTATTTAACACCTGCAACTAGACTTCATTCAGCTGCCGCTTAGTAGGGGTTATCAAAATGTTCTTGTTATTGTATGTATGTTGTCTAAATGGGTTGAAGCCTTCCCTTGCTGCAAGGCTCATGCCCTCACAGGGGCAAAAACTATTAGAAAACGTGTTTCCCACTGGGGGTGTACTTCCACAATGTCCAGTAAACAAGGCACATGCTTCACTGGGCAAATAACATGAGCCTTAACAAAATCTCTGCAAACTTCTCGGAATTATCCCTGTAATAGGGATATCACCATCAATCATCAGGCAATGTTGATCGACCTAATGGAAAAACTGAACTCAAGCAGAACAAGAATTTGTTACATGGAACTGAATAAACTGATGAATACAATTTAATTTTTATGACATTGTCAAAAATATTTTTATCTTCTGTTTTCCACATACAAAGAAATTTTTTTTCTAAGACAGAAGTTTACAGAAAGGTAAATTATACCTTTGTAATGTGAATTAAAACACACATTCTTTTCTCCCTACTTGATCCCTCCAGAATTTAGAGACTCTCAGTAAGTAATCTTATTTTCTTGGCAACATAGTTATTTGCATAAGTTCAATGAAATTCTGTTCCCCTTATAACAGGACACAATTAGAAGCATTGTTTATACTACCACAGTTTTCACTGGAATGTCATATTCGAGAGAAACATGCATAAACAGATATGACCAGACAGCCTGAAGAAACTTAGTTTGACTTTATAGAACCAGAAATGCCTCTCTGAAAAAAAGGCTGGTACAATAACTTGCTCACAGGATTCCCAGAAGCCTTACTAGGTGAGTAAGGAAGGCCACTTACTGTCAAACACAGGAACATCTGGATATTTTGGGGACCTTAAGAAGAGAGGAATACACCCAAATCTATAGTTATCACAGGCAAAGTCTGATGGAAAGTATTTGTCTTGGCTTCTTAGCCTCAAGAGGCCCTTGCAAATTCAATCTGTAAATTCCTTATAAACAGCTCCAGCAAAGCAAATTTCAAGAAGCCTATATGTGTTTGTTGGCAATCTGTATGGCTTCTTTGGAGAAATGTCTATTTAGGTCTTCTGCCCATTTTTTGGACTGGGTTGTTTGTTGTTTTGATACTGAGCTCCATGAGCTGCTTGTAAATTTTGGAGGTGGATGGACCTAGAGTCTGTCATACAGAGTGAAGTAAGTCAGAAAGAGAAAAAAACAAATACTGTAGGCTAACATATATATATGGAATCTTAAAAAAAATGGTTCTGAAGAACCTGGGGTCAGGACAGGAATGGGGACGCAGACATGGAGAATGGACTTGAGGACATGGGGAGTGGGAAGGGTGAGCTGGGATGAAGTGAGATAGTGGCATGGACATATATACACTACCAAATGTAAAATAGATAGCTAGTGGGAAGCAGCCTCAGCACAGGGAGGTCAGCTTGGTGCTTTGTGACCACCTAGAGGGGTGGGGTAGGGAAGGTTGGAAGGATATGCAAGAGGGAAGAGATATGAAGATATATGCATATGTATAGCTGATTCACTTTGTTATAAAGCAGAAACTAACACACCGTTGTAAAGCCATTATACTCTAATAAAGATGTTAAAAAAAGAAAAGAAAAAGAAGACTATATGGTCAGTTGCTATTCTTGCTGGACTTATGTAAATAATCAGGCCACATTTATTGAATCTAAACTTATTTTGCAAACAAATTAGCCTTAATTTGGTTATCTTTGGTTGAAATGAGGGTAATTTTGGAGGGAAAATTATGTCCCCCAAAAAACTATAATACACACTTGTAATTATTAAACTCTAGTGCTATTAACTTTCCTTGAGGCTTTCTTATTTACCTAAAAACTGAATTGGATCCTAAATGTTTTTATAGGTTCCTCCAGTATCTTGCTAGAACTCTCTAAACTAACATTTTCCATTTTCTCTCACCATTTTGACCAGAATCATTGAGAACAAAGCTTTTCTTTTCCTGAATCTCTGAAAACTGAAGTTAGATGACTTGATACGATCTTCAGAGGAATTGCCACAACTCATATTTAAACAATCCTCCTGCTTGTTGCTATATAGCCACTCAGAAAGTTTATCTGAACACCTGATGACATCATCAGAGACATTTCAAAAGATGCTTTTACTCTGATATTTAGAATTATTCTTGATTGATTGTCCCCTGGGCTCAGAAACTCGTTTATAATCTTCTTTAATAATTAATATTTGCTTTTCTTTTGTTTCCATAGAAATGCCTCTTTCTAAATACCTGATTGCTTGCACCATAGGCCTAGCTCTGGGAGCCCATCGGAACCATTGCCTTCTGAAATGAGATATAACTGTTTAATTGGACTGACCTTTTCTCAGAACTAAGAAACTGGTTCAATGAAGTGGAGGACTCTACTAACACATTTTCTCTTTCCACAGTCACCAGCTTAGCTTTTAATATGTGAAACTTCCTGGGAACTTTCAGAAGGGGGACTGTTGGGGCAAATGTTGGGCCACCCTTAAATATGCCTCAATGGCATATTGATTATTTTGAATCAAAGTTACTTAAGAATTTGTCAATGCAAGAGGGACACATCCTCATTTCTGTCTCTCTGAAAGCAGGGGAAAAAATCTCTCCTGTAAAAGTTGAACTCCATGTATTTGGAGGTAGAAGGACAACTTACTGCCAAAGATAGGACATTCAGGTTGAAAAGCATATATGAACAAACCTTCTTACTTCTTTAATTTACTGCTCAAGCCTAAATTCTGTCTAGATTCTTCACTACTTGAGCACCAAAAACCTAAATTTCTTTTTTCCATCAATTCCTCACAAACTTATTGTTTCCTCATCTAAAAAGTATAAGATCTACCTGCTTTGGCCACTTCTTTGTTCCTGTTTCTATGAAACCTCCATGTGCAAGAATTAAAATTTGTTTATTTTTGTCCTGTATTGTGCTAATTTTACTATTAGTCCAGCCACATGAACTCAAAAGCTGTAGAAGGGGATATTTCCCCTTCCCCAGGCAAATACCAAGGATACATCAATGGTGCATAGATTATTTTAATTTGAAATCCACCACAGGTGAGTTGATTTATCTTTAGTCCATCACCAAATGTAAAATTGATTGCTAGTGGGAAGCAGCTGCATAGCACAGGGATATTATCTCAGTGCTTTGTGTCCACCTAGCGAGGTGGGATAGGGACGGTGGGAGGGAGATGCAAGAGGGAGGGGATATAGGGATATATGTATATGTATAGCTGATTCACTTTGATATGCAGCAGAAACTAACACACCACTGTAAAGTAATTATACACCAATAAAGATGTTAAAAAAAAAAAAGAAATGACCAAAGAAGTTTCCAATATGGTTAACTGCCACTTTTGTCTATAAACTCAAGATACAGGGTTTCTTCTAATATTTTAGGAAGTTAACTTAAAAAAGTAAAAAGGAACAATATTGAAATGCATTTTGGTCTAGTTCTGATGCCTCCCAATGCTCAATCCCCAATCCTGACCTCTCATATAAATTCCAGTTCTGCATTTGTAATTAACTTCTAAGGTATTTCCACCTACTTTAAGCTTTTCCTATTTTTCTGTGCTCACCATTATATTTTTTCTTTTTTTGTCATCCAAGTTCAATACCAACCACTATTCAGCTATAAACAGTCCTATGGATTCCATCTTCACCTGAGTGCTGAAATCCATTCCCTCTTCTCCATTCTCACTGCTTCTCCCCTTACCCAGACTCATATTATCTTTCATATGTATAATTATTCTTGTCTTCTAAGTAGGCTTCTGGTCTCCAGGCTCTTTCTACTTCAGTCTATGCTATAATTTGCTACCACATCATTTCTACTAAATAATTGCTTCACTCATGTTTACTCTATTTTTTCTTAACATCTTTATTGGAGTATAATTACTTTACAACGGTGTGTTAGTTTCTGCTTTATAATAAAGTGAATCAGCTATACATATACATATACATATATCCCCATATCTCCTCCCTCTTGCGTGTACTTCCCACCCTCCCCATCCCACCTCTCTAGGTGGTCACAAAGCACCAAGCTGATCTCCCTGTGCTATGCAGCTGCTTCCCCCTAGCTATATATTATACATTTGGTAGTATATATAAGTCCATGCCACTCTCTCACTTTGTCCCAACTTACACTTCCCCCACCCCGTATCCTCAAGCCCATTCTCTAATAGGTCTGTGTCTTTATTTCCATCTTAACCCTAGGTTCTTCATGAATTTTTTTTTTTTTAGATTCCATATATATGTGCTACCATACGGTATTTATTTTTCTCTTTCTGACTTACTTCACTCTGTATGACAGTCTCTAGGTCTATCTACCTAACTACAAATAACTCAATTTCGTTTATTTTTATGGCTGATTAATATTCCATTGTATATATGTGCCACATCTTCTTCATCCATTCATCTGTCAATGGACACTTAGGTTGCTTAAATGTCCTGGCTATTGTTAATAGAGCTTCAATGAACATTGTAATACATGACTCTTTTTGAATTATGGTTTTCTCAAGGTCTATGCCCAGTAGTCGGATTGCTGGGTGATATGGTAGTTCTATTTTTAGTTTTCTAAGGAACCTCTATACTGTTCTCCAGAGTGGCTGTATCAGTTTACATTCCCACCAACAGGGCAAGAGGGTTCCTTTTTCTCCATACCCTCTCCAGCATTTATTGTTTCTAGATTTTTTGATGATGTCCATTCTGACTGGTGTGAGGTGATACCTCATTGTAGTTTTGACTTGCATTTCTCTAATGATTAGTGATATTGATCATTCTTTCATGTGTTTGTTGGCAATCTTTATATCTTCTTTGGAGAAATGTCTTTTTAGGTCTTCTGCCCATTTTCGGACTGGGTTGTTTGTTTTTTGATATTGAGCTGCATAAGCTGCTTGTAAATTTTGGAGATTAATACTTTGAAGGTTTCTCATTGGCAAATATTTTCTCCCATTCTGATGGTTGTCTTTTCATCTTGTTTATGGTTTCCTTTGCTGTGCAAAAGCTTTTGAGTTTCATTAGGTCCCATTTGTTTGTTTTTGTTTCCATTTCTCTAGGAGGTGGTTCAAAAAGGATCTTGCTGTGATTTATGTCATAGAGTGTTCTGAATTCTTCTGTGATCTTTCCTGCTTACTAAATAAAGACCCAAATTCTTATCAGAGCATTGAAAACTCTGTAAAATATAAATCAACACTGTTTTTCCAGTTTTAACTTCCAGCCCTCTCCTTCAGGTTTCCTCCACTCCAGCTAAATTGGAATACTTGCTATTTCCTAAACATCCCCTATGACAACATGGTCCTTTTTCAATTGACTCTTTCCTTCCCCATTTTCTTTTTCTAAATCCTCTCGACTGTTTAACGTTCAGATCAAATGCCTCTTTTTTCATGTTATTCTTCTATCACCTAGAGTAATTTCTCTTGCCCTTGAATTCCCAGAATGTTCTTGTATTTTTGTTTTTACCTCTCTTTTGTAATATATTATTTTTTCCTTTGTATTAGTTATTTGCATCATTGTTTCATTTTATTATACTATTGGAATGTAATATCCTTGAAGCAAGCATACTGAATCTTACCTATATGGGCATATTTCACATCAAAACTTAGTATATTTTTATATTTACAAAAGTGATATTTTAATTACTAGGAAGTAAAATTTCATTAAATAATTTTTATTATTAATGCTATTTTATGCATTTATAATCCATTTAAAATATGTATGCCTTTCTGTGTTGAGGTTTAATTGTTGTCTATTGCAAAAGTTTTTGATTGAAACATAATAATAAATCAGACTCTCACGACATTACTGAAAGTTTACTTGCTCTGTCTCTTACTTTGCATTCTCCCCCTACTTTAAAACATTGCCAATATCTTTTTTTTCTACTTCTTGGTTATTTGCTCTAAAACATTTATCCAATAGTGAAGATAATTTGAATAGCAAATAGGATTACAGATATAAAGTTCTCTATTTCTTAAAAAATATAATTTTTATCTTATATTGGAAGTGTGAGTGAAGTATATGAAACTTTAATTTCAGCTATCAATGTATGTATTACTCCATTTCCCACTCAAAGTATCAAGTGTTATATCAATATGTCAAGTCCTTATCATCATATATCATTCCAATAATAAGGGAACATGGCTTTCTTTATCTTCCACACAAGATAAAACTTTCATTTATGATATTTTTTCCCGGTCAAGTGTGTACTTCATAATATTTTCATAGTTGTGCTTCTATTTCAATGAAAATGGAAAATCCCACCTTATAATTTCAACTTTTTAATCACTTTCTGTGTTTTGTATAGTTAAATCCAACTAAGTCCTCCTCGTTTTGCATGTGTCTAATCTTCATGGGTTATTTACATTTCAGAGCAGTGTGACAGTAAGAAAAATGCATCCAGATGTAAAAGGGCCAAACCACATTGTCATGCAGAAAGTTTAACTTAAATTTAAAATATAAATGAGAGGGAGAAAAAATAAAGGGAGGGAATGGAAAGACAAAATATTTCTTCTTCCATAAACAAGTAGAATTCTACAAGTTAATACTTTAAAGGAATAAACTAGTGTAAATATTCATCTATAAAAAGTACAGTCTTATTTTAATCCCTCAGAAACCCAGAGCATTGTGTTTATAATAAGAGAATAGTGGACAGACTTGCCCTTCACTGGAGGGCATGTCATATAGTCCTCGCCTTCTCTGCAAAGCCATCAGGCTGGCAGTAGTGACAGATGAAGAGCTTACCATTAATTTTCCCTCTTTCATGCCTTCAATCCAAACAGTGCATATTCTCCACAGGGAGGCATCAAGGTCTTTGCCTTTATTTCTCTTGCATACTTGCACTGACTTATAAATCAAGTGTAGATAAGAAGAGAGAGCAAATATCAATCTTTATTTATTTATTTTTTAATCTTAGCCTGTGCCCACTGGCACACTACTGAGCTTTGACTAAAAGGTTCTTCAAATCATCCTGTGATTCATAGTCCAGGGAGTTCTCAGTGAGGACAAAACAACAAAGGAAATCTGAGAGAGAGAATTTGTGTATCTTGGCTTATAAATTACAAGCTTTGTGATTGCAGTGTTTTAAAGAATTAGTTACCTAAATTATGTGTCTAAGATGCTATTACCATGGTGGACAAAATCTAGAATATAAAGCCATCTGCATTATTTTACTATGACTAGGAGAGCAGCAATCTGTAAAATGTTTCTTTAGTCTTATTTTTCTCCTCCATTGTAAAGAGCTAGTTTCTTCATGAAAATTGAAAAAATATACAAAAACAGACACTTTGTTGTGATTGGTTTTCTTTATTTGAATCAGTATGTTTATAATAGCATTCTGTGTGAAGTGTTCCATAGAATATATTTGAAGTTTATGGTTTGATATACTGAAGTTTAAACAGAAGACTGCTAATCATTTGTATATATTTTTCAAATTGTGCATTGTACTTAGTACATGGTAAATGCTTAATAAATGTGTTTTTGATGCTAAAATATTCTTCAGTACTGATCTGATTTTTAGTGATGGTTATTTTATACTAATATTTAAGGTGGTTGAATATGTTTGTTTATTTTTAATTTCCTTTGAAGGAATTTTGCTCTGTTCCCGTTGAAAGAAAGATTTTCACAGCTTTGTTAGTATATTAAAAAGAGGGAATGTGTGGCTCCAGAAAGAGTGTGAGAAAATTCTTTTGACTTATAACAAATCAATTTTGTACTAAAAGTACATTCAAAACTACTAGGTGATGCAATATGACTTTAAGCCACAAAAGCTGATATTATAATCATTGACAAATTATAATATTATTTTCTTTCTAAGCATGAAGCATTAAAATGCTGTTAAATGACTGCAAATGTTGATGTTCAAGGCTGCCTGCTGGCCTTTTTCAGATGACATACCTAGGGATTCAGAGCTCTTCCATCTTGTATCTTCCTTTTATTTAAGGCTGCAGGCCCCATCTATAAATTACAACTGATGACAAAAGTGGAAGCTAACAGTGGCAAAATTAGGCCCAAAGGCAAAATAATTATATATACAGCCTTCAGCAGTGAGGGAAAGAGCCATCAATCAGCCCCCAATTATTCACTAGTTAATCAGCTCTGCTCTTCCTTTATTGAAGGGTTACAGTGTAATTAAGTTGGCAGCATCCTTTTAATTCATCAAACATACAACACATGGCGGTGTTTGCTGCCATTGGGGGACAACACCTTTGTGAGTTTGACCCCTAGCACTACTGCTGTAGATGAGAAAACTTCAGAGGTAAGAGAATATTTATGTGACAGCACAGCACAGAGGTGGTGGTGTCCAAGCTTAAAACAACTAAGGGGATGGAATATTTGACCACATTCAAATCTATAACACTAACCTTAAATATGTAAATGAATGTGCATGACAGTGTGTATTTATGGATGTGTGTGTACATGGTACATATAAAATATGTGACAATATGTGATAATAAAGATTTCTAACACTCAAAAGAGTACTGAAACCTTTAGAATGCAAGCTGTGGGAGGATACATTCTTATTCCAATGAGACTGTTAATCACACAGACCATTTTGGAGTCGTATCTTGTAAACATTCTCTCAGAGACAGTTCACTTGGTGCATCAGAAAATGAGATAAGTGACATTATGGTCACATATACATGGTGTTTTATTTTGGTTTGATTTTTGTTCCTGAAAATGTTGTTACTGTTCTTTATTGCCCAATTTGTCTCAAAGTAAGTTTAGTCTGTTTCCAAAAGTGTCTTTCAATACTTATCCCTATTGAGAATGTTCTGCAACATTCACTGACAACAACACCTAATGATTACAATGGTTATGTTATTGCTGTCCACATGGAGCCTCTTCCCTTGTGGACTATAAAGACAATGACATTGGGATATCAAGATGTGATGTGTTTTTTTTTTCACAGTTACTAGAGTTTTAGATTATTTTCTCATCTTGATCAAAACCTGAAAGTGAACATCATGCATAAAGAGAAATTCACAGGTATTTTATTTTATAACATTTCCTAAAATCTCTACTTAAATAATTGCATCCCATTGATAATTTAAAACCTAAAAATACTGT
>NW_020174301.1:11601622-11609891 GCF_003031525.2 Neophocaena asiaeorientalis asiaeorientalis | reverse complement strand
TTACTAAGCACACGTAAAACATGTGCACACACACAATGGGGAAATACTTAAAATCATTGATAGAATAGTGAAGCTAAATAATTAGTTTAAATTATGCATGGCACAGTTTAAAACAATGATCAGTTGTCTTAGAGATGGTCTTCTAAGTGTTCACTTTGTATTTAATTTGGGTTTTGTTATTTGATTGTCCATGTGTTCTTTTTAACTACATTCTAAAAAGGTGGAAGCTAAGAATGTTTGTGATGCTTCCTTCACACTCCCTGGTCCTAGCGTGATAACTTGCACATAATTTTTTTTTATGAAAAGGTCTAATAATGATTAAAGTTTGAAGAACTATGAAGTTAATTTTGCAAGAGGAAGAGATAGAAAAGAAGCCTCTAATTTTTTTTCCTGTCCAAAAAAATGTTACATTTTGATTCCAAAATTTAAATTAGTAGTGAAAGTTTTATTCCTAAATGTAATACTTGCCTTTGTTCCTATGATTTATTTGAATTTTGCCTACTTGGCCAATAGTAGATAGATTTCTACTTTTCCCAGGTTTTTGCCTACTAATTTCATGGATTTCATGGATCCATTTCCTAATATTTTCATAGATATGCAAATTAAGCCTACAGGTACCTAGTTATTATTTCAAAAAAATTAAATAGATGCTATAGAACTTATTTTAAGCTTATTTAAGTAATTTCCCAGGTCATCCCCTTCTCTATCCTGCATTTTCCTGCTCTTTGAATTGCTTTTTTATGATTCATAGTTGTTTTATTTATTTCTGTGTAAAGATAGAGATTTTTAAAATAAGCATTAAGAACCATTTACTTTTTGGAATCAAAAAACAGCTTGCAGTTATCATTTAATGGGCAATATTTCCCCTTATATTTTTCTTAGTCCTAATAAATTCCAGGAAGCACTTCCCCTAATGTCTTTCACAAGTTGCATTTTACTTCTGGTTTTCAATTTTTGATTACACTGACCTTCACAGAATTTCATGATAGGTAAGACTAACGGTCCTACTTAGTAGTTTCTTTTATTTTATTTCCATTTACTTTAGTTTTCTATCTCTTCCTGAATGAGGTCCAGTTGACAAATCATTTTCAAGTCATTGTCATATTTTATAATATGTTGCTCAAATATATGTGAAGAGAAACACATTGCTTCTCTTTTTGAATATCTTGATCACCATATGTGGTTGAGTTTATAGTTAGAACATGTATAAAACTTTTTTCCCTAAATTCTGTATAGGAACATTTCAATTTTTGTATAGAACATTAAATGTTTCCATCTTTTGTCTGGAAAGTAAACTTCCTGAATTTGATGTGATTTCTAAAACCTCATAAGGCTGATTTAACACTGTCATAATATATTAAACAAATAAAAAGTAGCAACATAAAGTGGAGGGCTTGAATATAAGGATGACTCAAGAAAGTATATTAAGACACCATCTACTTTTTTCTTGGTAATTCAAAATAAGGCAGACTTTCTTTCTTCAGCAGTCTCTGTTGGAGGGCCACAGTTTCTTGCTTTACTTGGCAGTTGAAGTAGAGAGAGGCTAAACTTCTTCTTTTATGTAGCCTCATAAGAAACCCAGTTCATGTTTTAAATGAAGTAAGCAGGATGAAGTATTGTTTATAAATGAACATTAATGGGGACACGGTCCATATTTCTACTGAACATCATGATTTATTCATTAACTTAAGCTCCTTTACAATATTGGTTTCTTTAATCTGAAAGAAGTTCCAGAACACCGTCCTCCCCATTAACATCCCCATACCTCAAAATGTTTCATGGTTGATTTAATGGATCCATTTCCTAATTAAACTCTAAAATTGGTTGTTATGCAGAGGAAACTAAGCAACAGAGCTGACTCTCCAGAAAGAAATAAAATGATAATGATTCATACTATGTTAAGGCTGAAACAGGTACTTATATGAGAGAAGCAAAGGAACATATATGGCATTGCTTGGGTCAGACGTATCACAGAAGAACTGAGGGAAGAAAAATATTTAAGCTCCTTTTTTTTCAGATAGGAGAGAGAAAGATTTTAAAACCTTCATGGTAAAATTGGTAACATCCCAAGAGAAAATTTGTATCATTCAGAAGGAAAAATTTGTCCTCTCTTTAAAGGTTTAAATTTAGAGTTAGGATATTCTTCATTTGCTAAATACCTCCCTATGCCTGGTTTAATACAGGCTTGAAAGGAACATTTTTGACAGCTCTTAGCCCAGAGTCCAATAACTTGGTTCAATAGAAGCTTTTTGTGTAATGAAATAATTAGGCTTGGAAAATTTTTTAAAGTGGAATGGCTGT
Organism: Neophocaena asiaeorientalis asiaeorientalis; assembly: GCF_003031525.2. Taxonomy (NCBI): domain Eukaryota; kingdom Metazoa; phylum Chordata; class Mammalia; order Artiodactyla; family Phocoenidae; genus Neophocaena; species Neophocaena asiaeorientalis. The sequence goes on along the minus strand of NW_020174301.1, from coordinate 11,607,590 downwards.
TGAAAAATGTTAGTCTTTATATAATATTTATACTTTCTTAAATTTAGAAGTACAATAAAACCATATTTTGACCAAACTTTTAAAAAACTATTTAAAGGCACTGTGGGTCAGATCTCATTCTATAAATCTAACAAACTCTCAGCAGCCAACGCCTAAAAGAGTAGGGTGAAGCCACAAAGTATATGATCTTCCTGTCTCTCAGTACCAGAGTTATAAAGGAGTTTCACTGTTCCCTTTCTCACTTGTAAAATAAGGAATGACATTTGCTCTCTCAAAGTGAAACTCAGTGAATCAATTACTTTGTACAAAATATATACATTCTTCAGGCTTCTCTCCTCCTGAGACTATAGGGTGCAAGAATATCCCTTCTGAGGTCTTAGAAGAGGAGGGACTTTTATATTTTGAATGTCCTTGAAGAAAAAAGAAACAGATTCTGTGTTATTCCCTTCAGTCAATAGATTGGGGAGTCCAACTGTTCAAGAACATGGGTGATATGATCTGTAAAATCTGAGAAGTTAATAATTATAGTGCTCATATAAGTCCCTATTCTAAGGCTCATTTAATCCACAAAATAATCCTATGAGACAAATATTATTGTCTGAGGTAACCAAGTCATAGAGAAGTTAAACAATTTTTTTCCAAGTTTCCACAGCTAATATGGGGAAAAGTAAGGATTTGAAACTAGGCAATTAGGTTCCATAATCAATTTTAAGCACTACACTGTTACCAATGTTCTCTACTACTTTTTGAGGGTCTTGGACTAGATGATTTAAGAAAAATATATTTTCCTTTAATTCTATGACTAAAAATACCATTGGGAGTTTCTTTCATTCTAATGTCAAACTAAAATAATGTTAACATTTTTGGGTTTACTCTGCAGCATAACTTTAACACATTGTAACTTGTATTTAATATGCATACATATATACAATATATATGCATATATATGATATAGTGTATAATATATAATATATATAGTAATATCTTAAAAGAGAAGTTGGAACAGAGATAAAAAAATAGTCAAGAATCCTCTGTACAATTTGTGCTAAGCTGCTGAGTGATCTTTACAAACTGTATGTGAGTGGACTTTACAAACTCCATCTCTTCACTGGCAAAGTGAGTAAAGAATTCCTTTTTGCTCTTGTTGTACGTCCCTGACATAATAAAGTTTAAAATCATGTTTTGCAAAAAAATATAATTACTTTACTTGTATACAAAATGTGAAATTCTAGTCAGTATGGGATTTTTGTCAGTAATGGCACAAGGGAAATATGATCATCCAGGACAGTGAGTATATAATTATATATTATTTCACTTAGCATTTAAGTACTGGAGCTAATGAGCTAATTCACATTGACATATATACACTACCAAATGTAAAATAGATAGCTAGTGGGAAGCAGCCACATAGCACAGGGAGATTAGCTCTGTGCTTTGTGACCACCTAGAGGGGTGGGATAGGGAGGGTGGGAGGGAGATGCAAGAGGGAGGGGATATGGGGATATATGTATACATATAACTGATTTGCTTTGTTATACAGCAGAAACTAGCACAATGATGTAAAGCATTTATACTCCAATAAAGATGTTAAAAAATAAAAATAAAGTACTTTGTCAAGAGCAAAATGTTAGAGTATTTTTTCTCACCTGGAATTAGCCTTTTTATTTATTTACTAAACTTTCTTGACTTTTAAATGTCTCTTTCCAGTTTTCTCAATCTAATGTTAACAGAATGAAGTATTTAAATATCAGTTTTGCATATGATAAAATGCTTCTTTGGATCGGTAAGTTATGCCCGGTTACTGTAAGATGCAACTGATAGGACACAAAGTCAATGCTGAGAAACACATGACTTTTGTGCATCATTCCACACATGCTATTTAATTTTCTACAACACTTATTCCTTCAAGTTGTCAGCCCCTTCTTCAGTTTTGTTGTTCTTAATTTATCCTCATGTGCTTTTCAAAAATCAAATATATCTTATACCTGAAGTCAATAGAGACGATTTAAAAGATAGCTGCATGCTTGATATAAATTACTTCTGATCTTTTCTAATCATAAAAAATTTATAATTCAGAATCAAATCGCAATTTTAATTAAATCATTTTCTCCTCTATGTTTTGGACTCTGTAGCATTCATCCAGGCCATAAACCTCAAAATTATGTCTTACTTTCTTTAATCCATCATATCTAGCCATTATATAATACGTAGGTATACAGAGAGCCTATATGTAACACCTTGCTCTAGGCACTGGGAAACATTAAATGCTATATACATTATAATCTTTGATCTTTTAACTTTATATTTTTGTAAGACAGATAAGTATTATAGTAGCTATTTGAGGACATTGACTAAGTCATATTTTGCACAGAATTTTTAATTACTTTTGTTGATCAAGAGCATCTGATAATTAATATATCACTGCTGGTAATATAAAATGAGACAGCTGTTGTGGAAGACAGTTTGGCAGTCCCTCAAGAACTTAAACATAAAATTACCATATGACTCAGAAATTGTACTCTTAAATACACAACCAAAAGAATTGAAAAGAGGTCATCAAATTAAAACCTGTGCATTAATGTTTATAGTAACAATAACCACAATAACCAAAACGTGGAAACAAGCTAAATGTCCATCAACTGATAAATGAATAAACAAAATATGGTATATCCATATAATGGAACATTATGCAACCATAACAAGAAAAGAAGTAGATATATGCTGTAACGTGAATGAGACCTGAAAACATTATGTTAAGGGAAATAATCCAGACACAAAATGACACATATTTTATGATTCCATATATATGAAATATCCAGAATAATTAAACTGATAGAAAAAAAAGATTAGCATTTTCCAGGGACTGTGGAAAGGGAAAAAGAGAAGTGACTGATAAATTGATTTGAAATTTCCTTTTGGTGTAGGTGAATGAGTGCTTGGCTTCCCCAGCCATGCAGGACTCTGTCAAAGAGGTTCACTTCTTTCTTGTTCTTCCCAGAATACTGAGGTGAGCTACACACCTGGGAGCAGGAAGGGGTTGGGAGAGCAGAAGCCAGGACTTAGAACCGAATGTGTCAAGGGGACATGGATATTAATCAATTTGAGAACTCCGTCAAGAAACTCACCTATGAACCACTGGGAATGTTTCATCTGGGGATCCTCAATACTGTGCCATGGGCACCCCAAAGCTCCACATGCCTCACCCCCACCCACCTCCACCCCATGGCCAGCTCTCTGTGCATGTCCCTGAGTGTTACAAATGTGAACCTTTGCAGCTGGATGGATATAGTGACCACATACAGGAAGCCAGCCCAACTCTGTGGGATTGGAAAAGATTACATAAATTTGAGCATTAAGCATTGCCCTAGAGAAAGCAAATGTCAGGCTGTCAGCACCTAGTCTGGCTTTGCAGGATCAAGAGAAAGCATACAATCTTAAGAGTTACCCCTCAGGGGCTTCCCTGATGGCGCAGTGGATGAGAGTCCGCCTGCTGATGCAGGGGACACGGGTTCGTGCCCCGGTCCTGGAAGATTAAAAAAAAAAAAAAAAAAGAGTTACCCCTCAGTATGGAACAAGTATTGTGGAGCAGGCATATCAATAGAAAATTTCTGAGAAACCTCAAAACCGCTAAAAGGGCAGAAAGTATATTTTTCCTGAAGCCAGTCAATAAAGACTGGAGGATGTGACCGCTTCTTCAAAGGCAAAGACAGCCAACATAAGACTTCAAGAAACATGAAAAATCAAGGAAACATAATACCACTAAAGAAACACAACAAATTTCCAGGAACCAACCTCAAAGAAATGGTGATCTTGTGATTCACCCAATAAAGAATCCAGGGAAGGAGATGCAAGAAGGAGGAGATACGGGGATATATGTATATGTATAGCTGATTCACTTTGTTAGACAGCAGAAACTAATACACCATTATAAAGCAATTATACTCCAATAAAGATATTTTTTAAGTCCAAAAATAGTTGTTTTAAGTATGCTCAGTGAGCTACAAGAAATACAGAATGTCAATTCAATAAAATCAGGAAAATAATACAAAAACAAAATGAGAAGTTTAGCAGAGAGATGGAAGTCATAAAAAAGAACCAAACAAATTCTGGAGTTGAAGAATATAATGAACAAAATTAAAAATTCAATAGAGAACATCAACAGCAGACTGAATCAAGCAGAAGAAATAATCTGAGTTTAGAAGATAGGAACCTTGAAATTATCCAGTCAGAAGAGAATAAAAACAAAGCAAAACAAAAACACAAGAATGAAAAAGAATGGAGATAGTCTGAGTGAATTATGAGATGCCAGCCGACAAAACAATTTATGCATAATTGAAATTCCAGAAGGAGAAGAAAGGGAGAAAGGGGTATAAAGCTTATATAAAGACCTGAGAACTTCCAAAATCTGTGGTGACATTTGGATATTCAAATGTTCATGAAGCTGTTAGGTCCCCAAAGAAACTCAGCTTAAAATATATGCTCAAAGACACATTGTAGTAAAACTGCCTAAAATCAGAGGCATAAAAGAATGTTTTAAAAGTAGCAAGAGAAAAAAAAGAAAATACAAAACTCCTCACATACAAGGGACCTCCCCCAACCCATAAGGCTATCAGAGGATTTCTCAGCGGAGGAGATTGGGATGGTGTATTCAAAATACTGAAAGAAGAAAGCTGTCAACCAAGGATACTATATTTGGCAGAGCTGTCCTTCAGAAATGAAGGACAGATATAGAATTACCAAGAAAAACAAAAGCTGCTTTGTACACTTTAAATGACTGGAATGGTAAATTTTATGCCATGCACATTTTAACAATGATAAAAAATAAAAATAATTGCTGATAGCTATAAGGAGTATAGGCACCTACTGATCCAGACAATCTCAAGAAAAAAATGGAAGCTCCAGTAGGCTAGAATTCAGCAAGTGTTATAAGCCCACGTGTTTTCATGGGAAAACTAGCAAAATAAAAAAGTAGGACAGATGTCATGCAATAGAGAATGGTAGAAAACAAAAAGTTATCATATAGAGGACAGTAATGTTTTTTTTTTTTTTTTGCCAAACTCTAGAGAAGAAACCACACAAGAAAGTTTTTACAAATTTTACTCTAAAAAGCTCTGCTATATTTTGTCATGAATGTATATTGTATTCAGTCAGATGTGCTTTCTCACTAATTGATATTGTCATATGATCTTTCTTTAGCCTGTGGATTTGCTCTAGTACATTGATTGATTTTCAAATGTTGAACAAGCCTTGAATACCTGGAATAAATCCTACTTGGTAATGGTGTATAATTCCTTTTATGCATCATTGCAACCAATTTCCAAATATTTTGTTTTTAATTTTTGCATCTCAGTTTCTGAAAGATATTGGTCTATATTTTGCTTTTTTTTTTTTTTTTGTGGTACAGGGGCTTCTAACTGTTGTGGCCTCTCCCATTGTGGAGCACAGGTTCCAGACGTGCGGGCTCAGCAGCCATGGCTCACGAGCCCAGCTGTTCCGCGGCATGTGGGATCTTCCCGGACCAGGGCATGAGCCTGTGTCCCCTGCATCGGCAGGCGGACTCTCAACCACTGTGCCATCAGGGAAGCCCTGTATTTGTCTTGTTTTCACATCAAGGTGATATTAGCCTCATAAAATGAGTTGGGAAATATTCCTCTTTTTTTTCTATTTTCTTCAAGTAATTGTATAAATTTAGTGTGTATTATTCCTGAAATACTTGATAGAATTCTCCAATAAAATCATTTGGGCCTAAACATTTCTTTTGAGGCAGATATTTTATCTATGAATTCAATTTTTTCAATAGTTTTAGGATGATTCAGATTCTTTCATCATGATGAGTTTGGCAGTTTGTATTTTTAAGGAATTGGTTCATTTCTTCTATGTTGTTACATTTATGAATAAAATGTTGTTTGTAGTAAATATTTAATATTTTTTTAATGGCTGTAGGATCCTCAGTGATAGTTCCTGTCAA
>NW_020174301.1:11586458-11601353 GCF_003031525.2 Neophocaena asiaeorientalis asiaeorientalis | reverse complement strand
GGAAGAGGGGTTTGGAGAGTGACCTGTGCTCGCACACAGGCCCCTCGGTGGCGGCAGCAGCAGCCTTAGCGTCTCCTGCCCGTCTCTGGTGTCCGCGCTTTTAGCTGCAGCTCGCACCCGTCTCTGGGGTTCACGCTTTTAGCCGCGGCTCGCGCCTGTCTCTGGAGTACCTTTAAGCAGCGTTCTTAAACCCCTCTCGTGTGAGCAGACAAGCCTCTCGGGCTGGTGAGTGCCGGTCGGCACCGATCCTCTGTGCGGGAATCTCCCCGCTTTGCCCTCCGCACCTGTCGCCGTGCACTACTCCGCGGTCCCGAAGCTTCCCTCTCCGCCTCCCGCAGTCTCCGCCCACGGAGGGGCTTCCTAGTGTGTGGAAACTTTTCCTCCTTCACAGCTCCCTCCCACTGTTGCAGGTGCCATCCTTATTCTTTTGTCTCTGTTTTTTCTTTTTTTCTTTTGCCCTACCCAGGTACATGGGGAGTTTCTTGCCTTTTGGGAGGCCTGAGGTCTTCTGCCAGCCTTCAGTAGGTGTTCTGTAGGAGTTGTTCCACGTGTAGATGTATTTCTGGTGTATCTGTGGGGAGGAAGGCGATCTCTTCATCTTACTCTTCCGCCATCTTCAATGTCCCACCCCCAGCGTAATGTTTTGACTTACATATATTGGTAAATAATTACTGTTATAAGTTTAGTTATCATCAATCCTTTCACATAGTTACAAGAAAAAAAGAAAGTAAACAAAAAGAAGGAAAACCATATTTTTCCTTATAAGGAGAACTCTTAGGATTTACTCTTAACCATTTGTATATATATCATACAACACTGTTAGCTATAGTCACCATGCTGTGCATTACATCCCTAGTACTTATGTATCTTGTAACTGGAAAATTGTAACTTTTGTCCACTTTTCTCCTATTTCCCACTCCCCCATCTCTGGTAACCACAAATTTAATCACTTTTTCTATTAATCTGTTTGTTCATTTGCTTTTAGTTTCCTCATGTAATTAAGATCATACAGTATATGTCTTTCTCTGACTTTTTTCACTTATCATAATGCCCTCATGGTCCATCTATGTTGTCACAAATGGTGGGATTTCCTCATTAGAAATGGCTGAATAATGTTTCTTTATATATATATATATATCACAGCTTCTTTATCCATTCACTTGTCAGTGAACTCCTAGGTTGTTTCCATGTCTTGGCTATTGTAAATAATGCTGCTATGAACATGGGGGTGTCAGTAGTTTTTTGAGTTAGTGTTTTTGTTTCATTTTGAATATATCTCAGAAGTGTTATTGCTGGATTATATGGCATTTCTATTTTAAATTTTTTGATGAACATCTATACTATTTTTCCTAGTGACTGTACCAGTTTACAAACTCAGCAACGGTGTAGAAGTGTTCTCTTTTTTTACATCAATGCCAGCATTTGTTATCTATTGTCTTTTTGATAGGGGTCATTCTGACAGTGTGAGGTGATATCTCATTGTGATTTTGTTATTAATTTTCCTAATGATTAGTTATGTTGAGCATCTTTCCATGTATCTGTTATCTGTTCATATAAATTCTTGGAAGCAAGGTCTTTTCAGGGCTTTTACCTATTTTTAATTGATTTTTTTTTTTGCTGTTGAGTTATATGAGTTCTTTATACATTTTAGATATCAATCCCTATAAAATATATTGTTTTCAAACATTATTTCCCATTCTTTCAATTGTTTTTTCACTTTGTTGATTGTTTCTTTTGCTTCTGCAGAAGTTTTTAGTTTTATATCATCCCACTTGTTTATTTTTGATTTTGATACTTAGGATTTAGGTGTCATATCCAAAAAAATCATTGTCAAGATTTATGTCAAGATTTTTGCTTATGTTTCCTTCAAGTAGTTTCCTATTTTTAGGTCTTACATTTGAGTCTTTAATCCATTTTGAGTTAATTTTTTTGAGTGATGTAAGGTAAGGATCTTGTTTCATTTTTTAACATGTGAATATCCAATTGTCCTAGACCATTTATTGAAGGGACAGTCTTTTCTCCATTAAGTGTTCTTGGCTCCCTTGTCAAATATTAGTTTACTGTATATGCTTGGGCTTATTTCTGGCCTCTCAGTTCTGTTCCATTGGTCTTTCTGTTTGTTTTTATGCCAGAATTATACTATTTTGATTATGTTGGCTTTATAGTATAGCTTGAAATTAGGAAGTGTGATACCTCACACTTTGTTCTTCCTCAGGACTGCATTGGCTAGTCAAGGTCTTTTGTAATTCCTTGTAAATTGTAAGATTTTTTTTCTACTTCTGTAAAAATTGCCATTGGAATCTTGACTGGAATTGCACTGAATCTATAAATGCCTTTTTGTAGTATGGCTATCTTAACAATATTAATTCTAATTCAGAAACACAGGAAAACTTTCCATTTACTTGTGTCTTCTTCAGTTTCTTTCACCAATGACTTTCAGTGTTCATAGTAGAGATCTTTTACTACCTTGGTTAAATTTATTCATAATTATTTTTATTGTTTTTAATGCTACTGTCAATGGGATTTTTAAAAATTTGGATAGTTTATTGTTTGTATGTGAAAACACAAATGATTTTGTATGTTGATTTTGTATTCTGTAACTTTACTGAATTTGTTGATTAAATCTCACAGTTCCTTGATGTAGTATTTAGGGTTCTACATATAGAGTCATGTTATCTGAAAACAAAGAAAATTTTACTTCTTTTTTTCCCAATTCTGAGGTATTTTATTTCTTTTTATTGCCTGACTTCTCTGGCAAGGACTTCTGATACTATGTTGAATAGCAGTAGTGAAAGTAGACACCCTTGTCTTGTTAATGATCTAAGAGGAAAAACTTTCAAAATTTCACCAAGTATATTAACAGTTGATTTATTATGTATGGCCTTCATTGTGTTGAGATGCATTTCTTCTATGCCTAATTTGTTTAGATTTTTATCACAAACATGTTTAAATTTCGTCAAATGCTTTTTCTGTATCAACTGAGATGATCTTATGATTTTTTTTCATCGTATTAAAGTGACAACGCATCACAATGATTGATGTGCGTGTGTCGAACCATGCTTGCATCCCACTTGATCTCACTTGATCATGGTGAATGATTCTCTTAAGGTGCTGCTGAATTTAGTTTGCTAGTATTTTATTGAGAACTTTTGCATCTACACTTATCAGGGATATTGGTGTGTAGATTTGTTTTCTAATAGAGTCCTTTAAGGTTCCCTCATCTTTGATTTTTTGGAAGAGTTTGAGAAGAATTGGCATCAACTCTAAACATTTGGTAAAATTTACCAGTGAAGACTTCTGGTTCTGTGCTTTCTTTGGGAAAATTTTGATTACTAATTCAATCTCGTTATTAGAAATTGTTATATTCTGACTTTCTATTTCTTTCTGATTTAGTCTTTGTTGTTTATATGTCTCTAAGAAATTTTTTAATTTACTCTAGGTGTGCATTTTGTTGGCATACAGTTGTTCATAGTAACCTCTTATGATTCTTTGTATTTCTGTGGTATCAGTTGTAATGTCTCCTGTTAATTTCTAATTTTGATTTGGAACTTTTCCTTTTATCCCTTGGTTCATCTAAATAAATGTTTGTAAATATTGTTTGTCTTTCAAAGAATCAACTCTTAGCTTCATTAATATTTTTTTATTGTTTTCAATTCTCTATTTCATTTATTTCTGCTTTAACCTTTATTTTTTCCTTCCTTCTGATAACTTTGGGATCATGTTGTTCTCCTTATTTTAATTCCTTAAGGTGTAGCATTAGGCTGTTTATTTGGGATTTTTCATTCTCTCATGTAGGCATTTATTCAATTAATTTCCCTCTTAGAATGATTTTTGATTAATCCCATAAGTTTTGGTATGTTTTGTTTCCTTTTTCGTTAGTCTCAAATACTTTTTAAATTTCCCTTTTAATTTATTTTTAAAATTTATTTCATTGAAGTATAGTTAATTTACGATGTTGTGTTAATTTCTGCTGTACAGCAAAGTGATTCATATATATATATATATATATATATGTACATATACATATATATTTTCTTGTCAATATTCTTTTCCATTATGGTTTTCACAGGATATTGAATATAGTTCCCTGTGCTACACAGTAGGACCTTGTTGTTTATCCATTTTACATATAATAGTTGTATCTGTTAATCCCAAACTCCCAATCCATCCCTCTCCCACCCTCTTTCCCCTTGGCAACCACAGTTTGATCTCTATGTCTGTGAGTCTGTTTCTGTTTTGTATTATCTCACTTATATGTGGAATCTAAAGTATGACACAAATGAACTTATCCCTTTTAATTTCTTATTTGATCTATTGGTTGTACAGGAGAGTGTAATTTAATTTTTATGTATTCATGAATTTTCCAGTTTTCTTCTTGCTTTGATTTCTTGTTTCATGCCTTTGTGGTCAGAGAATATCCTTGGTATAATTTCAGTCTTCCTGATTTTGCTAACACTTCTTACGTGGCCTAATGTATGGTCTGCACTAGAAAAATATCCATGTTCACTTGAGAAGAATGGGTATTCTGCTGTTGTAAGATACAATTTTCTGTATATGTCTGTTAGGTATATTTGGTCTATAGATTTGTTCAAATCTAATCTTAGTTTATTGATTCCCTATCTGGATAATCTAATCATTGTTTTGACTGGGGGTATTTAAGTCCCCAATTATTATTGTATTGCTATTTGTTTCTCCTTTTAGCTGTGTTCAGATTTTCTTTATATGTTTAGTTTTTCCTATGTTGGGCACATAAATATTTACAATGCTTATGTCTTCTTGATGGATTGACCCCTTTTTCATTATATAATGACTTTGTCTCTTTTTGACACTTTTAGTTTAAAGCCTACTTTTTCTGATAAAACCAACCAACCTCTGCTTCTTTGAGGTTACTACTGATATTTGCTTGAAATATCTTTTTCCATCTTTTTGCTGTCAGTCTATGTGTCATTAAGGCTAAATTGAGAGTCTCATAGGCAGCATATTGTTGGATTTTTTTTTTTTATCAATCCAGCCATTCTTTATCTTCTGATTGCAGAATTTAGCATTTTTATGTTTAAAATAATTATTAATATGTATAGACTTACTATTACCATTTTGTTAATTGTTTCCTGGTTGTTTTGTAAATCCATTCTTTCTTGTTCCTTAATATGTTTTTTCTGTGTTTTGTGATATTAGTATTCATTGCCTTTTTATCAATTTTGTTTGTGTAGTTACAACAGGTTTTTACCTTGTGATTGCCATGAGACTTACATAAAACGTCTTAAATTTTAACACTATTTTAAACTAATAACAATTTAACTCAATATAATCCCCAAGACTTACACTTTTTCTACTCATTTCCCTCATGTTTTAGGTTATTGATTTATAATTTACATATTGTGTGACTAATGACAGATTATTGTAGTTATGGTTATTTTTACTATTTTTTTTACTCTTAAACTAGAGTTTTAAGTGAATTATACATTGCTATTACCATATTACAGAATCTGACTTTGACTATATATTTACCATTACCAGTGAGTTTTACACTGCATTTTAAAGATTTTATAATGTTATTTAGCATTTTTTTCACACAAAGAACTTTAGCATTTTTTCTTTTTTAAGGCAGACATACTGGTGATGGATTCCCTCAACTTTTGTTTGTTCAGAAAAGTCTCTAGCCCTTTTTTATTTCCTAAGTCAGTTTCACCAGGTAGAGTATTCTTGGATGACATGTTATATTCTTTTAATAATTTAGGTATGTCAGTCCATTCATTTTTAGCCTGAAAAAATTCTGTTGAGAAGTCCATCTATAGTTTTGTTGGGGTTTTCTTGTATGTGACCTCTCTTTTTCTTTTCTCTTTTCTCTTTTTTTTTGTTTTGTTTTGTTCCTTTGAAAATTGTCTTTGACTTTTGACGATTTAATTAAAATGTGTCTTCATGTAGCCCTCTCTGTGTTCAATCTATCTTGAGTTCTTTGGACCTCTTGGATCCAAATGTCAATTTCTCATCCCAGTTTATGGAAGTTTTCAGCCTTTATTGCTTTAAATATATATTTTTTGTCTTTATCTCTCATTTTTTAAATTCTTTAGGTTCCGTTATTAGAGTTTTGTTACTTTCCTTTTGTGATATTATCTATACTTGGATTTTCATGATTCTTTATCCCTTATATTAGTATCTGCATTTGAGTATGTGGTTTCTTCTTCCAGAATTTGTAGGTTTGCTTTGACAGAGAGTTTTTCACCAGTCAACTCAGTTTGGGTTTCTGGATGTGTTTGCTGGTTGCCTTTGGCCATGTGGAGCTTCCTATTAGGTTCTATTTTGAGGCTAGGCAACTGTTTAAAATTTGAGGTGGGAGGTGGGGATGTTATGCCTCTGGATGAGAATACCTTGCTAGGACTGCTGGCTTGGTCCCCTGCACAAGTGAGGCTGAGGAATGGTCTTTGTGGTTTTCTAGATTCTCTGCTCAGGCTTACTACTCACTTGGGACTGGGTACTATATTCAGCAAAGCTAGCACTACATATTAGCTTCTCTATACTCATAGGGAACAAAATGAGATGCAGTGCCTATACAGCTTCTGTTTAGGGGCCCAAATCAGGAAAGAGTGTACACTGAATTTCTTTGTCAGGTGAGGCCACTGATTTTGCTTTACAAACAGGGAAATACACCAGCTGTATTCTCTATTCAATTGTCACTATAAACAAAGCAGTTTGATGGGCTATGCAGCTTCCTGTGTGCTCTACTAAGTTTCCCTGCTCTACTATATTTCTACTTTGTTTTCCTTTCTGGGCATAGTTGTAGAAGCAGCTCCAAGTACACTAATGCCTATTGTTTTCGGCCTTGCCTCAAGATAACTCATGCTCCAAGTTCCTGGGTCACACAGGGCCATTGGCTTTGCTCTGAGAGCAATCATCTCTGTGCTCCCACCTCGTGGCTCAAGAGTTCCGGGATTATGCAGTTTCCAGGTGTTCTCACTAGCTCTTCCTCACAGATGGGTCTGCGGTCCACGCTCCACAGTGGGTAAGGCTATGACCCAGGCTTCTGCCTGGTGAGGACTGGGAGAGCTCACTTCAAGAAACTTCCACATTATTCCAAACAGGCTTTCTGCTGGTGACAGGCTGGGAGCTGTGATCTGAAGTGAGTAAAACTATGACTCAGATTTTCTGCTTAGTTGTGGGCATGCCAGGATCCAAGGCTAGCAAAAGTCTTTACTTGGGGACTTGAGTTAGGTGGACTGGCATCCCACTGAGTTCCTTGTTCAGACTGCATCTCTGCCTTGGTTCTGCAGTTAAGCAAAGCCACTGGTTGGGAGTAATACTTGGACTCTGCAGGTAGGAACTTAGTCTGCCAAGATCCATGTGCTTGTTGTTGGAATACCCTTCCCCCTTCTCCATCACAATCAGATTCACAGTGGTTGAGCCCCACAGATTTCCCTATAACCTCCATGGGGTATAACCACATTAGAGGTTTCCACTAAGTGACCCGAAATGCTGGAGTGCTGGATGTCACCCCTGGGCTCTCTTTTCTTACTGGAGAAACCATAAGTTCAGGGGAGACTTCTCAGCATGGTGCTGTGCCAGCCTGGTGGAACGGAAATGCAGTCAGCATGGAGCCATTCCTCTTACTTTTCTAATGCAGTCTCTCTTGATCTCAGTGCTGTCTCATCCATAAATAGTTGTTAGTTTTTCTTCTTGTGAGGAGAAACCTACTTCCTATGGTCAAGAACAACCAATGTCACCATCTTGGTGACATCACTCCTGAGACTTTCCCACTTTTAACTTTTCTCTGGAGACAGCAGGTTCTACACTGGTCCTGCTGTGAGGCTCCTCAAGAATTGATGAGTGCCAAACTGCTTTCATTTACGTCTGCTGCAAGGCCTACCAGCAGTATTCCATATCCTGTTTATTTTCACTTAGAACACATCCAAATGCCTGCCCAACTCATTTTTTGTCAAAAGTGCAGAATGAATTCAATAGAGGAAAAATAAGCTTTTTAATAAATGGTACTGGAACAACCAGACATTTATAGGTTAAAAAAATGACCCTCAACCTAAATATCACACTTTATATGAATATTAAATCAAAATACATCACAGGCTAAAATATAAAATGTAAAACTTTTAAAATAAAACCTCAGAGAAAAATCTTCAGAATCTAGACCTTGATAAAGTATTCTCATATGGAGTTATGGCCCATAAAATTAAAAAAATAATAATAAATTGGAACTCATCAATATAAAAATTTTGCTCTTTGAAAGACGCTGTTAAGAAAATGAACACGATAAGCTATTGTCTGGGAGGAAATATTTGAGAACCACATAGTCACCAAAGTACTAGGATGTAGAACATATAAAGAACTCTCAAAACTCAAATCCAGATGGCTATCAGGCACAGGGAAAGATGTTCAACATTGTTAATTATTAGAAGAATGCAAATCAAAATTAGAATGAGTTATCACCTTACATGAGTCAGAATGGCCATCACCAAAATGTCTACAAATAATAAATATCAGAAAGGGTGTAGAGAAAAGGGAACCCTCCTACACTGGTCATGAGAATGTAAATTGGTAAAGCCACTATGGAGAACAGTATGGAACTTCCTTAAAAAACTAAAAATAGAGCTACCATATGATCATGAACTCCCACCCCTGGGCATATATCTGGAAAAAACATAACTCCAAAAGATACATGCACTCCAATGATCATTGCAGCACTATTTACAATAGCTAAGAAATGGAAGCAACTTAAATGTCTATGGATAGTTGAATAGATAAAGAAATTGTGGTATATATAGACAATGGAATATTACTCAGCCATAAAAAAGAACAAAGAGATGCCATTTGCAGCAACATGGATGGACCTAGATATTATCATACTAAGTGAAGTAAGTCAGACAGAGAAAGACAAATATCATTTGATATCACTAATTTATGGTTACCAAAGGGGAAGTGTTGAGGGGTTACATTAGTAATTTGGGCATAACATGTACACACTACTATATATATCTAAATCACTTTTCTGTAAACCTGAAACTAACACAACATTGTAAATAAGGTATACTTCAATAGAAAAAATATATAATAATAATAATAATAATAAACCTCAGTAGTAAAAGGAAAGACAATCAATTAGGAAATAGTAAAAATCCATGAAAAGTCAATTCACTGAAAGGGATATAAAAATGTTAAACACAATTTTAAAAGCTCTATATCAATAACCAAGAAGAAAACACAAATTAAATCTACAATGACATATCACTACAAACCTTTAAATTTGATTGCATTAAAAAATATAGTGTCAAGATAAAATGCTGTCATGGGGGCTTCCCTGGTGGTGCCGTGGTTGAGAGTCCACCTGTCAATGCATCCCACGTACCAAAAAAAAAAAAAAAAAAATCTGTCATGAATGTGAAGACATTGGATAACTCATAGATTTCTACTGAGGATATAAAACTGTACATTTTAGTTTGGAATACACCACTTTGGAAAAGAAGTGGAAACTTTTCTATAAAACTAAGCATGGAATTCTCATATGATTAGCAACTGTACTCATGAACATTTATCCCAGAGAAATGAAAACGTATGTCCACATAAAACCTCCACGTGAATATAAAAATGCAACAGATACAATAGTTTCCTCTGACTGAGTCATTACAACAGCATGTTAATCAGCAATGTTATAAAATGAAAAGTTTTAAAGAGGGATGACAGCCATATAAAACATATTGGTGAATTCCCTGCAACCAGAAACCTCTTTTGGAGAATACTATTATTTTTAATTATCATTTTATATTTCAGGTGTAAAACATTAAATATTTTGACATCTATATATGTACAAAGTGATGTCCCCAAGGACTAGTTACCATTCATAACCACACAAATGATCCCTTTTATCCATTTTGCCAACCTCCCACCCACCTTACCCTTTGGTAACCTCCTATCTCTTCTCTGTACCTATGAGTTTGTTTACCTTTTGCTTTGTTTGTTCATTTTTGGTTTTGTTTTGGTTTGTTTAGATTCCACCAATTAGTGAAATCGTATGCTATTTAGGTATTTTCTTCTGACTTATTTCACTTCACATATTGTGCTCAAGCTCCATCCATATTTTCTCAAGTAGCAAAAATTCATTATTTTATACTTGAATAATCTTCCATTGTATGTATAAAATGCATCATCTTTAACCATTTATCCACGGATGGACACTTAGGTTGTTTCCATATCTTGGATATTGCAAACAATGCTGTAATGAACACAGGGCTCAATATATCTTTTTCATTTAGTGATTTTGTATTCTTTGAATAAATACACAGAACTGGAGTGGCTGGATCATAATGGCATTCTATTCTTAATTTTTGAGGAATCTCCATATTGTTTTCCATTGTAGATGGACCAATTTACAATCCTACCAACAATGTACAAAAGTTCTCTTTTCTCCACAGCTTCCCTGACACTTGCTACTTCTTATCATTTTGATAGCAGTCATGTGAACAGGTTTGAGGTAATATCTCAATGTGGTTTTGATTTGCATTTTCCTGATAATGAGTGATGTTGAACATATTTAATGTGCTTGTTGGCAATCTGTATACCTTCTTTGGAAAAATATCTTAGTTCTTTATATATTTTGCATATCAACACCTTATTGGGGCTTCCCTGGTGGCAGAGTGGTTAAGAATCTGCCTGCCAGTGCAGGGGACATGTGTTCGTGCCCTGGTCTGGGAAGATCCCACATGCTGCAGAGCAACTAAGCCCATGTGCCATAATTACTGAGTCTGCACTCTAGAGCCTGCAAGCCACAACTACTGAGCCTGTGTGCTGCAACTACTGAAGCCCACGTTCCCAGAGCCCATGCTCCACAAGAGAAGCCACCACAATGAGAAGCCTGCACACTGCAATGAAGAGTAGCCCCCACTCATTGAAACTAGAGAAAGCCCACGTGCAGAAATGAAGAACCAACACAGACAAAAATTATTGAATTAAATAAATAGAAAAAAATTTAAAAACCCAGTTTATTGGATGTGTGATTTGAAAATATCTTCTCCCATTAGTAGGGTCTTTTTTTTTTTTTTATTGTACTGATGATGGTTTCCTTCACTGTCCAGTAGCCTTTTACTCTGATGTAGTGCCATTCTTGAATTTTTGCTTTTGTTGACTTGGCTTTGGAGTCAGATCCTCAAAAACATCACTAAGAATGATGTCGATGGAGTTATGGTCTATGGAGTTTTGTTTGTTTGTTTATGTCTTTATTTATAATTTTACCTTTGTCAGTTTAACAGCAGTATAATCACAGCAAAAATATGGAAACCAGAAACATGAAAAAGAAATGACACACAATCCCACAATCTAACAATGGTTATTATTTGGCAGAAATTAACTCCTATCTTTTTTCATATAATTGCATAAAATGTTGTAGATTGATTTGTTTTTCAAAATAGGTATATAATGCATGCGGTACAAATTTTGAAAACAAAGAAAATATTATATTAAAAAATAAATCAAGCCTCTCTCCAATCATATCTTTAAGCCTCCCATGTGCACCCCACCCCCAAACCACTACTACCACTTTATTTTCTTCCACACATAGCCTACCCATTAACAAGGAAATATGTGCATATATAAATTTTCCACTGTCCTTTGCCAACACACTTTATTATTATTTACAATGTGGTAGCCTGCTGTGTATACTATTTTTACCGTTTTTTAATTTAACTTTAATATTACTTTGAGATAGTTCCACATATAATATCTTTTTACTCTTTTGTTTTATTTATGTATTTATTCCCATATAGGTTATTACAAAATAGTGAGTAGAGTTCCCTGTGCTATACAGTAGGTCCTTGTTGATTATCTGTTTTATATATAGTTGTGTGTATATGTTAATCCCAAAGACTTAGAAAACAAATTTATTGTTAACAAAGGGCAAAGTGGGTGTGGATAAATTAGGTGTTAGGGATTAACATATGCAACTTATGTTTTATTCTATGAACTTTATGGTTTCTGGAATTATACTTAAGTGTGTAATACATTTTGAGTTTATTTTTTGGTATGGTTTAAGATAGAGATATAGGTTAATTCTTCTGCAAGTGGCTGTCCAGTTTTCCCATCACCATTTATTGAAGAGATTGTCTTTTCTCCATTGTATATTCCTTGCTCTTTTGACATAAATTAATTGTCCCTACACATGTGAGTTTATTTCCTGGCTCTCAGTTCTGTTTCATTCATGTATATGTCTGTTATTGTGCCAGTACTATACTGTTTTGTTTAGAGTAAGTTTGTAGTATAGTTTGAAATTATGTAGTGATATACATTCAGCATTGTTTTTGTTTTTCAGAACATCATTTTGATTTGAAATGTTTTGTGGTTCCATACAAATTTTAGAATTATTTGTTCTAGTTCCTTGAAATAAGCCATGGAATTTTGATAGGGATTACGTTGGATCTGTAGATGATTGTGGGTAATATGGGCATTTTAACAATATTAATTTTTACAAAACATGAGCACAGAATATCTTTCTATTCATTCATATTGTCCTCAACTTTTTTGATTGGTGTCTTATAGTTTTTGAAGGACAGATCTTTCATCTCCTTGGTTAAATTTATTCCTAAATAAGTATTTCATTGTTTTTGGTTCAATTGGAAATAGGATTGTTCTCTTAATTTTGCCTTCTGTTAGTTTGTTATCACTGTATAGAAACACAATATATTTCTGCATCTCGATTTTGTATATTGCAACTTTATGAAATTATTTGTTAGTGCTATCAGGTTTTTGGTGGAGTCTTTATGGTTTTCTCTATATAGTATCTTGTCATCTTCAAACAGTGACAGTTTTACTCCTTACTTTCTGATTTGGATGACTATTATTTATTTTTCTAGCCTCATTTCTGTGGCTATAGATTTTCAAATGTATGTTAAATAAAAGTGGTGTGAGTAAATATGTTTATCTTGTTCCTGATCTTAGAGAAAATGCCTCAGCTTTTCACTAAATGAGTATGATGTTAGCTCTGGGTTAGTCTATAATGGCCTTATGTTGAGGAATGTTTTCTCTATATCTGCTTTGAGGAGAGTTTTTTTTTTAATATAAAATGAATGTTGAGTTTTATCAAATTCTTTTTCTGTATCTATTAAAATGATCATAAGATTATTATTCTTCATTTTGTTAATGTGTTGTATCACATCCCTGTAATACATCCCACTTGGTCATGGTGTAGGATTCATTTAATGTATTGTTGAATTCAACTTGCTAATATTTTGTTTAAAATGTTTGCATGTATGTTTATCAAGAATATATGACTGTAATTTTTTTCTGTGTGATACTTTTCTAGTTTTAGTTTCAGGATAATGCTGTCCCTATAAAATATGTTCAGGAGCATTCCCTTTTCTTCAAAAATTTTGAAGAGTTTGATAAGGATAGATATTAAATCTTCTCTGAGTGTTTCATAGAATTCACCAGTTAAGCCATTTGGTCCTGTACTGTTGTTGTTGGAAGGTTTTTTATTAAGTATTTAATTTCCTTACTAGTCATTGGTCTATTCAGGTGTTCTATGCTTCATGATTTCAGTCTTGTATGTTTCTAGAAATGTGCCCATTTCTTTTGGGTTGTCTAATTTGTTGCATATAATTATGTGTAGCATTCTGTTGAATCCATTGTATTTCTGTGGTATCAGTTATAACTTCTCTTCTTTCATTTCTGATTTTACTTATTTGTGTTCTCTCCATTTTTCTCTTGATTAGTCTAGCTAAAGACTTGTAATTTTTAGTATATATTCTCAGAGAACCAGCTCTTCATTTTATTCATTCCTTTCTATTTTCTTTTGAGTCCATTTCATTTATTTCCACACATTTATTTTTTTCTACTAACTTTGGGATTTCTTTTGTCTTCTTTTTCTACTTGCTTAAGTATAAAGTTATATTGGTTATTTGAGATGATTTTGTTTCTTAATGTAGGCATGTGATGATATGTCCATTCCTCTTAGAAATACTACTATATCCCACAGATTTTGGTATGTCATAATTTTGTTTTCATTTTCTCTAGGTATTTTTTAATTTCTCCTTTGGTTTCTTCAATAACCCAGTGATTCTTTGGTAGCATGTTGTTTAACCTTAACGATTCTGTGTTATTAATAATTTTCTTTTTGTAACTGACCTCTAGTTTCATACTCTTGTGGTTGGAAGAGATGCTTGTTATAATTCTAACCTTCTTGAATTTACTGAGACTTGTGACCTACATGAGATCTATCCTGGATAATGTTTCGTTTGCTCTTGAGAAGAATGTGTATTCTACTGCTTTCTGATGGAGTGTTCTGTATATATTTATTAAATCCATATGCTTTAATGTGTCATTTAAGGCTGCTGTTACCTTATTGATTTTCTGTCTGTACTTTCTGTCAATTATTGTAGGTGAGGTAGTTATAATACCCTATTATTATTGTACTGCTGTGAATTTCTCCCTTTATATTTGTTTTATATATTTTGGTATATCTCTGTGGGGTGTGTATATATTTATATACATTGTATCTTCTTCCTGGATTCATCCTTTTATAATTACATATTGCCCTTTTTGTCTTTTCTTACAGTATTTTAGTCTATTTCTCTGATATCAGTATAGGTATACTGGCTTTCTTTTCATATTCATTTTTATGAAAATTCTTTTTTCATTCCTTCACATTTAATCTGTGTTTGTCCTTACTTCTGAAGTGAGTTTCTTTTCATCAGCATATAGATGAGTCTTCTTGTTTTATTCAATCAACCACTCTTCATCTTTTGATTGGAAAATTTAGTCCATTTACATTTAAGTTAATTATTAATAGGCATGTACTTGGTGCTATTTTGTTAATTGTCTTTTGGTTGTTTTTGTAGTTCCTCTCTGTTCCTTTCATCTTCTATTGCTATCTTCTTTTGTGGTTGGCTGACTTTCTTGAAATGT
>NW_020174301.1:11579093-11586307 GCF_003031525.2 Neophocaena asiaeorientalis asiaeorientalis | reverse complement strand
TTTTGCACACATCACGAAGCTTTATATTTACCCCCCATGTTTTGAATTTTGATAACATATTTTACATTATTCAATTTTATTTTACCTTAACGAATTATTACAATTTTAGTTCATTTCATTACTTTTGTCTTTTAACCTTCATACTTGTTTTGTAAGCAACTGATTGATTACCTTTACTATATATTTACCTTTTTTCACTGAAATTTTACTTTTGCATATTTTCTTATTATTAGTGCCTTCTTTTTCACCTTAATGAAATCCATTTAACATTTCTTGTACCTCTGGTTTACAGTTGATGAACTTATTTATCTTTTTCTTATCCACAAAACTCTTACTCTCTTCTTCAATTCTAAATGATAACCTGGCTAGGTAAAACATTCTTGGTTGGAATTTTGTTTCTTTTATTACTTTGAATATGTATGACTTTCCCTTCTTACCTGTAAAATTTCTCCTGAAAAGTGTGCTGATAATTTTATAGGGTTTCCCTTATAGGCAATAAGTTGTTTTATTCTTGCTCCTTTTAAGATACTTTGTCTTTAACTTTTACTCATTTAGTTATAATGTGTCTTGATTTGGTTACCCTTGAGTTTATCTTAATTGAAACTCAGATTCCTGAACTTGGATGATTGTTTTCTTCCCCAGATTAAGAAAGTTTTCAGTCATTATTTCTTCAAATAAATTTTTGGGGTCTTTCTTTCCCTCGTCTCCTCATGGGACCCCTATAATGGGAATGTTATGCCACTTGATATTGCCCTATACATTCCTTAAGGTATCTTTACTTTTTAAAATTACTTTTACCTTTTGATGTTCTGTCTGGGTGATATTTATTACTTTGTCTTCCAGCTTACTGATTTGTTCTACTTCATCCAGGCTGCTGTTCAACCTTCTAAGTGTATTTGTCAGTTTGGTTATAACTTCTGTTTGGTGATTTCTTATATTTTCAATCTCTTCTCTGAAGTCTCATTGTGTTTATACATTCTTCTCCTGAATTTGGTTTGCATCTTTATGACTATTACTTTTAAGTCTTTGTTAGTTAGACTGCTTTATTTGTTTAATTAAGGTCTTTTGGGTGGATTTGTGTTGTTCTTTTGTTTGGAACATACTCCTCTCTCTCCTCATTTTGCCTGACTATATTTGTCTACATGTATTAGGCAAAGCAGCTGCCTCTTCCAGTAGTGAAATAGTTGTCTTGTGTAGGAGATGATCCATGGGGCCCAGAATTGCAATTTCCCCTGACTGACTATCAGAGCCAGTTGCTCAAGGGGTATCCCTCACATGCGCTGTGTGTGCCTACTGGCTGTAGCAGGGCCATGGCTACTGTGAAGAAAGGGTGGGACAGAGTGTGTCTGTCTGGCTCAATTGTGGCATGGGTGCTGTGGTACTCTATGGGTGAGGCTCAGTGCATTTGCCTGGCTGGGTTGCGACACAGCTGCTGTGTGAAGAAAGCAGGATGCAGTGCACTCATCTGGCTCCTACATGAGGAGAGTAGGGACTCTGAATGTTCTCTCAGCCTGTTTGAAGCATAACCTTTGTGCAGAGAGAGTGGGGCACAATGTGCTTACCCAGCTCAGTTGTGGTGGGGCTGCTGCATAAGGTGGGCAGGGGCAGAGGGTACTCGCCAGGCCAGGTTGCAGCACAGAGTAAACAGAGCACACCATTGGTATTAACAGGCTACAGG
Organism: Neophocaena asiaeorientalis asiaeorientalis; assembly: GCF_003031525.2. Taxonomy (NCBI): domain Eukaryota; kingdom Metazoa; phylum Chordata; class Mammalia; order Artiodactyla; family Phocoenidae; genus Neophocaena; species Neophocaena asiaeorientalis. The sequence continues at coordinate 11,584,629 of NW_020174301.1, read as the reverse complement.
GAGGGCACCAAAAATGGTCCACACCAGGTCCACCACCAGCATGTTAGAATAATATTGCAAGCATTTCACCAGCCAGGTCTTTGTTCTCAAGAAAAAGTCCCAGTAGGTTCCTATCTCTCTAGAAGCTGCTTTAAGATCAGTAAGTGGGTCTCTATTACTTATGATCTAGGCAATTTTCATACTGCTGCTTTTAACTGGATATCAGGACAAATGGGTCTTTGTGCAAGCCCTTTAAGAGCAAGGTCTCCATTATTTTACAACTCTGTTGTTCTCTTGGACTTAATCCCCATTGATTTTCCAAACAGATGTTTTAGGGGCTCACTGTCCTGAGTTTGGATCCAAGCATTGTGGTGCCTAATGTGGGGCTCAACTTGTTCACTTCTCAAGGGAAGCTCTTTAATTTGGGGATCCCTTCTGGTCATGGGATACTGCTCCTGAGATGGTGCACCAGGTGAGACCACATCTGTGCCTCTTCTACCCATCTTGATGCATGCCTTTTATCTTTTGTTCCAGAGGTGTTGATTATCTAGTTCTCAGGTTCTTTTCAGAGGAAAATTATTCTACATGTAGCTGTAATTTTTTGAGTCCATAGTAGGAAGTGAGTTCAGGATCTTCCTATGTCACCGTTTTGACTCATCATTGGAGGATTTCTATTTTATTCAAGGTTGTATATTATTAGAAGGCAAAACTTTAACCTTAAAATTCTTTTTAAATGTATTGCAACAGCTCCAGTAAGAGTTATTGGTGAATGTGGTAAAAGTGAAAATTCATTTGCATTAAGTTATTAACTTGCCATTGAATACCAACTCTACATCAGATAATATGGTTGCAGAAATAAATAACAAGATCCTTGAGGATTTTTTTTTTTTATGTCACAATGTCGTATGGAACACAGCCTTGCAGGTAATTAAAACAATATTATATTTTAATAGAAATATGAAGAAAATGCCATGGGAGCCCTATCAGTGGAGGAATGTGTTTTGAGAGTTAGAGAAATCTTAACAGAAATAAAAAATAACCCTTAATAATTAATATAAATTCTCCAGATTAAAAAAAGGAGAAGGGCATCCTTGGTGGGAGGAATTGTATAGACATATGAAAGAATCATGAAACAAATGATGTTTGCTGTAGCATTTTACCAGAAGTAATATAGCACAGCTAGAGTGTACCAGCCAGAAAAACAAAACAAAACAAGACAAAAAAAAAAAAACAAAAAACAAAAGAAAACACTAGTAGAAACAGAAAAAGTAAACAGCGTCCATATCTTGGAAGGTCTTGTATCAGGGATAAATAATTTGGGTTTTCATCCCAGAAAAACTGGGGAGCCATCCAAGGATTGTGAGAAAATATCAAATAGGGAAATAAAAACAGTACAGTTTGGCCAGGGACTAGTCTGGATATTTGCAATGACAGTTCCATTCCCTGGAAAAGCTCTCAGTCTCAAGCAAAGTGGGGACAGATGGTTGCCCCTTATGTGGGTATCAGAATTATATCTTAGATGAATAGATAAAGACTATGTGACACATATATACAATGGAATATTACTCAGCCATAAAAATAAACGAAATTGAGTTATTTGTAGTGAGGTGGATGGACCTAGAGTCTGTCATACAGAGTGAAGTAAGTCAGAAAGAGAAAGACAAATACCATATGCTAACACATATATATGGAATTTAAGGGAAAAAAATGTCATGAAGAACCTAGGGGTAAAATGGGAATAAAGACACAGACTTACTAGAGAATGGACTTGTGGATATGGGCAGGGGGAAGGGTAAGTTGGGACAAAGTGAGAGAGTGGCAGAGACATATATACACTACCAAATGTAAAATAGATAGCTAGTGGGAAGCAGCCGCATAGTACAGGGAGATCAGCTTGGTGCTTTGTGTCCACCTAGAGAGGTGGGATAGGGAGGCTGGGAGGGAGACACAAGAGGGAGGAGATATGTGGATATATGTATATGTATAGCTGATTCATTTTGTTATAAATCAGAAACTAACACACCATTGTAAAGCAATTATACTCCAATAAAGATGTAAAAAAAAAAGAGAGAGAGAGAATTTTATTTTAGAAAGATAAGTCACTGTAGCCTAAAATGTAGCCAGAGTGTGGAGGAGTAAAGAAGAGGCTGGAGGCAGTATCTAATTGTGAGAGAATTTCAATTTCAATGTAATTTTCTTCCTCAGTAAAATAATTTGGGTAAAATCCATTATTAGTAATTTTTAATGGTCCTCTGTCACATAAATTGGGGTGCTGGGGCCTTAAAAATCAAATAATACAACTTTAGAAAAAGAAATCATATACTTAAAATCATGTCTAACATTGTTGGTAATTAATACTTTATTTCTTTTATTTCCACAGTTCTCTTAAAGAGCATATTAGCAGAAGGCTGACCTTTCCATGTCTAAAAGCTGAATAAAATATATTACTATGTATATTTGAGTAATCTCAAAATGAGGCATGTATCACAAATATGGAAAGGTACTTTTTTATAGATAGAGTGTGCTTACATGCAGAGTTCATGCATTAAAAAAGTGTTTTGCCCTATTTGATTATTTTTACTTTCAGTTAAAATAATGGTTGTTTTAAAATCAAAATCAAAGTATGTGTAGAAAATGATAAAAATAAAATTCAATACATTTTGAAATCAGAGAAAAAGTTGAGGCAGTTTAAGCTGTAATTGGGTATGTGGTGAAACTCTGAGCTCTAAATGACTGAACAGTTTAACATAGCTGTAAAGAAGAAAAAATCTTCAATAGTTTCATTCAAAGATACAGCTTACATAAGGTCTATGGAGAGCAAGGCATAGCAGCCACATTTTATAGCAAGACTTAAGTAGTCTCTATGATGCATATATATTGAAAGCCATAATATAATTAATGTCAATGGTAAAAAAAAAGTCACACACTTTAAAGGAGTATAACATTGAAATAACTTTTACCCCATTATAGTCCCACACCCCCAAGGAAACTACTATAAGCTTCTAGAAATTCTACTTGCCTTATAGAAGGAATGGAATCATGGAATCTTATTATATATACTATTCTGCAAAAGAGAGTTTCTTTCCAGCATTCTAGGTAAAGTCTAGGCTGCATTTGGCATTTTGCCCTGTGTATTAAATTTCACAGACTGAATATTTAACAAGCTTAAAATATGAATAGACAGGGTCACCAGATCAGTTGTTTTTCAGAGGAAATTGCTGTTTTCCTTTTTCTCATCTTACTGCTTGATCGCTAAGCAGTTAAATAAACCAGATGTGTGATCAATTCACATTACTTTAAAAGGCAGAAACATTATTTTGGCTCCTTTTTTTATCGTTTTTTAGATACAGAGAAATAACCACAGTCACAGTATTCATTCATTAAATAAATATCTATTAAATATCTTCCATGTGCTGGGCAGTGTCCAAGATGCTGTAGAAAAATGTAGAAAAATGATATTGATACTATAATATATGAATAATTATTATATTTATTATTATGGCCACAAAAAGTTGTTCAGCCTCCATTTCCATTTTAAGCAATGACATTTTATTTTGTGACATGAGAATTTACTTTAAATATATTTCTTATGAGCCTACATTTCTTCAGAGAACTAATGTCTTTTTCATAGTAATATCAACTAACTGCCAGTGGTTTTTAAACATTATTTAATAAAGCACACTTTTTATTCAGATTTCCTTAGTTTTACATAATGACAAATTATAGTTTCACACTCCCATCCAAGATTCCACATTACATTTTATTTATGTGTCTCTTAGGCTCCTTTTTTTCTATGAAGTTTTATCTTTAAATAATTTATTGAAGGAATATTCACATAAAATACAAATAATAATTTCAGAGTAAACAGTTCATTATCTTTTAATACATTTACAATCTTTTATAGCTACAACATTTATCTATTTCCAAAAAAATTCCCAACACTCCGAACTAAAATTCTTTACTCACAAAATAGTTTCTCCTCATTTTCCTCCCACCTATCTGTACCACAAATTAGGCAAACAATCAATCTGCATTCTGACTCTATGGATTTGCCTATTCTAGACATTTCACCTGAATGAAATCATATAATGTGACCCTGTATGTCAGGGTTTTTTGTGGGGTTTTTTGTTTTCTTTTTAATTAACACATGTTTTAGTGATTGATCTCAATTGCAGCATGTATCATTACTTCATTTCACTTTGTGGTTGAATGATAATCCATTACAAATATTCATATATATATCACAAATTGTTTAGTTCATTTATTTATTCAGTGGTTGATGAATATTTATACAGTTTCCCCATCTGGAATATTGAAAAGAATGTTGTATTTGTTTGAGGTTTGAGTACTTATTTTTATCTTAACTTTTTAAAATTATGTTTTTTATTTTTTAAACATATTTATTGGCATATAATTACTTTACAATTTTGTGTTAGTTTCTGCTGTATAACAAAGTGAATCAACAATATGTATACATACATCCCCATATCCCCTTCCTCTTGCATCTCCCTCCCACCCTCTGTATCTTACCCCTCTATGGGGTCACAAAGCACCAAGCTGATTTCCCTGTGCTATGCAGCTGCTTCCCACTTGCTATCTATTTTATATTTGGTAGTGTATATATGGCAATGCTACTCTCTCACTTTATCCCAGCTTAGTTTTCCCCATCCCTGTGCCCTCAAGTTCATTCTCTACGTCTGGGTCTTTATTCCTGTCCTGCCCCTGGGTTATTCAGAAACTTCTATTTTTTCTACATTCCATATATATGTGTTAGCATATGGCATTTGTTTTTCTCTTTCTGAATTACTTCACTCTGTATGACATACTCTAGGTCCATCCATCTCACTACAAATAACTCAATTTCATTTCTTTTTAGAACTGAGTAATATTCCAATGTATATATGTGCCACAACTTCTTTATCTATCCCTCTGTCAATGGAGACTTACATTGCTTCCATGTCCTGGCTATTGTAAAGAGCACTGCAATGAACATTGTGGTACATGACAAGTTTTGAATTATGGTTTTCTTAGGATATATGCCCAGTAGTGAGATTGCTGGGTTATATGGTAATTCTACTTTTAGTTTTTAAAGGAACTTACATACTGTCCTCCATTGTGGCTGTATCAATTTACATTCCTACCAACTGTGCAAGAGGGTTCCCTTTTCTCCACACCTTCTCTGGAATTTATTGTTTGTAGAATTTTTGATGATGGCCATTCTGACTGGTGTGAGGTGATACCTCACTGTAGTTTTAATTTGAATTTCTTTAACGATTAGTGATGTTGAGCATCCTTTCAAATATTTCTTGGCAATCTGTATATCTTTTTTTGGAGAAACATCTAATTAGTTCTTCAGCCCATTTTTAGATTGGTTTGTTTGTTTTTTCTGATATTGAGCAGCATGAGCTGTTTGTATATTTTGGAGATTAATCTTCTGTCAGTTGTTTCATATGATCATCTCAATAGATGCAGAAAAATCTTTCAAAAAATCTTTTCATCTTGTTTACAGTTCCCTTTGCTGTGCAACAGCTTTTAAGTTTCATTAGATCCCATTTTT
>NW_020174301.1:11529219-11578922 GCF_003031525.2 Neophocaena asiaeorientalis asiaeorientalis | reverse complement strand
CAGCCTCCGTTCTCCCTGCCCACATAACTCTCGGTCTAGACAATGCTTTCAGGCAGAAATGAACCGAGGACGGTCCTCCCTGTCACCCAAAGCTCTGGGGAGACACTGTGTAGCCACAATGTCCTTAAATCGCTGAGCCAGACCTGAGGACCCTTGTGCTATGGCTCCTCTGGAAGCGTCTGCTCGCTCTAGAGTGATAAAGGCAGGTACTGAGAGGTGGCAAACGTCCACTCGCCCCACCTGGGGCTCCTGGGTGGAGTCTGTGGAGGTGGGTGGGGAGGGAGGGGACACCCCGGTGTCAAGAGGCACAGGACTCACCTGGCAGGGGCGTGGACTGGGTCCCGGCACCTGGGACAGAGAGAAGGCAGATCAGACACCTTGCACACCAGGGGCACCACAGGGGCAAAGGGGGACGGCGCTGAGCAGGTGACACGCTCAGTCCATGCCTGAGCCCTGCCACGCAGGGTGGGACCTCTGCCATCCTCACCCCCAAAGTGGCTCCTCCTGAGAGGTCCAGGCAGCCCAGCATCCCTTATTTCCAATGTCAAGCTGATTATCTCTGTGTCTAGATGACCGAGTGGACCCAAACCAGTCTTCAGCCTCACAGCATTTATGGGCCCCCTGAGGCAGCCACACTGAGGGGTCTAGTTCAAAGTCCAAAACCCGTGTGAGATCTGTCAGGCTTGTCTGTAGGTGGTGACAAGGCTGTGCCCGGCAGGCCACACAGGGGCCACTGCCCTGCGCACGGCAGACCTGCTGCCCAGACAGTGCATCCCAGTTCCCTGCAGGGGCTACTGTCCCGGACTCAGGAACCAAACCCTGGGCCACCTGCAGTCCTAGGCCATGACCTACATTCAGAAACCTCAAGACACAACTATCCTCTTTTGCCTCTGCCTTGCACTGTGGCTGGAGAAAAAGGGCTTCAAGTCACTTTCAGTTTGGTTCTTTGTTCCCATTCACCAGCTACATGCCTGGCAGATTGTCAAAGAGCTCATACTAATTCTTAGCAGAGAGACAAGGTGATGTAAGGAAGCGAGAAATGTAGAAAATGCTTTGAGAGGGGATCAGAGTGTCAGAAGGAAACCACGACCCCAGAGGGGGACACCCAGCTTATGTGAGACCAACCTGAGCAGACGACACCGGCGTCCTCCCCGTGTCCACAGTTGTGTATGTTCCAGCCACTGTGAGGGCAGCTCCACAGGGAGCTCTCGTGCCCCGAGCAGCCCACGTCATCCAGGACGATCGGCCCTGAGCCCTGACCGTACCAGGCACTTCCAGGGGCCGACGTGGCCCAGCCACAGCCCAGCTGCCTGCAGACCACGTTGGCGTCGTTGGTGTCCCAGCCGTCGTCACACACGGTGCCCCAGGAGCCTCGGTACAGGACCTCGACCCGACCCTGACACCTGTCACTTCCATTCACCAGCCTCAGGGTCAATCCTGATTCAGTTCCTGGAAGGAGACGGGAAAATGCACTCTCCTGTGTCTTTCGGAGGAATAGGTCCTGAGGACCGAACGCGATTCAGAATCCTTCCAGGGAAAGACTTCTGAGTTCAAGGTAATGTTTTCCTTCCTGAGGACCTGACTGAGCCCGGTCATCATCATTTTTCCCCACGGGGCTGTTTGATAGAACCCTTGGCAGTGGACAGAGGAACGCATGTTCTCTGATGGGTTCCCCACAAGGCCCAGCAATTCAGTGGCTGATCCCAGGCTTGGGAAGGAGGTGGGAAGAGGGGAAGCCCACAGCCTGAATACCAAGGGACCACTGGGATGAACTTGAGCCCCTGTAGCAGGAGCCCAGCAGAGACAGCTTCCCAGACCCCGCCAAGGAGCCACCTTCGGATGTTCACTCCCACATGGGAACCCACTGCATCAGGCCCAAGGTTATTCTGAAGACTACTTATCGCTGAGCACTCACTCATGTCAGCTTTTAACCCCAAACTTATGCTGACTATTGAACAAGCCGTGCACCCGCTGAAAATCATCAGAGCCCATGGACATGATTAGGGACAAGGCATCTATTGGTAGCAGGCTGTTCAGAGTCCTTCCAGGGCTTGTCAGCTGAAGAGCTAGAAAAAAACAGACTCTCTCCCATACTGGGATCGAGACCTGTGGCTGACAACTGCCCCCTGGCAGGAAGAGAGCTGACAGTGAAGTCCATAAACATTAGAAAATAGAGGTAATAAAAGTGCACGGGAAAAGCTGTACTGGAACTTCTGGATCCAGCTCTACCTGAAGACCGTCCTACCACTGACCTATGGAAGTCATTGCGGCCCCCACTCCCACCCCCAACTCAAGAGAGTTGCCGTGAGCCAGATCATGCCCTCCAATGTCCACGGCATGGCGATGAGGCGCCCCACTCCACAGGAGCAATTAGCACGCTCTCCTGACTGAGTGCTCTCTGGGGAAAGTATCCGTTTTCGACTCCGCAGGGTGGGGGGACTCGAAACAGACCCGTTCCCCCTGCACACATAACTCTCGGTCTAGACAATGCTTTCAGGCAGAAATGACCCCAGGACGGTCCTCCCTGTCACCCAAAGCTCTGGGGAGACACTGTGTAGCCACAATGTCCTTAAATCGCTGAGCCAGACCCGAGGACCCTTGTGCTATGGCTCCTCTGGAAGTGTCTGCTCGCTCTAGAGTGATAAAGGCAGGTACTGAGAGGGGGCAAACGTCCACTCGCCCCACCTGGGGCTCCTGGGTGGAGTCTGTGGAGGTGGGTGGGGAGGGAGGGGACACCCCGGTGTCAAGAGGCACAGGACTCACCTGGCAGGGGCGTGGACTGGGTCCCGGCACCTGGGACAGAGAGAAGGCAGATCAGACACCTTGCACACAAGGGGCACCACAGGGGCAAAGGGGGATGAGGATGGCACAAGGACACCGCCTCATGTCTCTCTTGAGGTCACAGGCCTAAGGCAGGTTCCAGACTCACACCATTTCTAATGGCCACAGTTCCCCGGGCAGGGGGTCACTTTGAACATGGCCATGAGTTAACCTTCATCACAGGGAAATGAACAGAGACTTTCCTTCCCCAAGCCCAGGCTACCAGAAGCTCAGGCTCTACTGGCTGACCTCCCAGCTCCCCTACTTGGAGCACCCCCAGGGGGGTTTAATGGGACCTCTGATGTCCACAGGCTGAAGGGTCATGGTTCCTGTACAGTGCAAAGAAATCAATGTGGCCTCATATGGGGTCAGCAAAGGGCACAGACAAGGTGGCCCCCTCAACAGGTATGCACCTGCCTCTCCAGGTTGTGCAGCCAGAGACCCAGGACCCTAGGCTGACCAGAGGTCAACATGCATTGGTGAGGGCCACACGGTAGGCTCTGAGCATGGGCAATAAGACTCTCTTGGAGACAGAACACCAAGTTCCATCTTGGAGCTCCTTGGAGATACCTCTGCAGGTTGACTCCTCCCGTCTCTCAGAGTCAAGGTCCATGGAAGAGATACCTTTTCAGACCTGAGGCCTTGTCCAGAAGTCCCCACCCTTGAAAGCTGAGCACCCCCATCTCTTACAGCTTCTGCACCTCTTCTGGATCAGAGATGGACCTCTGGGTGCAGAAAGGTAATGAGCCCACAGGGATCCCACATAACAAACTTTACCTTCTGCTGCACTTGCTGTTGAGGGTTCCTCCGTGACAAACAAAGCTACAGAGTGGAGAGAAGGAAAGGTCATTGGATGTTGGCTCTCCTCCAGGAGGGTCGACCCTCTGCACCTTGGCTCAGAAAAGGGGCTGGATGCAAAGATCCGGAAGCTCTGCCCACTGCCCAAAGGCTGAGAACCTATCGCTCTGTCACTCTGTCAGCCCTCATTCAATGCTGGAGGCCACCAGGGACATTCTTGGTTCTGGACATTCACCACCTCTTATGCTTCCACAATGTCCATCCCAAATATCACCCTTTGATGAACAGCCCAAATCTATCCACAAGATTAAATTTCAAATAGCAACTGCCTATTTCTATGGCTCAAACGTAGTCTCAAATGACAATACCTACCATCACTGAGGTAGGCCCCAGCTAGGAGGGAAGGCAGGTTCCAAAGATGCAGCCCCAAATGTCAAAATAACGTGCTCCAAAGCGACTGCTTGGACAGACATGCTCTCTTGGGGAACACATTCTCATGTGACAGCTGGGTTATCATGGTCACATCCTGTGCATAGTGACATGTATGTACACACAGCAGTCCACATAGTGACATGTATGTACACACAGCAGTCCACATAGGAAATGCCAGAGGCTGCTCTAAAGATGGGTAATTTGACTAGAAACTCCCCTTTGGGGCACACAAGACGGGTGACATCCTTAGAGGCTTCTTTGTGGATTAAAGGACCCGTTGGTGCTAGAAGACCCACCAGCACCCTGAGCATAAAGGAGAAATGTTGAGATTTGCTCGGTTAAGTCAGGGAGAATTTCTCTTCTTCACGGAGGCTGTACATATCCTTCATTTGTCATTTAATCACCGATAAAGAGAACATATTGGTTACTGCTTAGTTTGCTTTTGATATAGATTTAAGTTTTAAAGACCAAAACTCCCCAATCCTTCTTCCTCGCATTTAAAAGGATGAGAAGGTACCACTTAGGAAGGTGTTTGGTCATCCGAGGCCAGGGACGGTTGTGATGCTGTCCACAGGATCGTGTGCCCCAGGGGATGGCACCGGCAAGCTCTGGGGGTGCCGAGACTAAAACCCATCTCCACCACTTCAGGCGACTTGCCTGAAGCTTTAGGACTTCAGGCAAGTCGCCTGCCCTCTCTGAACCTCCATTTCTTTATCTGTGAGAAGAGACAGTGACACCTGCCCCCTAACATCAAATAAGAGTAGAGCAGGTAAACTGCAGAGTGTCCTGGGTATGTGTCACGACACTGAGGACCTCGGGAGCCCTGTCCTCAGGGTGGCACAGGTGACAGTGCCAGTGACGTCTGTGCTACCTGAGCACCCGACTCCAGCGTGCTCCCCATGGCCACGTTCACGGTCGCACCACCCGCTGTGGGGCAACTGGGCGGGGCAGGGGGTACTCCCTTCCCAAGCAGTGCACGGTGCCCACAAGAACGTCCCCTGTGCCCTGACCAGGGTGGGTCCCACCCAGGGCCGGCAGTGAATGGCCACAGCCAAGCTGTGGGCAAACAACGTCTGCATCCCGGGCATCCCAGCTGTCGTCACACACGGTGTCCCAGCAGCCTTGGTACAGGAGCTCCACCTGGCCCTGACACCGGTCACCTCCATTCCCCAGCCACCCTGTGTGGACACGGTGGAAAGCCCTTGCCGTCACGCTCTCTGCCGCCCCGCCTTTCACCAACTGGCACCCTCTGCCCTCCCTCCTCTGACCACTGTCCCCTCTCCTGGACCAACGTTTCTCCTCTCTCAGGACCTTATATATGGCGGCTCCCCCAGCGCCGTCTCAGCCCTCTTCTCTCCCCCACCTGGAGGGCCTCATGGACTCTGAGAGGTTTCCAGGAAGAAGACCCCCAGTTCCACCTCTCCAGCCCTGATCAGCCCTGACCAGCCCAGCCCCAAGCTCTGGAGCAACGTTTTCAAATGGCCTCCTAGATCCCATCCCCTCCCCTGGCCGACCCTGGCCCACACTGAACACAGGCTCTTTCCTCCATCTGAACCAGCAGTGTCATCACGTTCCCCATTAACTGTGTCGGGAATGTGGGCGTAATATTTGATCCCTCCTTCTCCCCACCCCTTATACCCAGTCTGTCACCAAGGTTGTCTTTCCGTTTTTACTCCACTGCCATTTTGCAAGGTTAGGTCTTCCTTCTCTTGAGCCTGGCCTTCCCCAGGGGCCTGCCTATTCATCTCCCTGCCCCTGCCCTTCCTGTCTCGAATCCATCCACACCCACTGACTCAACCAGCATTCCTGAGGTGCCTACTCTGTGTCAGTTCCTGTGCTGAGCTGATTCATCTGTCTCCCCCAGACAGGGCACCGTGCTCCTGCCTGCCATGGTCCTGTGGAATCACCCACGCTGATGACACAAGGAAAACAGGCAGCAGGTTTTGAGGGATCCAGCCCAGCGTCCTGACAACAGGGGCCTTGTCAGTGGTTAGTCTGAGGTTATGAGAAATTTTTGGTCGGGGAGTGATCAGAGAGGTTAGAATGGGATGGAAGAGAAAGGGGCAGGTGGCGCCCATGGTTGTTGTCAGGGTAGGGGTCGGGGAAAGAGAGGGGAAAGGCCAAATGGACTATCTGTTGGGTTTTCCCAAGGTGCATTCTGGGCTCCCTTAGCCCCTCCTGCTGTCCCCTTCTGGTCACTCCTGTGAAAGGTCCCTGCAGAAGAGATCTCAGCCTCGGTCTGTGCCTTGCTGGAGGTCAATCATCAGAAAGCTGTCCCTCAAGTCCCTCCCAGGACATTTCTGGACTCTCAGGGCATGCTCTGAAAGGGCAGGGATTGGCCTCAAAACAGCTAAGACCCAATGGCAGGGTCAGCTGCCCTAAGTGAGCACACGAAGGACCCTGACATATCAAATTCGGTGCAAAGTGTGCGTATTCTCACTGAGCAGAGGAGAAGAGATGATACATTTAGAAAGAATCCTGGACAGAGGCAAAGGCACCTGTTCTGGGTTCAAATCTCTACCCAGCCACTGACCCACCATGTGACCTTAGACACAGAACTTGACAAGTTACCTAACAATGCCCCGGTTTCCCTATCTGCACAAGGAAGGTGATGATACTACTTCCCTCAGTGTTGTTGGAAAGATTTCATGATAATAGCACTTACTATGAGCATTAGTTGAGCACTCCGGGGCACAAACCCGTGTCCCCCGCATTGGCAGGCCGACTCTCAACCACTGTGCCACCAGGGAAGCCCGTAGCCAGTCTTTTAAATGCTTTTTTATATATTAACTCATTTGGTGTATGAAAATAATTTTGTGCAGGGTACAAAGCAAATGCTTGGGAGATGTTAGCTATCTTTGATAGAACTGACATTCATGGTGAGAAGAGACACTGATTTGTTTTTCACCTCTCTCTCCTGACACCAAGCTGAAGGTAATCTCATTCAATGAATAACTGAGAGGCAGAGAGAAGAAGGAAGGAGAACGGCAGACGAAACTGGCTGAGCATGTGTCTGGGACACGCAGAGGATCTCTGAACCCTTGACCCCTCCCTCTCCATCCCTGCGTTCTAAAGGCCACACTTGCTCTGTGGCCAAGACTGCACTCAGCCTCAAGTAACCCTGGCCGACCCAGCCAGCGAGCAAAACCCCAGGGAAGACAAATAAAGAAAAAATATCTTACCATCATCTGTGGTGTGGAGAACCCACGGATCTAGAAAGAAATCAAATTCATCTTAGGTGATTCTGCTGTTTGTAAATGATCTACAGACACAGAAACTGGCTTGACGTTCACCTCACAATCATGCCACGGGGTGCTGTGGTTCAATATTGGGTTTCTGTGCCTGCAGCATTCTTGCTGAAAGTGTTTGAGGTTTTGCAATAGACCTTTAAAACAAGTGGATTGGATCTGGGGTGTTCAGTAATATTAGATGTAATAAAGTACGTGTCTCCTTTCCAGGCCCTCTAACACCAGTTATAGTCCCAGGATGTGATCTATGCTCAGGAAGCACCCAGCTTATTCCATGCTCTCAGGTACTATCTTTTCTGCCATACAGAATGCATCTATCTCAGTGAAGTTTAAGGATTTTGTGGATGGGAGCCTTGTCTGAGCCCTCTCCATGGACAAAGGGGAGGATATCCGGCCTAAGGGGATGGTACGGAGGGACAGGATAGCACAAAGTGGAGACTGTGCCAGGCTGCTCACTGCTTGATGCGTCAGTTTGAGACATGACCAAGCATGAGCATCCGGGAGATGTGCTCATGGATACATCTCTGGATTTGCCTCCATCATCTCCATGCAGATTTAGACGAGGACTCATAAAGCAGACAAGAACCGAGTCTGACTGCAGCTGCCCACACACCTGCTCTTCACGCATTTGCCCCAAAAGACAAACGGTGTTCTACCACCAATGGCAGGTGACACTTCCAAACTTTGTTGATCAGAAGCCTTTTTTTTTTCTAGAGCTTCATAAAATGTATCAAAGGCACAGTTTGGGGAATGGGACCTAGAGATAACCTCCCATCAGCACGCTATTCTGGTTAGCTACACGATATAAGGATGGCTAAGCATGGGGAGGGGGAGTATCTGACTGCAGCGGGAGGGTGGCTACTGTCAACCTAAGTCTGTATCTGTTCCCTCAAGTTCCTGGCAACAGTGCCAATGAGTAACAGAAAAACACCCTTCCTCCTCTGTCTGGCTAACCCCACCATCAGCCCCGGACCTCAGTTCACCTGTGGCTTCCTCGGGGCTGCCCTCTCTGATGGCTTGAGCATGTCTCTCTTGCTCTGGACCTCTTGCTGCAGCACCCATCACAGCTGTAGTTGTAACTGTGTGCTCAGAGATTAATGTCTATCTTTCCACTGGACCCTGAGTCCCTGCAGGGACTTCTCCTGTTTAGAAGGATCCCTGGTAGGACCTCTTCTGGCCAAGTGAGGTGGCATGGATGTGGAAGCCATTGTGAAAGATGTGTAAAATTTCAATCTCAGCAATTCACTTATGGAAAAGTCTTTACATCAACAAGTCAGACTTATGATGTAGCCAATAACCATTTGGGAAAATGTTAAAAATCTGTATTTACTTGACATTAAGCAAAATACAGACATTAAGAAAAAATAAGTTTAAAAAGGTAGCCCTTAAACTATATACACGTATCTTCTGTTGCTTGCTTTGGAAATTTTTAGCAAAGTCCCATAATTACATTGTAAACATGAAAACTTCATTCAGTCCTGGGCCATGCAGCATGCTTGCTCAAAGTGTGGTCTGCAGACCATCCTTATTTTCGGTTATATAAAAATGCAGATTCCTGAGCCCCACCCCAGACCAGCCAAATCCGAGTGTCTGGAGTGGGGAGGTGAACCTAAGGACCTGCATTCAGCCAAATATCTTAGTTGATTCTGATGTGCACTGAAGTTTGAGGCAAAGGCAAATTAAAATTTAAGAAGAACCTAACTAGATAACCACATGGTCCATTTATGCTGTAGCTGAAGGAAGTTTCTATTGTCCTTGTATTTCCGTAAAGGACATAGATCATAAACTTATGCGACCCTCATACCATTCATTAAAGTCCAGTGAGGCAGTGTTTATTCTTTAAGATATAAATAACTGTATAGAAGGATAAATAAATTTTAAACCAAATACAGGATGCTGTTTTCAAAGTACTTACCACTTGTCCTGGGAAGATCTGATTCAGAAACTATAAAGGAATAAAAGAAAAATCAGACGCATGCATGCTTCACACACAGGGAACCCTAACCAAGAAATCCACCTTTGAGCCATTGCTTTTCTTATAGTTGACTCTGAACTAAAGATGTAACAACTGCATGTAACTCAACATCAACAAATCTGGAATCTGTTTTTGAAATTTAATTCAAACTGAAAAGATTTCTTGAGGCTCTAGTGCAATGAGAGGTCTAGGCTTGCTTCTAAAATGCCTCAAAAGTCCACACTTGTGCCATCTCTTCTCCTCCTTCACAGGCACCCAAGGGTGCTGATTTTTAAAAGCTTAATCATGGCAGAAGATTTTGTACATTTTCTAACCTGGGGACCTGGGGTCATATTCAAGAGTTTTATATGTGTCATCTTAGTTAATCCTCGTACAACCCCATAGGGAAACTGAGGCTTGGGTAGGTGACCCAAATCAACTGACTAGTAAGTGACGGGTCAGGATTTGTGCTCAGACAGTTGCTCTTAACCATTTCACTATTCTGCCTCCCAGTATATATATTTTTAAAGTTTGTATTATTTGGCCCAAATCATGGTCTGCAGTTTTGCACAGGCACGTATGCTCATGCACGCACAGGACTAGAATAAAAGAGGAATTAGGGAGCAGAAGAAGTTAGCCTTTAAAGCATTGACTGAGGCAGGGGTATTCACTATTTCCCCAAGACCTGTCAACAGTTCTAGAAAAGAAGAGAAATGTGATTATATCCAGAGAGGCTCAGTTAGATGCTGCTGTCCCTGTCTGCCCCTGCTGCCCTGCTGTCTGTAACCTTAAGATAAAATGAAACATTTAAAATGTGTCTGTATCATATTTTATGATTTCCCCATTTTAAACAACATTTTTGAAAAACCAACAAACTACCGGACCCAGTCACGTTAGAAAAGTGTTCCTTTAGAACAATGGCTCTTAAAACGGTTCCATGAACCAGCAGCACCATCCAGCATGTGGGAATTTGTACAAAATGCACATTTTTAGGCCTCCCCCAGACTTAAGAATTTACCCTGGAGGTGGTGCCCAACAATATGTGTTTTTAACAGGCATTCGAGGTGATTCTGATACACACTAAGGTTTGAAAACCGCTCGCTGTCCTGCAGCAAGAGCGTTTCGACACAGTGATAGGGAATAATTCATTCAACAATCGTTTACTGGCACCTCCTGCATGCTAGACTCCAGGAAGCCGGGGGAATGCTGAGATTACATGATGCCGCCGCTGGTAATTGGCTCTAGTTGTCGAGGCCTGCAGGTAAGCAATTACAGGACAGGGGACTGAGGGCTCTGATTGCCGGACGTCCAGGAGTCCGGCAGAAGATCACGCGAGATTTCCTGGAACGGGACCTGGACGTCCAAGCGGATGTGCGCCAGGCAGAGGGGAAGATGTGGGTGAAAATGAGCTCCAGGGAAGTAAAGACATGATGAATAAACTTTCCTTTCGAAATAAACTCATGAGAATAAAACTACAAACTCTATGTGATGCTTCGTGGCTCTCTCCTGGCAAATGAAGAGATGAATCGGGTTTCTGGATGGAAGGACTGAATATAGGAAAATCAGTCATTCTAAACTAATTCATAGGTTTGATATAATTTCCATCCAAAGGTTTTTCTTGGATTGATTGGTTCTTTAAAAAATGATTCTGGGGGCTTCCCTGGTGGCGCAGTGGTTGAGAGTCTGCCTGCCGATGCAGGGGACGCGGGTTCGTGCCCCGGTCCGGGAAGATCCCACGTGCCGCGGAGCGGCTGGGC
Source organism: Neophocaena asiaeorientalis asiaeorientalis (assembly GCF_003031525.2). Lineage (NCBI taxonomy): Eukaryota > Metazoa > Chordata > Mammalia > Artiodactyla > Phocoenidae > Neophocaena > Neophocaena asiaeorientalis. Next base: position 11,567,913 of record NW_020174301.1, on the reverse strand, counting down.
CCGTGAACCATGGCCGCTGAGCCTGCGCGTCCGGAGCCTGTGCTCCGCGACGGGAGAGGCCACAACAGTGAGAGGCCTGCTTACCACGACAAAAATCTGAAGTTTAGCAGGAAAAATAAATAGGCTAAAAATGACTGATAAGTTCTTGAAAAAGAAAAAAATACTGATGGGGCAGGGGTAGGGGCAGTGAGAGTGGGGCTGGGAGGTCTTGTCCACCCATGAACCTGGGAGACAGGTGACTTAGGTTCAAATTCTAGTTCTGCTGCTTATTTGGTCTCTAAACTTGGGCAATTCATTAATTCTCACTCAGTCCTAGTTTCCTCATCTGCAAAAAGGTAGTTACACTAACCTACTTCACAAGGTTATTGCGAAGACAAAATCAGAAAAATATATCAAGTGCTCACTATAGTGTTTGCCATGTAGTCAGCATTCAAAAAATTATTAGTAGCTCCAAAATATTCAAAATAAAGCCATAAAATTAAAACAAAGTTTAAAATTTTAAATAATTTAAAAATTATTTTAGATACCTATTTCACACCAGAAAGCAAAATAATTTTCAGAACAGAAGAACTAGATTTTTTTAAACACACCAAGACAGGAAACTAATTAAATGTTTATCCGGTTTCTGTGAAATTTCTAGGTGTTAAATCAACAGGAAATCACAAAGGAAAATAGCAATAAATTTAATTTTGTAAAAATATAAAATGTTTGTGTGGAAGAAAATCAAAATTAAAAGGCAGACAACAAACTGGGAAAATATTTGTCATCAATGTAATGGACAAAGTATTAACATCCAAATTATAGAGAGAGTTTATATAAATCAACAAAGATGATACTAGCTTTCACACACACAAGATAAATGGATAAAGGATATAAACAGACACTTCAAGGAAAAGGAATGTATTCACCTTCACTGTAAACAAAGAAATGCAAATGAAAATGACTGTAAACCGTTTTTCACCCAACAATTCAGTCAAGATTTTTGCGGTACGCGGGCCTCTCACTGTTGTTTGACTTAGTAATTCCACTTCTAAGAACCTAGCCAAAGGAAATCATAATTTACTTAATGTGGACAAAGATGCATGAACAAACATTATCTTCACAGTGTTGGCCATTATAATTACAGAAAGAACCTGAAAGGGGGTGGAAGCAATAGGGGGAGGTTGGTGAAAGGGTCCAAACTTTCACTGCTACCATGAATAAGTTCTCAGGATCTAATGTCAAACATGGGGACTATAGTTGATAACACTGTATTATTGTACAGTTGGAATTTGTTAAGAGGGTAGAACTTAAATGCTCTCACCAAAATAAAAGATAAAAATGTGAGGTGATAGATATGTTCATTAACTAGGTGGGGGAGAATATTTTCATAATGCATATGCATATCGAATCACCACGAGATACTCTTTAAATATCCTATAAATTTCTTGGTCATTGTACCTCAATAAAGCTGAAATTAAAAAAAAAAAAAAAAGGAGAAAACCTGAATAAACGTCAGTCTCCAAAACCATGACTGCATGTTAAAATGTTCAGAATATAAACTATAGAAAGACTGTAAATGAAAAGATATCGCTTAGGGACTTCCCTGGTGGTCCAGTGGCTCACACTCCGAGCTTCCACTGCAGGGGGCACAGGTTCGATCCCTGGTCAGGGAACTAAGATCCCTCATGCCGCACAGTTGCAGCCAGAAAAAAATGATATCACTGCATACACACATAATCTGAAAGAAATACATATTTTAACAAAGGCAATCTCCAGTGATAGGATGATGAGAGTTTTCACCTTTTCTCTGTTTTTCTCTAGCTCCTACATTTTCCACACTATGCGTTAAAAGCTGTGGTTTGAGGCTGAAGGCATGAAATGAGGTGGCAGGTAAGGTAGAAGGCAGATTCTTTTAGGGGAAGAATCTTTTAGGGAAATGGGGTTGTAGCCTAAAAGAAAAGAACAAGGATGAAAAAGAAAAAGAAGATAAGGAAAAAATGATGCTAAGGATAAAGCCGAGAGGGAGGAAGAGGAGAGAAAAAGAAGGAGGGGAGAGGGGAGAGGTAGGGAGGGGAGATGCTCATACCTTTTAGCAATTAGGACATTCCAGCATTAAGCTAAGTGGTCTACCTGTAGTATCTCATTTTATCTTCACAATATCCTTTATGGTAGAATTATTACACAATCTATTCTATAGAAGAGAAATCCAAGGCTTAGGGAAGGAAAACAACTCGTCAAAGGTCGCACAGCTGTGACAGAGTGAAACTGATGCTGGAAGTCGAGTGCACTGATCCCAGAGCAAGTGTGCTCACAGCTCAGCTCCACGGCTTCCCAAAATTCAAGTGAAAACACCGAGATTCCATTTCAACTTGTCAGAAAGCAACACAGTCTGAAATAATAATATTTAGTAATGGAGAGGCTGTGGTCAGTATTGTTCCTGATACGGTGTCTGGCTCCCCATAAACTATACATAAGGGAAGAGAAGTACTTCACGGGACCTGGCGCAGGGCACAGAGGGGATGTCTCAGGGCACAAGCACCCTCTCTCCTGCCCTTCCATTACCATCAGCGGGAGCCTTTGGTAGGCTCCTGGTGATGCACTGCGTTGTACTAAGTGAACAAAAGGTGTGGCCCCTGCCCCCCAGGGACTCGCAGCATAGCAGGATCTCTAGAAAAATCCACAGATGATCTAGTGTAAGAGTTAAGATGTTATGGGAGAATACGAATGGCAACCACAGGGTGACACACTGCGTGCGTGTGGTGTGTGTGTGTGTGTGTGTGTGTGTGTGTGTTGAGAGTACATGTCAGGGTTCCTGGATGGGACAGTGTCCATCGTATTTAAAAAGAGCAGCTAGATTTTAGCCAGAGGAGGGGAAGGATAAGACTGCGTTCCAGGTGGAGGGAACAGTGTGAGCGCAGTCACCATGGCAAGAGGCAGCATTACTGCAGGGCCTGAGGTGGGCGGGACAGGTTGCTTTGTACTGTGAGACATCCCGCTACCAAGAGTCCCGGAAAACAGGTAGCACAAATAAAATCATGGGGTGGAAAACAGCAGGGAGCAAGTGGGAACTGAAACCCAGGTGGGGGTCTGGAGAGACACAGGAGGCTGGAGAGGATGGCCGGGCAGGAACGCAGGGTCCCGGTGCCAGGCTGTGACGCTTTGGGACTCGGTCCCGGGCACGGCCTTGGACTTTACCTCCTTTCTGTAACATTCCGCACCTAGACTGGACTGAGTGACATAATGCCCCGGGGGGGATTTTGCACAGTAAAAACGAGTTGCTGCCAAGAGAACCAGCGAGGGAGTAATTAGACGTCTGTGAGGTCTGTTTAAGTGATAACAGAAGTGCCTCCCCCAGTCCAATGTCACCCGCATAAGGACATCTCGCAGCGCCTTAAAGTCCTTCCATTCCATTTCCTCCTTTTTTTCATGGCGTTAATCATTGCCAAAACCCCTGATAAACTGTGAAAAGGGGAAGTACAGGCATTAACACTTTGCTAGGAATTAGTTTGTAAGCAATTATTACTTTCTTATTTTGCAAAACATTGACCTTGAAGAAATGGGACCAAGGGAAGTTGAGTTAAAAGAAATTCTTTTGCAATAACTTTACAGAGTTATAGAAAAGTTGCAGAAAATACAGAGAGTTCCCATATACTCTTACCCAATTTCCCCTCATGCTAACGTCTCACATGACTGAGGTACATTTGTCACAATTACCAAATCAACAATGGTACATTCCTACTAACTAAACTCCAGACTTTATTGGGATTTCACCAGTTTTTCCTTTTTCTAGGATCCAGTCCAAGATACCACTTTGCATTTAGGAAGTTATGTGAGGAAAATGCCTAGGAGAGTAACAGTGGACGGCACCCAGGCCCCCTCACACCCTCCAGGTGCCAGACACCGCATGGGTGACCTCAGGTCTATACAACCCTGTGAAGCTGGAACACAACCCCAATTTACCAGTGAAGAAAATGAGGCTTGCAGAGGCTCCAGAGCCGGTAAATGGCAGAACCAAAGACATTGCCAGGAGCAGCAGGGGTTCCACGGCCCCTGGAGCCCTGCACAAACCTGAGCTCACTGACTCCTTCTCAAGAATTTGTGCAAAGACCGGAACTGAGAAGAGTGTCTGCTGCATGGGTTCCCCCAGCACAAAGCTCCCCTGGGGGGGCTCAAGCACTCCTCAGATCTCTGCAAGGAACAGCAGGGGTTAATGGGCCAAAGCTGCTACCCGCTACCCGAATGCCAGCAGACCTCCTCCTGGTTCAAATCCCGGCCCACCGCCCGCAGCAACTGCTGACCTTGGATGGGACACAGAACCTTTCTGAGCCTCAGTTTCCTCATCTGCAATGCGGATACCTAACTCGTTAGCAGATTTAGACAAGGGAAGATAGGTACCCTGTCTCACAGAGCACCTGGTACAGAGCCAGCGCTTTGCAGAGGGTTAATTCTTACGTCTAAAATACAAATGCAGGCACACTTGTATGTGTGTGCACATAGCGTATGTGTGCCCATAACATCATGTCAAACCACAAGTTCCCTCAAGACACACGTAGAAGCTGCCTTAAGCTCCTTTGTAGATAAGGACATGGCAATTCGCTCCCTGTCCTTTAGGGGCTGACATGAATCCCCCATTTTCAGAGCCAGTGCCAGTCCAGAGATTAACTTCATACTCATAAAAGCTGGAGCTAAGAACACTGCCTTCCATTTTCAAATATTTTGATGGAGGCGCAATCTCCAGCCCCGAGATTGTCCAGAGCCAGTACCTCCCAAGGTCCTCCTGACAAGAAGGGAAGGTGGGTGTCAACTGTCAGCGTGTTCCTGGGCAGAGACAGAGAGTGAGAGAGACAGAGAGAAAAAAAGAGAGAACTAATAGACAGACTGGCTAATTGTCCTGTTCACTTAGCATCTCGGTAAAATGACATTGAGATTCAAGGTCTCACTGATTTGCCCAGGGCTCTTTCGTGTCCCTTTTATCACTTGACACTCTAAGAACACAAAGATATGCTTGACTAACTAAGCTTCAGATCATTTCTCTAGGACTTCCCTGGTCATGCGGTGGTTAAGAATCCGCCTGCCAATGCAGGGGACACGGGTTCGATCCCTGGTCCGGGAAGATCCCACATGCCGTGGAGCAACTAAGCCCGTGCGCCACAACTACTTAGCCTGCACTCTAGAGCCTGCGAACCACAGCTACTGAGCCCACGTGCCACAATTACTGAAGCCCATGCGCCTAGAGCCTGTGCTCCGCAACGAGAAGCCACCGCAGGGAGAAGCCCGCGCACTGCAACAAAGAATAACCCCTGCCCGCCACAACTAGAGAAAGCCCGTGCACAGCAACGAAGACCCAATGCAGCCAAAAATAAATAAATAAATAAATAATTTTTTAAAAAGAGAGAATTTAACCACATCTTATAAAAAAATAATCATTTCTCTAAAGTAGTGACAGACACAAACTTGCTATCTTAATGACCTTATCTGTGCTCAGCCACTTGATCTGATTTTGCTCTGTAAAAATTAATAAGCCAGACACACCTGCAAAAGAAGTCACATGATGAGCATTTCCAGGGCAATCTTTTCTGCCCATTTTCATCAGTACACAAACTAAGGGCTTAACCAATGATGACAAAGTTTTAGGACCTCTTAATAGTGCACACTTTTCCTTAATTTCAGGAATTTTTCTAAGACCAGTCAATCATTTCCTTAGTTGAGTAACTCACTGTAGACACTGACATAATGATTGACTTTTTCTAACAACCATGGCATTTCTCAGCCAGAAACAAAATAAAAATACTTGCAATTACAATGATTAGCAAAGAATTGCCCCACCCTTGATAGAAAACTCTTGAGATGGAAAGTCTAGCACCAAGAAACAGATATAATTTGCCATGATTTGGAGTTAGAGCCGTGAAATTAACAAATGTAGTAATTAGATATAATACCTGTAGATAGAACTTGACCCAATAAAAGACATATTTCAAGGATGACTGTAGAGATCCCCATTTTTCTGGGTTCTTCTCAATTTGAATAAAAATGCCTTGCTATTTATAAGTTCCTAGCTATAAGGAGGCGTGTCTTCCGGGGTACTCTATTTCTACTGCTGCCCTAAAGATAAAGGAAGTAAGTGACTTTTCTAACAATCGATGGTTAATCTGTGGGAACAATTGTTGATTGATTGTCATAGGAACCGTCTGGCTGTTGCCCAGGGGCACATTACTGACATTAGCGATGCAATTTCCACTTCCTTCTAGGTGAACCTCGAAGTCTCTCAAGTGCTCCCTGAATATAGGATTGATTTTAATCTTGGAGAATTTGAGTGAATTTGTGGGAAGACTGCTCCAAGGTTCGGGGCCGAGCAGGATGTGGGCTGCTGAGCAAACACAGGACATGGTGCCAAAGGGGAAAATCATCTCTCGGGGATGATTTGCCCTGGCAGGGAGGTCTCCTGTTGGCCCTTTGCCTTGGAGAAATGAGGATGGCGTCAGTGCAGACATGACTGGAGAACAGAAGACATGAGTGATACCCATGGATTCCACAGGCTTATATTAGCTTTAGCCATCACCGTCTGCCTCTCTCATGGATTCCATAACCCAGGAGCTGAGAACATGGGATCTCAAACTGAACCACCTCCAACCGCTCACAGTCTTTGATTTCTTGCCCTTGGCATTCACATTGTCTGACCTTTGGAGCTTTGCAAACCCACCACACCTGCCCCCAACCTTGCCCGCAATCTCTCTCTTACATAGAGGGTCCCACGCTTTGGGACCCCCAGTCTTTCTTTATCGCCAGACTCTGGTTTTACTCCGACAATCTACCAGGAAGGTTTCTTGTCGTTTATTTTTTATTAAAACTCTATTGGTGGTTGGTAACTCTTGGTTAGAAGCATATGGCTTTGTAGGACTTGCCTCTGTTATCGTGGCCTGAGTGAGCCATGTCCCACCTTTCAGCTGAGATGTGGAGGCTATGAGATGACACCTTGGCCTCCTTGCCACGAGCTGTTAACCCCTAGTCTCCTGGTGCTTCATTCTGGAAGTATACCAGGAGCCCATGCCCTGTATTAGCCAACAAGCAGGATTTAGGGCTGGATGTCTGCATCTGGCTTCATCCACATGAAAGTTACTTTCAACCTTGGATTTCTTTTTTTAATCCTATAGCTCCTCCCGTCGTTCCCAATTTCCTTCTCTCCCCTTGATGAGAATAGGCAAATTTCTGCAGGATAACCTCACTCTTTTTCATTCTCCTACTTTCAGTCCAACAACTGACGAGAGTCAGGTGACAAGAGAACCAGGATACACATCTGCTAGGGAATGCCTAAGACCAGACAGCACTGTGGATTCCTCTGAGGGGGGTTATGATTGTTTGGATCTTGAAGTGCTGGGCTGAGAATGATTATGAAGTGCTGAGTTTGGGATCATCAAAAAAAGAGTGCTGCGATTGATTCGTAATGCCTGCCCTGAGCACAGCAGAGAAAAATAGAGGTAGGAGTACAAAATATTCACGAGGGAGGAGGGGGTACAAAGTGTCCCTCCCCCACAGAAGCACACTGCCTGGTCTTAGAGACAGACCTGCATGGTGACAGTTACAACAGGGCATGAGTATTAATACAAGTTGCTATGGGAGAATACAGGGAATAAAACGTCAATCAGATGGCAGAAGCAGTTTCTCTAAGGAAGTGAGACTTGAAATATAAGCAGGGGTCATCGGGCAAACAAGGGTGGGAAGACCAGATGAGAAACAGGCTTGACCTTTCAGGATTGTGTGAGAGTGGAGTGGGTGGTTGGGATCCTGCCAGGAGACTGTGGAGGAGACCGCATCAATAGCTCAGCTCAGAGCAGAAAGAACAGCACCATTTCCTCATTTTTGTCATCGTGATGACCCTGTCCTCTCCCCCCTGTGGTTAGCGTAAGGATCCTAACACAACAAGGGCTTGTGAGCTCTTTGTTCAGAAGACACCAGGAAGGAGGAAGAGGAGGGAACGTACCTGTCATTTCAAAGCCAGCTGGAGAGGTGTCCAGGTGGAGCAGGAAGGCGGTGGGGTCCTGGATGTGCGGGAAGAACACAGTGGGGCCGCGGGCCACCTGCCACCACCGTGTGCGTCCTTCATCACCAGGACCCCACCCTGTCCCAAGGCCCTTTGTGTCCCATGGCCTTTCATCAGACCCTGTTCAGAGTGGTCTTCCTATTGTGTAGAGAAGAGGGTACTGGAGAGACCCACCCCTCTCAGAGGGCCAACCATTCTTTCCCCTGCCCACTGGTTAGAAGCATCTATGTCAACAGCATGTCTGGGTAGAAGAGCAGAGCTACAGAACTCCATTTCCTAATGAAACCTGACATTAAAAACAGTAGGGAGAAGGAAAAGCTCATTAACGATCCAAGACTCTAGGGCTTCCCTCGTGGCACAGTGGTTGAGAGTCCGCCTGCCGATACAGGGGCCACGGGTTCGTGCCCCGGTCCGGGAAGATCCCACATGCCGCGGAGCGGCTGGGCCCGTGAGCCATGGCTGCTGAGCCTGCGTGTCCAGAGCCTGTGCTCCGCAACGGGAGAGGCCACAACGGTGAGAGGCCCGCGTACCGCAAAAAAAAGAAAAAAAAAAGATCCAAGACTCTGCCCTCAGACCCCATTTCTCAAGGACCTTCCCTGGGTGATTACGGCCCTGATGACCACAAGCTCTTGAAATCTCCAAACACAGAACCAAGCACTGGGCCTCAACGCGGGAGGCCTGGCCTTCACTGGGGAGAATCCTCTATAGGGGTCCCTCACGGCTTTTTTAAAGAGGCAGAACACTTTCCTAAGCTGAAAGTCGTGGGGAAGCTCCAAATATTAACATTAACAAGTCACTGGGACCGCTCTGAGTGTGGCAGGGGAGTCCCTGCCAGCTCAGCCAGTGCCACCAGCCCCTGTCCTCCTAGAGGGCAGCCTGTGGCAGAGCTGGGGGTTCCCTGATGGAGGCCAGCCCCTCCCTTTACAGACCAGGAGCTGGAGGCCCAGAGAGGCTCCTGGGGCTGCCAGAGGCTCTGCCCTGATACTGAGCCAGGTCCCAAGTGGACGCCATAGAGCAGGCACCTGCCCTCAGCTTGGGATATCTAAGCCCCTTTCCCCAGAGGTCGGCTCTACACCCTGCCGGCCACCTGGGTCCTCCCACCCTGTGAGGTCTCTGATCTCTGAGCCCGGGAGCCCCGTGACGTGGGACAGACGTAGGTGGGAAGAATCGGGGGGCTGTGGCCTCTCGGACATCACCGTATGCTTCCAGGTACTGGGTCCCAGGAGTCTGTGTGACCATGGCTCCCCTTTGGGTGTCAGCTTGACCCCTAAAATCTAATTTTACTGTTGCTGAGTAGCCTGACATAATTGTTAGCCATTGTTACCATTGTGACAACCCTCTGGGCACTGTGTATGTGATATCTACAATGTTGTGACATCACTGAGCTTTGCCCTCGGAGAGCCTGTCTTCCCAACCGGGTTACCAGGGACCCGCACCCCACCCCAGCCCCCAGCCTGAGGACCAAGCTGAGTCTCATCCTTTCCTGCTTCTCCTCTGTAATTGGGAGCTTCAAGCCGACCAGGTGTTCAGTCGGCACTGGCTGTTGAAAGTGGTTGTCAAAAGCAGCACCACCCCCTGCCCATGCCTTCCAGGGTAACCTACAGCCTCAAGCAGGGGACACTCCAGGGAGAGGAAGTGACACGCAGAGCCAGGCCAGTGTCCAGGGCGGCAGAAACTGGCTCTCGTGAGAAGGATGGAGAGTAGAGGCCTGACACAGCTCTCTGCTCACCAGGGGGCAGCCCAACTGCAGAATCTTCCAGCAACAAACACAGCCCTCTAATGACCCTAGAAAATAGAAGGCTCACCATATTCTTCTCATCTTTCTCAGTGCAACGCGGAAAGCCCTCACCGTGGTTTACGAGGGCCCGCTCAACCAGCCCCCGTGACCTCTCTCCCCGCAGCCCACTCTGGCAATCATCCAGCCCCAGGACCTTTGCACTTGCTGTTGTCTCTGCCTGGAAGACTTTTCCCCCAGAAATCTGTGAGTTCACCCCTCCCTTCCTTCAGGACTTTTCTGACATATCATCTCCTCCGGGCAGACTTTCCTGACCCTCCCTCCCCAGCACTCCCTACCCACTCCACAGCCCTTCTCACAGTCTGGCTTCCTTATAGTTTACTTCTTTATTCTTTTGCCTGTCTGCCCACTAAAACTTAAGCTTCACGAGGCAGGAATTTGTGTCTGTTTTGTTTACTGCTGTATCCCCAGAATCTAGAACAGTACTTAGCACATAGTAGGTACTCAGGAAATATGTGCAGAATGAGTGGACTGAATGAGTGTGGGCAGCTCGGAAGAGGAGGACCAGGGCTCTTTACCCAGATGGTTTGAGTGCGTTCTACCTTAACTGGGTGTCAACCACGTGCTGAGGATTATGTTATCCATACATTTGTTCAGTCAACAAATAAGTGCTGAGCACCTACAATGTTCTAGGAACTGCTCTAGGTAATAGGGCTGAAGTTTAAAGCCAGATAGATATGACCCCTGCCCTCCTGGGCTTTATAAACTAGGGCAACACAGACAATAGGCAAGAGATAGATATGTAGGGAGAAACATTTCAGATTGGGATAAGAGTTTTGAAGGAAATGAACAAAGTGATAGAATAGCAAGTATCTGTGGTAGGGAGGGCTATTTGGATAGGGTGGTCAAAATCTCACACTAGCTCAATAACTCCTTCAGAGATTCCTCATCTCAGGCTCAGAGAAGTTAAGTAACTTATGAAAGTCACACAGCTAGAAAGTGGCAGAGCCTGAGCTTGAACTGAAGTCTAACTCCAAAGCCTGGTATTTTTCCACTAGACCCCAAAGCCTTCCCCTTCCCCCAAGAAGACTGTGTTTCCATTCAAATGGCAGGCCTTGTGTCTAAGTGCCCCTCACCGAAGGATGCCTTGCTATTCAGAAACATTCAAAGGAATGGGTAGAGAAGGAAAACTGGCTCTGAGGTCATCAGAACAAGCACAGAATTTTTTGACATATGCCCCACAAAGGATGCTAAGTGGCTTCTCCCTGAAAGAGTAAAGGGAGAATATCTTTAAAGGCAACCCTAGATCTAGACCAACATGGTTGGAAGTGGTATAGGCGAAATTGCAGTGCCCAAGAGGCTCACAGCAAAGTGGGAAAATAAAACATCAGAGATGTGACCATCCCCCTGGAGTTATTTACTCCTTAACACTTTCCCTTAAGGTACATGAGGTTGGTGGAGCCCAGCGCACTTCCCCAGGGAAGCCTCAAGAGTGAAGGTCTAACAGCAAAGTGAAGGAAGCGCTGGGCGGTGGGGGAGAGTGGGGATGGCTGCTTCAGGCGGGGCTGTTGACGGGGTGGCAGCATCATGGAGTGTTAACCTTTTCAAGTTCAATTCGCCCCAGTGTGATCAGATTCTAGGAAATCCAGTTACATTCATTACACTCGCCAGACACTAACTGGTGAGCCAGGAGACTCGTTCATTTGCAATCGGAGTATACTTTGACTAAAGAATTATTCTGCTTGAGAGATCAAATTATATGCCAGTAGTTTGCTTGGGGAACAAAGAATGAGAACAAGGAAACTGGACAGTGTCCAAAAGAAACTCTTATCAAGTTAATGGAGCCTGTCATTACCCCATTTGGGAAGTCTCAGCATAAAGAACCGTTTGGGGTTCCTCTAGATGCTTGTCATCCTGTCTGCCCCTCCAAACCCCCGACATGGGGCCCCTGGTAAGTGACACAGGAGACTCAGATAGACCACCTCCAGCGAGAGTATGGGTGAACTTGGGCCACAGCCAAGTTGGTTCGTTCCATGATTTTCCATGTTCGATTCAGTGGCTTCAGAAGGGTGGCATTTGACAGTCTTTTTGTTAAACTAAGGGACTAGAGCTCAGCTACTTTAGGTGAAGTCTTGTGGCCCAGAGGGGCTGATGATGGGTCTACTGAAGGGTTTCCTGAGCTGCAAGTGAATCCTTCATCCCCAGGTCCTTCAACACCTTTACACATGACTGGGCAACAACATAGAGGGAGGGATGAAACAGAAACAGAAGTTACCACCCGCACGCATGACAATCTAGAAAGACGGAACCACCAGCCAAGCCAACCGTGCTTAAATGTACCCAAATCACACCTGTCTTTGAGTCTAAAAATCAACTGTGCCAGTCCTGGATGGTGGGGGTGGGTGGTGGGTTTTTACACGTGTAAAAACCGTTATAACGTTAGAATCGACCGGAAACATAACAGGAGTGCAGTGGGAAAAGGCGCCACCAAAAGTGAATGGATCTAAGGGCATCTTAATCGCTGCCCAGGCGTGGGGTGGGCCTGAATGAGGAAGAACCCACTTCCCTCTGGATGAACCAGACCATACCTCAGGTACTAGCTCAGGTTCATCCGGCCAGCTGGTGCAGTAAAACCACTGGGGCTCACCCAGCACCGGCATCATCTGGGCACCTGTTAGAACTGCAAGGTCTCAGGCTGCAGAGTGGGTCCCAGCAATCTGCGGCAGCGCCGAGGCTCACTCTGCACTACACAAACCTGCGGGGAGCGCTGCCTACGCGGCGGGCTCACGTGCCCAGCCAGGGACATCCAGGGGAGTAGAGCAGGGCCCTGACCTGCAGGGACAAAGCAGGGCCAGTGGTGGTGGGGAAGGAGATTTTAGAGGTGATGGCAGCTGAAGTCAGGAATGTAAGCTGGGGGCCAACTGGATGGCAAGGGCGTAGGGACAAAGGGGATGAGGGAGCCCAGGAAAACCAGTTCTGCTTCAAGTCTCTGGGCCTCCAGGTGAAAGAGGCACCACATGGGACAGGGAGCCCAGGAGGAAGGGTGGGCACTGGGGACAATGAACGCTTTGTCTCTTCTCTTCCCTCCTGACGGACTCCATCTGCTCCCGTGGCTTCATGGGACACGCACTCACCCCAGTCCTTTCTCCCCAGTCCCTGCGTCCCCCTCCCTCTTCGAACCTCCCGCTGGTCACCTCCACCTGCACAAAAGCTTAACCTGCACCTTCCCTCGATGCAGCCCTGGAGGGGGTGGGAGAGGGGCCCCGAGACAAGATACTACACTGAGGGACAAGCAGCAGGGGTGGCCGAGACTGAGCCACAGATGACAGCAGCCCAGACCCCTGGACTGCGGTGTCCTCTCCAGCCAGGGTGGGGCGGGGAAAATGTTGGGAGGTTCCAAGGGTGGGGGTCTGGAAGGCGTGATGAAAAGGAGGGGTAAGGCTGGGGGTGAAGCAGATGAACCTGGGGGTCACCTGTGAAATGAGGTCTGGACTTGTCATCATCCGTGCGGAGGCACTAAGGACAGGGAGGGCGGAGGCTCGTGCCCGGGAGTGGTGTCTGGCAGCAGCCCGTCAGGCTGAGGTTCTTCAAGTTGCTAAGGTCTGGTGCGGCCATGGGATAAAGGAAGGTCACTGGGCAGAAGGGGTCCAAGAACAGAGGCGCTGCTGGACTCTGCACTTCAACGTGACCCCGACCTGCTGTTCCCAGACATTTGCTTTCACAGCCCTATCAATTTTCAGATAAATGTTATTTGGGGTCATTTTTGTCCCCACAAGCCTGCCATGTTTTATTTGGTAAATGGAGATGTTTTTAAGGCCCAGTTTTCATCACCATTGTTTCATAAACTTATAGATGTTTCAACAAAAAGAATCGGGGATGACAGAAGATCAGATTCAAGGACCATCCTCCCTGAGAAGAGACCTGTTTTCTCATTTTGCCACAGATCAGTCCCTCTTCATCCTAGTGGCGCTGTCCGCACGTCAGCATCTGGGGGCCGGCGGTGAGGGCCAGCGGCAGATGCCAGGGCAGCATCCCTGCCTGAGAGGGACCGGGGCCGTCCAGTCTCCCTGGGACAGCCCCGCTTCTTACTTCTTATCCCAGAGCCATGATTGCTGGAGCATCCGTCCATTTACACCAGTGTCCTGGTTGGGATGAGTTGACATGGCCCCCGCACCCTCCCACATCTGGCCCCCTCCAGCCCGGCTGGCCTTCCTTCCTGTCCTCAGCCACACCACGTGCCCTTTCCCCTCAGGATCTGGAACTCTCTGCTCACATCCTTCCCTCTCCTTCAACAGGGAATATGGGCCTTTCAAGCCAGTGAAACAACACCAAAGCAGAAGAGGAAAGCCATGTGGGCATCACAGGAGGGGGTGACACTGGTGATACATGATCCAGATTCAAACCCAGACTGACCAGCCCCAATACTGTGGATCTTCACACTTCTCTGGGCCCCAGAATTGGAGGGGAAATATGAGGGGAGCCCAACTCTTAGCAGGAGCCCAGCAGGACCACCATCGGACCTTTGGGCAGGGCATCAGACCCAAGCCACCACTCTCAGTCTTGGAGATGAGGCCTGTGTCCAGCCTTTCATTCTGATTCTGAGGATAGAGGGCAGTGGTTCCAAACAGCAATCAGGGTGGGCAAAGAAGAGCATCCCGAAGGACCCTTATCACCCAAAAGGAAAGCTTTCTATTAACAAAAGGAGGATCGTCCGTTGCCCACATTGGCTGAAGAGCCCACTGTAGCCCCAAAGTGAGCTCAGGTGGCAGGTGTGGCCCCAGGGGCCGGGAAGCTGTGGCCATGGCCGCTCGGCTCCAGAGAGCTGGTTCACACTGAGTTGGAGGCAGCGGTTCAAATCCGCTTCTTTGTGCATCAACAAGACTCAAGTTTGTCTTTGTTGTGGCCTTGACAGGTGGTGTTGAAAACCACAACACCTACTATAAAACTCCAAGGAAATTGGAACGAGAAAAGAGTCTTAAATGGGTATAGGGCAATGACAAGCACATAACACTCAGCCAAACCAAAGAAAACAAAAGTACCTTAAAAACAGCACGGCCATAATGGAGTTCTTATGCGCGGCCAGCGAAGAAGGCGACGTGATTGATGGCCTCCACAAAGCTCTCACTGGGTCTCAGCTAGTTCCTTGAGTGAGAAATGTTTTCTCCATATTTCCTTCTTCCTTGTTACAACACAAGACTCAGAGAGCCAGTGCACATGTGTGTATGTGTGTGTGCGTGCTGCATACACGCATGGGCCGTACCCCCCAGGAGATGCCTGACCAACCACCTGGGTGGATTTAATGGCATGAACACATTTTTGCCGTAGCCTTTGATCGGGCTGAGAATTGACCACCAGGGAGTCCAGTCCAGGAGGGAGTTGACCTCAGGCCAAGAGAGCCAGCCTGGCTTTACCCAAGGCTGGGGGAGAGCTGCGTGGCCTGCCCCACCTCTGGGGTCACTTCCGAGCCATTGGCGGCCTGGGCGCTGAAGAGGGGCTCTGGACTGGTAGACGAGCCGGTGCCTAACCCTTTCCTCTTGCCGAAAGTGCCAGGGCATAGGGAGGGCGTTAACCCTTTCTCATTCAGCCAAAAGACTTATTCAGAATTCTCTCTCCTCCTCTGGGGTTGCCTCACACATTCTCAGAAAACCAGATTAAGCCCTCTTGCCTCTCTCCACGAAGCCTTTTCTCTCCACACTCATGGAGTCAGTGGCCCCACTCACTCCCTGTCTTCCTCTGGCTCACATGCAACATTGGACGGGGCCTAATTATTCTGCGTATCACAAGCTGGGTCCTCCTTGTGAAATCAGGAACCACAGCTTCCACTCCCCCAGCACTGCATACCCAGCAAGATCTCAAACAGTACTTGAGGACAAGTTGCAAAAGCTGTCATGCTCTCAGCACACCACAAAGGCTCACATATGCTCTTCAGGTGAGACTCAGCCCACTTCACAGATGAGGAAAACTGAGGCTCGCAGAGGTGAAGTACCTACTCCCATGATCAAGTTTAATAAGTGAGCAGAGTGGGGAGAGCTCAGGACACAAACTCACGACTGCCTGACTCAGATCCTACAAGCTCCCTGATGATACTCTCCTTGGCTGAGATTCCCTGAAGGGATGTGGTATTTCTCCCATAGTTTGTGTGCACCTGCCTTGCTCCAAAACAGTTTGATGCGATTTTCAAAACCACATATGGTGTAATGGCAAGGAGAGAAATGTTTAACAAGACCATGAAAACTAATGGTAGGTTAGAAAACAAAGGGGAAGTTTTCAACACAAAATTGAGAAATACCGTAAGGTCCTCCACCGAAGGACCTTAGTTGCTAGACAGCCATTGGAATTGTGGCTCTAAAATTCCTAGCAGGCAAAGCAAAGAAGGAAACAAGATCAGTATAAAATTTAACTCATCTGTTGTTCTTAGAGGCATTAGTTTTCTTCTTCCCAAGCCCTGAAAAAATGTCTCCCAAATGGCCTCACGGACAGATTACCTGGGTGAAACACGGCAGCTTTCAAATCATATTCCCACATCCCTGGGGTGCCATGGGTGTGATGAAGAGAAGGGCGAGGAAGCTAGCTGTGCTCCTGTACTCACCTCCTCCCCACCAGCCTCAGCTCCAGCAGAGCAGAGATTACACTTAGAATGCTACAGTGGCCCGTGAAGCCTAGAGATAAGGCAGCTCCTGCATGCCAATTCACTGCCATCAGGAATTTTGACTTTGACTTTATTAAAATCTTCCATCTTATCCTATCTTCTAGCACCCAAAACTCCCAGGAGGCTTTCATTTCTCTATGCAAACAGACATACAAGGATCTCAGTCCCGTGCAAGAAGCCCGCATCTGGACCCCCTGTCCCTTTCTCCTCTCTTCCTCTCTTCACTGCTAGGAGCCCTCAGTGCCTTTCCTGAGCTGACAAAGCCCCTTGGAGGTGGTTTTTCTCTTTACCTTATTATTCTCTCAAGAATTCTCCAGTAGAGCTTTTGTCTCTTCTCTCCTCGAAAAGAAGGAGAAGGGAAAAACACTCCACACTCAGCAGAGAGATAAGGGCTGTGTCCCCCTCTTAAAATACACAGAACGCCCTTGATTATAATATGGCGTGGATCATATAGAAGTCTTGTCCTGAGTTACTATGTTGGAAGAGGAAGAAGGAAGAAACAGCACAGTAAAAGTGTCTCAACCGAGACAATTCCCAATTTCAGGACTGTTAAAAACTGAACCCACAACGTGTATGTGTGAATCAACCAAATAGTTGGATTAGAAAAGATTTTTTTCTGATAGTTCCTTGCAGTACAAAAGAGAGAGCTTAGATGTCATCTACTCAAAGCCCCTAAAGGTTATGTATCTTCCCTAAGTTTCCCGACCCCTCCCTGGTCAAAGGTCTTTTCCGTTCCACCTGCTGACTTTACAGATTTCTAATAAAACTAAGAACCTACAACTCCTTGATAACCACTGCCTCTCCAGTAGCAAACTACAATGATAGCTTCGAGATAAGTGGAGATAAGAGAGCCAGAGTTTTTGAAGCTGGCTTCCTGGTTGAACCAGAAATACCTTGCCTCCCTTGTCCTGTGGCCCAAGGTGAGGAGGACCCACCCTGGGGATGGAGCAACTTTCTCCAGGTCCTCCTGGAAGCTGTCTTCATAGAACCGTAGAAACTTACACAGGGCAGGGGCTCATTAAGTTTCCCTTTTGTTTTTCAATAGGGCGACCTGCAGTGGGAAGCTGGTGCGGTTGCTCCAGACTGATTCCAAAACCAGAGGCCACTGAGCTCTTCTGGTGAGGGGTTGGGGTGGAATGGGGGGAGTGGAACCATCAGGGGTATCAGGGGTATCGGTTTAAAATACAGAAGCCTGGGTCCCATGCCCTCGAGATTCTGATACACTAAGTTTGGGGTTGGACCTGGAGATCTTTCTGCTTAAATTTCCCAGATGATTTTGATATACACCAACGTGTGGGAACTGAGAGAGGCCAGCTCTGAGCAGGACCTCCTGGCTGCAAACACGGAAGGAAATTCACACCGGGGCAGTGGCAGATTCATTTGAGAACAGCAGAAACGAGGTTTGGGCTTCAAGGAGGTGATTTCAAAGAGCTTACGGAGGACTCTGCATTTAATTCACTGGCAGGGTTTTGAGGAGGAGAGTGGTGGGATGCGTCTTTTATAAAGACAGACAATAGAACAAGAAATGACAGTGTGTCTGTATCGGGATGCATGGAGGCACACGCACCTTTATCGAGCACAGCCATACTCGTCATATCGTGCAGGAGTCTGGAAAGCTACCAGGAAGAATAAAATAACCCCTGCCTGAAGAAACAAACAATCCAGCTGGACAGAAAAATCACTGGCTCGTCAGAAAACAACAGATGGAAACTTTTCGGCCCCTCTAAGACCTTAGAGACCATAGAAGATTTTGACTTTAAGAAAAAAGCTTAGATGAACTCTAATTCCTTTAAAAGTTTGAATCTGGGGAACAGGTAAGAGTCAGATCTCTGATAGGGAAAGATTTGTGAGATGGTACCTAGCAGTGCCTAGGCATGTGTAAGTTCAAATCTTCATCGATATTATGTATTCACTTTTTTTTATAGATAGAAAATCACTGGGTGTTTTGAATTATTATTTGCATAAATATTTTTTATTTCAAAGGTAAAAATGAAATCACCAGCAGTACACAGGCCATCTGTGCTGTGTCTGGTGGGTGAATGCACCAGGTGGCCTGTGAAGCCAGCTTCCATGGATTCGAGGGATGCAAGGAGACTTAGAGCAGTTTAGGGCTTCAGCTGGACCTTGTGGTTGCTGTCAAAATCCTTGACATTTCTGGGAGATGTGTCCCCAGATCTTGTAAGTGTCTGATCACAAACCACTTTAGAAAATTCTAATGTATTGACAGAACAGCAGCCAGAGGGAGTTGAAATAAGCTGTAATTTGAGTTATGAGTTACCATTTGTGCTTAGATTTAAAACAGTCTCATTGACAAATTGCTGCAACAAGCTATCAAAATTTAATTTCCAGGGCTTCCCTGGTGGCGCAGTGGTTGAGAGTCCGCCTGCCGATGCAGGGGACGCGGGTTCGTGCCCTGGTCCGGGAAGATCCCACATGCCGTGGAGCGGCCCCGTGAGCCATGGCCGTAAAAAAAAAAAAAAAAAAAAAAAAATTAATTTCCAGGTCATATACAATTTTGTAATGGAAGTGCAACTTTTTTTAAAAAAGGGAAAAATGTTTCATTTTATGAAGAAGGGCAAAATATATGAAAATAAACTCTTTCACTTTACATTTGTATAAATGCATCTTCCAAATAAATGTTTTTTAAGAAGAATACGTTTGTATCTTTATCACAAGCCACGGTGATAACTGCTTCACAATTTTCATATGGAATAAACACCACATTAATGTTTCTTAATCCAATCAAATCCTGCCACAAGCCTCCCATTCACCAATTTTTTTTTTTTTTGGCTGTGCCGCACAGCTTGTTCCAGAATCTTGGTTCCCCGACCAGGGATTGAACCCGGGCCCCAGCAGTGGAAGCTTGAACTCTTAACCACTGGACCGCCAAGGAAGTACCCCATCCACCAATGCTGATGAGAAGGCCAATACCCATCATTCCTCAGGGATTCTCCTGCCTTCTAGGGTGGTACCGAGGTCCCAGGTTCTTCCTGGGTGGTCTCAAGTCCCCACCACCCCGCTCCACCTCTCATCCCCACGCTGTGGTTGACTGACACTAGGTTAATCCTGAACCTTCCCAGCCATCCATCACTATAACTTTGTAGAAGCAAGTCTTCCTTGAACTGCATCCTGTCCAGGCCAGCTGGCTTACTCAGTAGTGGGTGACCCTAGTGTCCAAGCCCCTGGGCTTAGTGCCCAGGCCCCCAGGCTGGCAGCCCCAAAGCTCTGGTTTGTGATTTAAAGCAACCACAGTGCTCTACAGCGCTTCTGAAGAACACCAGCCTAAGTTTTCTTTCTGGAACAGGGGGCGATACTAAATTTTTAAGGGACAGAAACAAAAAATAAATTGTGTTTCGATTCCACCATGGACTGCGTTTTTTCGGTGTATCAATTACACAAGCAAATTTCTAAAGGAGAAGTACGATTTTTAAAATAATAAAATGAATGGCTTCCTATCATAACACAGACTCCCACCTATTCCCCTAAAAGATTTATGAGTCTCAAAGTGGCCCCGAAGGATTTTAAGTATATTTTCTTTACACAAAAGAAGTGTCCTTGAAACTTCATGAGTAACGTTGTGAATGGAACTTTATTTGTATGGAAAGTAGGGAAACTGGTCATTTAAAGGAATCCGTCAGGACCCTACTTGTACATTGAAAAATCATTTGCTAGTGATTTGGGGGGTAAATCAGGCTTCTGAAGCAACAGCTTGCTCAAAGGTCTAGTTTACTTTACTTTTCTAGGTTAGTTAAACTGTTCTTTCCATTTTGGCTGAGAAACGGAAATTCAAAAGGCAAATCAGTTGTCCTTATAACCGGAGAGTAGGAGCGTCCAGTCTTAAACCCATAGGAAGCCATGGCTCCTTCACCTTGGCTTTTAGGACCCCTCGGCTTCCCTGTTTGGAAACCGCCCACCTGCAGTTCCAGGTCCCCTTAAGTCGCCCGGATCCCAGCACTAGCAAGGACCTCAGCGAATATTCACATCCAATTCTTCTCCTGCCCCTGTTTTAGAGACGAGAAAACAGAGTTCCAGGGAAGTCAAAGCACACATCCAAATTCAAAGGAGTGGGTCCAACCCCTCCTGCTTCCCACTGGTCACCCTGCCTCTGGGAAGTCCCCCCTCGGAAGGGGCTGCTGCAGGCTGGACAGAGCTGCTTGCCCTCCAGACCGTTCAGCTGGGGGACGTGTGTGACGGGAAGGACAGGCCGCACAAGGCCACTGTGGGGCAAAGGGAAGCATCTCACCCAGCTTCCGAGCTGTGCAGGGGCCACTCAGGTAAGTGTGTTCCAGGACTGAGCCTCCCGATCAGTGAGAAGCCCCTGCAGCCCCCACCATGCCCCGGAAGCCCCAGGACAAGGGGCAGGTCATCTGAGTGTCCTTTGTGAGGCAGTGACTATGGCAAAGGTTGCACAGGAGTTGGGGACAGCTTCCTGTGCCCACTGCCAGACTTCCCAGCTGCCCTCTGTCACCTCAGTCAGCGTCCACGGCCTATCCTTCCACATGGTGGGGCCTCAGTCTTCTCCGACCTCTTCCTAGTCTGTCTCCCTTTCGTTTTTGTTTTTGTTTTTTTTTTTTTGCGGTACGCGGGCCTCTCACTGTTGTGGCCTCTCCCGTTGCAGAGCACAGGCTCCGGACGCGCAGGCTCAGTGGCCATGGCTCACGGGCCCAGCCGCTCCGCGGTATGTGGGATCTTCCCGGACCGGGGCACGAACCCGTGTCCCCTGCATCGGCGGGCGGACTCTCAACCACTGCGCCACCAGGGAAGCCCTGTCTCCCTTTCTTTTTGACCTGCTCTTCCGGAGCCAGACAGCGGGTTCCCTAGCCTCCCCTCTGCCTTTAGCTCTTTGAATCAACCCCAGATGGTGAAACTTTCTTGCTTTGAAAAAATTCAAAAAACAAGGCTCCACTACTCTCAGCCACCTTATTTTGTGGGAAATAAAACACAAGAGTCATGAGAATAAAAGTTGTTGAGCACTGTCTAAAATAAGGAAGTGTCCCTTTGTCCCAGTCCTGCTAGGGCAAGGTTCCCTCTGCCTTCCTCTGAGACCAGCAGAAACAGGAATGGGATGGAATGGCCCGGGTCAGCCTGGCTGAGAAGCACCCTTACCCTAAATAAGCACGTGTGCACAGGTACACAGGCACAAACACAGGCGAAGAAGAAAAAGAGATTCGGCTGGATAGTAAATGAAACCTGTCATTCAGAATTTTTTCAAAATTCATTTTGTGCATTATAGATGGCATCTTTTCTCAGGTCCACATGTTATATGAATTTCTCCTACCACCTAGAATATTCCATGGTTCCTTTCCTTGTTCTAATTGGGCCACTTCTGGATCGTAGGAATAGTGCTGACAGTGCTTGTGCCATACACAAGCCATCACAGTGTCTGTGACTAGAAAGGACAGGCCCTCTTTTTTCTGTTGCAATTCAAAAAAATCAGGGGAGGACTCTGATTGGCCTAATTTAAGTTCAGTGCTCACCCCTGAACCAATCAGCAAAGGCCAGTTGCTGGAGTCTCTAAGAGCATGGCAACTCCTGCTCCAGTGGATGAAGCAGTTTCCCAAAGCAAGAGGAAAGCTACCCTCAAAAGAATCGAAGACAAAACACTCAAGACAATAGACATCCACAATAAAGTACTCGTAAGTCTGCACAGAGGTGTAATGAGCTATGACAACACCACTGCCCGAAGACACATTTAAACATAATAAATACATTGAACAGAAGGTAACAAAATGTCGATAGCTATCACATTAAGATGGTAGATGGTAGAAACTGAATACCTTTATATTTTTCTAAAAAATGTTAGAATTATGTATTAAGTTTAGAAATTTAGGGGTAAGAATAAAATAAGAAATGCAGAATTTATAGCTTCCACATCAGCAAAGGAGGAAAAGGGAACATGAAAAAATTTCATCAATCTAATTGAAGGCAGGACTGCAAAAAAATGCAAACAAAAAGGATGGGAAGCACAAACCATAAAAGAAGATGTTTAAAATAAGTTTAAATATATGAGAAATCACAATAAATGTAGATTATGCTTACTCTTTAAAAGAAACAGACTATCCATTCATATTTTTTTTAACTAAGCTATATTCTGTCTATAAAAGTCATGCCTAAAACAAAATGACACAGAAATATTGAGGAAAGATATACTGTATAAGTACTAAACCATAGTTTGCATAGTGGTATTAGTTTATAGTAAAGTATGATATAGCTTACCAAAAATCATTAATATAGATAAGGAAGAATGCTACATAGTAATAAAAGAAACATTCCACCAAAATTTGATTGCATCTACCAAAATAATCTGGAAACATATTAAGCAAAACCTGAGGATCTTAGCAGGTTTTTCTCAGACACTTACAGATCAAGCAGGCATAACATGGTTAAGAATACAGAAGAGTTGTTTAAAAAAAAAAAAATGGGGCTATTAGTCACCAAGCCCTGATTAAAATCCAACCACTAATGCAATTCCAGGTAAATCATAAAAGGCAGAGTTTTTCACTCCGTGGTTCTCAGTGCCCTTTCTCTTAACAGCCTGAAAATAATTTATTAGTGAATAACATGACTGGAAAATGATGGCTCTTGGAAAATGATCCTTTAATCATTAACCTAATACAAGACACATTTATAAAACTTGCCACAGGGCTTCCCTGGTGGCACAGTGGTGGGCTTCCCTGGCAGTGCAATGGTGGACTTCCCTGGTGGCGCAGTGGTTGAGAGTCCGCCTGCCGATGCAGGGGACACGGGTTCGTGCCCCGGTCCGGGAAGATCCCACATGCCGCTCAAGAAAACTTGCAACAGGGTAACAATTTTATAAAAACAAGAGCAAGCCAGTCCTTGACTTTTTATCCTTTCATCGCTTTGAAAAAAATGGCATCAAGCTGACAGAACAAGAAGACCACCAATATCTCCTGTTGGTCTCTGCCATAAGACCTGCTACCTATTGACCAGTGGCCTGGTCACCATTCAGGAACTCTTTCTATGGCAGTGGTTCCCATCTAGATTTTGGCAGGAACTTGAAGAATAAAAGACTCAAAACAACACTAAAGGTTACAACAGGATTTCCACGCCATCTATAAAAGCATTCACAGTTAATGTGATATTCACTTGGCTAGTTTTTACGACCATATATCTGTTTGATCAAGAATGTTTGTTGCCCTGACTGTATTCTGTTAAATACTCATGTCCACTTCTGTCTCTGACTCAATTTCATGCTAAGCCTCATAGCTCTTTGGGGAAAGAGCTACCTCGCTTCAAATGCCTGTTTAGTTCAACAAGCCTATGATCAATACCACCTCACAAAATAAATCTTTTATTAAAACAAAAATACATTTTAAATGTTTATCTGACTCTTAACCAAGGGTTCATAACCTGTTGAGGTTCCACTCGAGAACCACAGTTCTAGGGTCTTATTATCCTGACATCCTAGAAGTTTTCCTTTATAACATTTTGCTTTAAGTCCAGTTCCAGGAAGGGAAAAAAAAAGAAAAAGAAAAAAACTTGCATAATCCATTCAATAAGAATTTACAGAGTGCCGGCTCCATGTCAGTTGCTGGTCCAGGTGTTGGGCTTCAAAATGAGTCATACAAGGTCCCTGCTCTTAAAGTGCTTCTGAAACAATGGGGAGAACTGTACAGCAGGTAGTAACCGTACAGTGTGATAAGTTAACTAAGGAGGCTCTGGGGCACCAAGGAGAGGCCTCTTGCTTGGGGACTGGCACAGAGTGAGAGCATTAGTCACTAAGGCCATGCCTGAGCCAAGTCATGAAACAAAGTAGGTAGTAAGGAAGCAGAGGAGGGAAGTGGGGGTGGGGAGGGCTTTGAGGACAAGAGGATTAGCATGTGCAAGGCCATGAAGTCTCAAGAAAGCACTGGCACGCTGGGAGAATTGCCAGGGAAGCATAGAGTGGGAGGAGGAAGCACCTGGTGAGAGATGGGGGGCCTTGTGTGAGCCGCTGAACGAGGAGATGGGGTGCATTCGTGGCTGTAGAAGGGGGCTTGGTTTCATCTCTACAGCAATTTCTCATGGATCTAGAGGCCTGATATACCCACCTCTTTGCTGTATCTTCTTTGGGTTTGAATCAATTCTGTAGCCTTTTGACCTGTTTCCAGCTGCCATCAGATGCATCTAGAAGCCTTCAATGTCCATTGTCTACAGGACAGACTTCCAAATTTGACATTCAAGGGCCTGCACCACCTCCAACCAATCTACCTGCTTCTGCACACACTCTCTCCTCCCGACCAACCATGTCCTAGTAACAGACCTTACCCTCCTTCAACTCTTCTCATTTGCTTACAAGGGCCAGCTCTCCTTCTGCAAACTTTTTTAGCCTCAGAGCCTGAGAATATGTCTGGCATTTCATACATGCCATCTGGCCTTGTCAAATTTCTTATAAGTTTATTTCTCATCTCCCGAGCGAAACTGTGAGCTCCTAGAGGCAGGGCGTGTGCTCCTAAAGGCACCATGTACATTTTAAAAAGTGGATTGGATTAACATGGGTCAGAACTTGAGCTTTGTGAAATTGTTGTTAAAAGGAAGATTCAAGTTTAGGGAATGTTAAAGCCTAGCACCAGACACAGCGTTACTTAACAGACTGCAGGAGAATGGACAAGGACTTATGTTCTCACTATGAGATTCAGACTATTTCACCATGGTTCCTGTACTGTCAAGGTTATCTCCTGACCACCAGTCATATCAGCAAACGCTGACATCCATAAGGGTCTGAATTACTAAACAGGAAGATATGGAGAATATTTAGCTCTGAAAGTGGCAATGTAAATCTACGAGGGGAATTTCCCCTTTTACTGTATAAACTTTGGCCTTGTTTGACCCTATTGTACATACATAAGATAGAGTCAAAATAAAAACAGCTATTAAAGGGTTTTTTTTTTTTTAGTGCCAAGTAACCGGAAAGCTTACAAAAAATAATGTCATATTTGGATGTTGTGTTCTTGGCCAAGAAATCAACAACAAATTACTCATGGATTTAGCAAATCCTAGTAAAGAAAAGTTGATCATAATAACCGTGAAGGGGGAACTCGCTGGCGGTCCAGTGGTTAGGACTCTGCATTTCCACTGAGGGGCCACAGGTTTGATCCCCTGGTCGGGGAAATAGGATCCCAGATGCCACACAGCACAGCCAAAAACATAAAATCTTAAAGGTTTCCGTAAATTATGGGGAGTTCCCTGGTGACCTAGTGGTTAGGATTCCAGGCTTTCACTGCCAGGGCCGGGGTTCAATCCCTGGCCTGGGAACTGAGATCCCACAAGCCGTGCAGCACGGCAAAAAAAAACGAAGGAAGCATTTTAATTAGCAAATTAGCATCAACTATGTCAGCCTTGTTAGATTTATAAGGACTTTGAGAAAGAGGTACTGGATGCCTCCATGCTCTATATGAACCTCCGATTTTTCCCTCAATACCTTTTTCTACAGCAAGTAGAGAAGTCAAAATCATTCCGTGGACCTTAAGTCCTTCAAACAGACCCACAGAAGCACCTCTATTGGTTGATGGCAGAGTTTCTGCTCAGAACAGCAGTTTGAGAATCAGGAATCATCATTTATTCCACAAATATTTATTGCATCTACTGTGTGCCAGGCACTGTACAGTGAACAAAGAACACAGGAGCCCTGCCTTCCTGGGGCTTCCAGACTAGAGGAGGAGCCGTAAGCGATCAAACATGTAGGTAAAGAGGAACTAAAGCAACATTGTCCCCTTTATCCATGCCTATTTTATCTGAGTCCCCCAACTAATTTATTTGGATGCATTTAACGACCACCAGCGAAGAACAGTGTAGTAAAATCTGTTCTTGATTTGCCTCATCCTTTCCCATAAGGGGTTTATTGAGTTTGCTTGCTTGAACTTGACCACAGAAATACTTCTCACTTGAGTTGAGTCAAAAAGGCAATTCTCTTTAGTACAAGTATTCTAATCTGAGCATCCAGACCTTTCCCTGGGAAAGACAGCCGAGGAGGCTCCCCTCCACTGAGGACCCAGATTCTGACTTTGGCAGAATTTGTGATTCATGGAAGAAGGCTGGGGTCAGCCCACTGGACCCTCAGCTTTGAAAGAGTCAAGGGCTGGTGAAAAGTAGTAACTGCCAATGCCGTTTTGAATCCCGCCAGACTGCAAGCATGGTGCATTGTAAGTGCTCCATAATCCATTTATGATTAATTTCTTTTGAGCCAGGGGCTCCCAAACCTGGTCCCATGGACATATGGGCTTGAGAGGCCTATGAACATTTAAAGTACAGGGGTGTGTGCATCTTCCTAGTTATAGAGTCCATGGCTTTCATCCAATTCTCAGAAGAGTCTGAGCTTTAGAGGTTGATGTTCTCATCTAACGAACCATTATGAGCGGAGGTCCAAAGTGCAGGAAGAAGAGCAATGAATTCAAGTTCTGCAGTCAAGGTCGCTCATAGGAGGGCACCCAAACCGCTCTGGAAGACCAGACAACGATGACAGAGAGAAGCTTTACTAAGCTCAGTGCATAGTTTATGAGACAAGTACCAATGTTATCATACCCACTTTACAGATGAGGAAACTAAGGCTTGGGAAAGTTAAGTAAGTAGACTCTTATCACAAATAATAAGTGACAGTGCTTGGATTCAATCCCAGGTCTAGGTTTAAGTGGTTTCCAGCCTGTGTGCTTAACCATTACCTTGTATTTGCTCTTCCCAAGGTCAGAAGCACTTGCCGTCTCCTATGGGAACGCAAGAGCGCTATGATTACAAAGAGCCTCTAGCTGTCCCCTTTGCCAATAAAATCAAGTCGAAAACCTGGTACCGGAAGGCCCCAAAGGTGTCTCCAGCAAAATCCGATTTAAAAAAAAGAAAGGGAACCCAGACAGGTTCCCAAGACTTCACACTGCTCGGAGCTCTGACGCTGGTGAACGCATATTTCAAAGAGCCATTGTGCATCTATAATTACAGGTGGACATAATAGTCTCTGTTGACTCTTTTCAGGTCTAGTCATTTCCTTTGGTCTGCTCAAGGGTGAAAAACTCAAGTTCCCCATCCCCTGTCAAGATCTAAAGCTTATAATTCAACTCAATTCCACCATAATCTAACCCAGCACCTATCACTTACAAGTCAACAAGCCCCAGGCAACTGTGGGCGGGAAGGTGGTCACAGAGATGAATAAGACATTTCATATATCCCTCCTGGCAAAAACCAAGGATGCAGGATACATTTTACGTAATCTAGCCCTAAAAATGACGCACAGATCTATGGAGTCGGACTGAAGAATGGTGGCAACGATGAAGATCACCACTGTCACCCCCATTCAAGGAGGACCGACATGGCGCTGGCACGTTATACGCAGTGTCCCAAAACACTGCAACAATTCTAGGAGGTAAGTTTTACTGGCCCATTTTAGAGCTGCAGTGAAGTGGAGGACATCGCCTAGTGGTACTACAATAATCGCTAACTAACTGGCTGAGTGAGAGCTTGAACCCGGTTCTGTTTGCCTCCAGAGCCCTGCCTACTTGCAACCAGCTCGTTCTGCAAACCTTTTGCCATAATGTGAACGCCCTCTGCTTTATCTGTTTTATGTACTTGGTCTTCCAAAAGCATATTCAAAATATAGCACCACACAACATGGACCCGTGATCTAGGAAGAGTTAAGAGCTTCATGCTGGCCTTTCCTTTTCAACATTATTTTAAGAAGTCTTCCATTCACAGTTGCCCATTCACTGAGCAATTCACATCTTCCACCCCAAGCCCGGGGCTGGTGTTCTAGAAGCCCTTCTCCTGGGGAGCTGCCTAACACTAGGTGATCTGGTTTCCTTCCCATGAAAATGAGCTTGAGACACCTACCTCATATCCAACATTATCCAGTGTGTTCATCTTTATACCTCACTTAATCATTTGCAGTGTTTTGTCACAGTTTAGACCATGCAAGTAACGCACAGCACAAAAATAATCTGCCAGAAAGATTAGCTGTCATTGTTCCAGTATGTTATAAAACTACCGAATTGCTGACGTAAGTTATCACTCCCTTAGATTGTGAGAAAACACCATGTCCCAAGAGTGGCTTTATTTGATGAATAGCTCTGATTCCCCCAAGTTTTCCAGGCAAAAAGTCCAGCTTCCTCTATTTGTCAAACGTTGGGCTCCTAAGAGCCATATATCATACTGATAACATGAGTTAACGGGTGGAATGATAAATGTTAATTTAGGGAAGATGATGTCTGCTGGACATGCCATAAAATGCTTACTGTTGTTCCTCCTAATAATTGTTTTTGGGGTTTGTTTTGTTTGTTTGTTTTTCGGTCACACGGCGTGTGAGTTCTTAGTTCCCTGACCAGGGACTGAGCCTACACCCCCTGCACTGGAAGCGCAGAATCTTAACGTCTGTATCGCCAGGGAAGTCCGGTTACTCCTAATAATTGTTAATAGAGGGCAATTAGGAGATAGCTTTTATCCAGGCTGTTCTGTACTCTATAGAAATCTTACAGGAAAATCAATCATAAGAATTAATGGGTTCAGCCCAGGTGTACTGAGGCCCCAAACTTCATGCTAATTAAGTTCATAAAACTGCCAAGAGTGTTAATATTTTGAAAAACTTTTGTCCAATAAACAGAAAAGTCACACTGTTCTCAAATCATAGGTAACATCAAAATCAAGGGGTCTGGGAGGGGGTAAGGAATCTTAATATTTGCTCAGGTAATTCTGATACAGGTGATCTTTGAGATTGCACGTTAAAAGGATGTAGCTGACCATCTGGGTACAGGGCATCCCCTCCCCTGGCAGCACGCCCATCAGCAATGCCCTGGGGCTGACCCACACCTTGGTGTAAGGAACAGTAATGCTAATAGTTCCAGGTCCTTGTTTTTCCTTATTCTTTTCAGAGGCGAGGGCTTGGGTCTAAGGATAAAGGCCGTTTTAACCCCTGGGAAGGTGGCTAATTTGTTTAGTTGGCAGGTGACCATAAATCATAGAGGCAGATATGCTCGGAGCAGCTTACCAAGTCCCTGCTCTCTCTCAGAAACTCCTACGCCCTTGGCCCCAGTGCCTTCCCCCGATCCCTCCCTCCAGCCTCTCACCAGTCCTCTCCCTCCTTCATGTCCCCTGAGCTCCAGTACCTCCCCTTCTCCTGGTTCTCTGTCTTTAAGTTTAAAGAAATGTTTATCTTCACTGCTGTTCATTTAAAAATCAGAGAACTCCTATTTTGATTTCACTTACAAAAGTTGACCCAGTTTAACTGTGTTTTCTTTTGTGTGCTGTTTTCTTTGTATGATGGGGCCCCTCAGTCACTAGCTAATTACTACTCATTTCTTTTGAGCTGGGACCTCTAAAAACACAAAGACTTTAGACGTGCTTTTCTTGAGGACAGAGAGTTGTTTTACTCATGCCTGCATTGCTTTCCACAGAGACGGTACTCTCAGAAATAGAGCAAGTGCTCAAAATACAGCTACTGCATTAAGTCAGTCCAGGCTTCAGAAACTTACATCCTGGCTGGGGGTGTGGACGTAAGTGCAGGGGAAAAAATCATGACACGGACCGTATTAGTTTCTTATTGCTCATGTAACAAATTACCACAAACTGGGTAGTTTAAAACAACGCAAATTTATTTTCTTATAGTTCTGGAGGGCAGAAGTACAAAACAAAAGGTCTTCTGGGCTAAAATCAAGGTTTTAGCTGGGCTGTGTCCCTTCCAGAGGCTCCAGGGGAGAATCATTTCCTTGTCTTTTCTAGTTTCTAGAGGTGCACGTATTCCTCGGTTCATGGTCTCTTCTTCCATCTTCAGAGCAGATCACTGCAACCTCTGCTTCTGTGGTCACAACTGCTTTCTCTCCTGACCCTCCTGCCTCCCTCTTATTAGGACCCTTGTGATGACACTGGGCCCACCCAGATAGGCCAAAATAATCTCCAGAGCCCAAGATCCTTTATTTAATCACACCTGCAAAGTCCCTTCTGCCATGTCAGGTGATACAGCGGCAGTTTTCAGGGACTAGGACGTGGGGGCATTATTCAGCCGACCTCAGACAAGCACAGACCTAGGGATCCAGGAAACAGTGTTGGCGGAGGGAGACCCCTTAGGTGGGATGAGTAGGGCTTGGCTTTCTATTAGAAGAGGCTTTCCAGCTGAGCCGTGAACGGTAGGTAAAGGTAAGAGCATACGTTTCGAAGTGAAGCAAACCCGAAGCCTCGGTTTCCTTATATGTAGCTTAATATAATGTCTATTCCATAGGGTTATGGGAGGATTAAATAAGATAATGTATGTAAAGTGCCTGGCAACGTGGTGAGCCTGCCGTGTGATTAATATGTAAGACGTAGAAAGAGGATTTTGGAAACAACAGAGATGATGTCTACCTCAACTGCTCATTACAGGCTATTCCCCCTCAAGGCTGGAAGGACACGGAAAAAGAGAAATTGTCAGTGAAAAATGTAGTGTCCTAGGAGTGACCAAGAAAACATCTTACAGCGCCACTCTCCTTCCCAGAGGTTATAAGTTCCACATCTAGCTGTCAAGATCTCTTGCCAAATGACTTGGCCATTTCCATCCAGAATAAAAAGAAGTTAGGGGTGAGGCCAAGCCAAAGGAAATGCACTTGGCTCCGAACCGTTCCCATAGTGACCCAGCCCCACCAGGCAGCCGCCATCTTGGGCTGTGTCAGGTGCCGGCGCCAGTCCTTACCCACTGCCAGGGAAATGCTCCCTCCTCGGGTTTCCTTTTAAAACATTGGGTTGGTTTTATGAGAAAAATAAGTCTGAAGGGGACTGTTGGTGATGATCCCGGTGGTGGGCGGCTGACTCCATGCTGCTTGGTAATTGCCTCTTAAAGGCGCAGTGCTGGTGAGTTTGGGGTTTGTTGCAACCAGGAGGATGGGGGGAAGCTCGCATTCTCCTTCTCTACGTGTCAGACCCTGCTCAGGGAAGGAATAGGACCACAGGAACAGGAAAGTCACAGATGGGTACCCAGCATCCTCTGGATGCACTATGGACGTGGCATCAGAACATGGGAGGGAAATTGGAAAGCACAGGCAACACCTTAGGAAGGGCCGAGACGCCAGATGTTGGGTGCCTATGCATCCTCACGCCTTCAGCTTTCTCCAATATTTAAATATAAAGCGCTCACGTGCCTTGTCACCTACTGAGAGCATCAGCACAGCTCCCACGGTTCTGTAACTCATACTGGAAATCACCACCGGTGCCTGCTTCCCGCACACACTGAGCTCAGCGACCCGTCTCACCAGGGTCTTACCACCTCATCCGTTTGCTCCTCTCTGCCCAGCATTGACCTAAAGTTTCATCAGCAAAACTTTACCCACGTTTGGGGACAATGAAAGGGGTTTACAGAAGAGCTAGAGCTTCAAGTATAAGCTCCTCTGTCAGCTCTCCCCACCCACAGGAATTTCTCACTGGCTTCCCGTCAAGATCTGTGTCTCTTTGCCCCTCTGCCCTCAGATTTTCTGGGCTTGCTGACCTCTCTCTGAAGGCTGCCCAGGAAAAACCCAAATTCCTCTTGTCTTCTTTGACAAAGCAGCCATCTCCTTCTGCTTTTCTCCTTCTAGATCAGGAGTTTCGCCTGAGTCGGGGCCTTCACTTTTTCAATCCCAAAGGCCTCCAAATTCTCCCCCAAAACAAAGCAC
Organism: Neophocaena asiaeorientalis asiaeorientalis; assembly: GCF_003031525.2. Taxonomy (NCBI): domain Eukaryota; kingdom Metazoa; phylum Chordata; class Mammalia; order Artiodactyla; family Phocoenidae; genus Neophocaena; species Neophocaena asiaeorientalis. The sequence continues at coordinate 11,535,916 of NW_020174301.1, read as the reverse complement.
CACCTGCTGTGGTGTGAGTGATGCCATTGCCCTGGGGCTGCATGGCAGCTGCAGACAGCTCTCGGTTCAAAGAGCAGTGTCCCCTCTCTCTGCCAGAGCTGTAAAACCACACTGACTCTGAGTGGCCTTAAAGCGCTGTACACACCCCGGTGAGCCAGCACCATGCTGCCTTCCAGTGTGAAGGGTGCCTCCTGGAAGAAGAGAATCGTGTCTCATGGACCCTGGAGTCAGAAAAGACCTGGAATCAACTTCCTGCTCGTATTAGCTGAGCATCTGGGACAAGCTACTTAGTGAGCAAAACCTCACTTTGCTCATCTCTGAAATCGGGCCGTAACACCTATGCTGTAGGGTGTTCTAAGGACCAAATATGAGAGTCAACACACTTCTTTTTTGTTTGTAATTGAAGTATAGTTGATGTATAATATTATATAAGTTACAGGAGTAACTTATAATAGTAACTTATATAGTGAGTCACAATTTTTAAAGGTTATACTCTATTTATAGTTGTTATAAAAATTGGCTATATTCCCTGTGTTGTATGTATCCTTGTAGTTTATTTATCTTATATGTAGTAGTTTGTACCTCTTAAACTCCTACCCCTATATTGCCCCTCCTCTCCCCTCCCCACTGGTAACCACTAATTTGTTTTCTATATCTGTACGTCTGTTTCTTTTTTGTTATATTCACTAGTTTGTTTTCTTTTTTAGGTTCCACATATAAGTGATATCATACAGTATTTGTCTTTCTCTGCCTGACTTATTTCACTTGGCACAGTACCCTCCAAGTCCATCTGTGCAAACGACAAAATTTCATTCTTTTTTATGGCTGAGTAGTATTCCATTGTCTATATACACCACAGCTTCTTGATCCATTCATCTGTTGATGGACACTTAGGTTGTTTCCATATCTTGGCAACTGTAAATAATGCTGCTATGAACATTGAGGTGCATGTATCTTTTTGAATGAGTTTTTTGGTGCTTGTTGGTTTGTTTGTTTTTTGAATTAATATCCAAGGGTGGAATTGCTGGGTCATATGGTATTTTTATATTTTCCATTTTCTGAGAAACCTCCATACTGTTTTCAACAGTGACTGCACCAATTTACATTCCCACCAACAGTGTATGAGAGTTCCCTTTTGTCCACATCCTCACCAACATTGAGAGTCAACACATTTCTCTCTTCAGCTAATGGTAGCCATTTCTGTCATTATTATTATTGCTTGGCAAAAACTCTTTAATCCATTTTTAATTAATTTTTATTTTTTGCAGGTTTTTAATCCATTAAAAAAAATTTTATCCTCTCAAAACTCTACGAGACAGCATCCATGCGTGCGCGCACACACACACACACACACACACACACACACACACAGAATTAAAGGTTCACCTGGCCGAGGTGACCTAGCTAATAAGTGGCTGAGCGTGGAGCAGAACCAAGGTGCCCCACCTCCTCCCCTGCAAAGCTGCTCCTTGGCGCTGCCTAAAATCAAAAGCCTCCAAGCTGACACCCTGGGTGGCCAGAGGTGAGACAGGGAGGAGCGTGTTCTTCCTCCTCAAGTTACTCAATTTTTCCAGCAACTGGGTGTTGCTGGTGTGCGTGCTGACCCGGACCTCAGCCCAGTTCCTGAAGCCTCGGGCTGCACAATTCTCCCGGCTGCATCAACTGCAAGAAGAGTTGCAAGCACAGGTGTTTCCCATCTGGGAGCTGATTTTTTTTCTCTCTGGATCATATGAAGTGGTGGAATGTGGTCCCTAACAAAGTCCAGATTGAGCCTTTTAACAGGGAGTTTCCCCTCCGCTCTTATGTTTTACTGACTCCAGGGTCGTGCCCTACTGCCTTCCAAGGCAATAGGGGTAGCTTAGGATAAAAACACAGTACAATGGTGGACTAAAAAAAAAAAAAGACTCTCGAATAGAGGCCACAGGGAGAGGGGATGAGGGAGCAGATGTGGTTCGACAGCAGGTCACGTGGCCACTTCTGGTAATAGAGTCAACTTGGCTTCCAATTTGCATGAATCAAGTCTCTTGGTTGCTAGAAACAGAAAGTAACTGGAAGCAGCTCACACAAAAAGGAAGATTCTTTATGCATCCGGGGTGTCTTAATGGTCTCCAAGGTCCAGGACACAGCAGGTCCCCAGGAGGGGATGGGAAGAAGGGGCTCAGGCTGCTTGGGACTCTCTCCTTCCCTCATCACTGCTCCATCAGAGCTCTCACTGGCCTCTTGCTTCATTCCGTCCTCCCCCCCTCTCTCCTTGGATTTTCTCTGCTTACCAAGGAAACAGCCTCTGGCTGCCAGCAACTCTCTAATTTGCATCTGCTCCTTTAAAGAGACCCACAACCTTAACCCAGAATCTCTTAGTTTCAACTTAAAAAGCCAACAAATTGGAAAGCAGGGCTTGACACTGCATTTGTATGACAATTTATAGAAGGCTGAATCAATTGCCTAAAATAAAGAATGGGTGTGGGCTTCCCCGGCGGCGCAGTGGTTGAGAGTCCGCCTGCCGATGCAGGGGACACGGGTTCGTGCCCCGGTCCGGGAAGATCCCACATGCTGTGGAGCCACTGGGCCCGTGAGCCATGGCCGCTGAGCCTGTGCGTCCCGAGCCTGTGCTCCGCAACGAGAGAGGCCACAATAGTGAGAGGCCCGCGTACGGCAAAAAAAAGAAAAAACCAACCAAACAAACAAACAAAAAATAGAATGGGTGTCCTCAGCAATGAACATCAGGGGACTTGGGAGGGAGGGTTGTGGAAGGTTTAACCACTTCTCAGAGCTTCCAGGGCCCTGGTCCCTTCACTGTGCCAGGAGGCTGCTTGGATGCCAATTGCACTTTCCATGTGAATTGGGTGAAGAGATAGCTCCGAGAAAAGTTGTGGATGGGGGAGGGTCCTGAGCAGAAAAAACAATAGATGCTCGGTACAAAGTCGTTTATACTTAAGGCAAAAAGCATCCAGAGAGTGAACGCCATACTCGTTTCTGGCATACACTGCAGTCCCAAACATTTCAGCAGAAACTCAGCTCACCAGGAATCTGTCATCTGAGACTGGAAAGAGGAACACATTCAGAGGATGAGCAGGATGACGAAGGGATGGAAGAATGCATCCCAGGAAGGCTGCATCTCCTTCTTAAATTCTGGGTGGTTAGCCTAGACGATGAAAGAAGTAAGGATGGGCATAGCTGCTGCCCTTAAATGTGCGATGTGCTGGGGTTCACGGAGGGGTGGGATGGCCTGTATGACCCCTTCAGGCAGAACTGGGGCAAAAAAGTAGAACTTAGCAACAAGACACAGATATTTGACCCGATTTAAGATAGAGCTGCTCTTTAGGGTTCGGAAGGAATGGACAGCTCATGGTGGTAACCTGTGAAGGAAACTGGGTTAGAGGACTCATAAAATTCTTTCCGGTCTTAGAGAGGAGCCCCCTGGGCTGACCCTGTTCACTGGGCCACAAGCCCTCCTTTTATGAGGCCAACCAGAAAGGTTGCCTTCGCTGGACATTGGGGAAGATACTGGACACAGTGTGTCCTGCAACAGGACTCATCCTGGAGGCTGGAAAACCACTCCCTGTAGGTCTTAAGAAGATTCTGTGGCCAGGGACCATGTGAGATGCCTTCACCTGTGTCCCCTCACATAGGCTCCACAATGTGTGAGAAAGGTATAATGATTCCCACTTTACAGATCAAGACACTGAACCTTTTCACCATAAAGGTCCATCAATCAGGAAATAGAAAAGTTAATCCTGGCATATTCATATGATGGAGTACTACAATGGAGAAATAGATGCAGATATAGATATAGATATAGACCTATCACGACAGGATAAATCTCAAAAAACAAAGTTGTATAAAAACAGTTATAGAAAAATACACACTATGATACCGTTAAAGAAATTCTAAAAGCTTGTATGAAACAGTACATATTGCCCATAGATATAGATGCAATATACAAATGTATGAAAAAGTGACACATCAAATTAATAACAACAGTTGCCCCTGGGGTGAGGAGGCAGGAAGGATGGGGTTGGGCAAAGGTGGTCTAAGGGAAGTTCCAATGTGTTTGTAAGGCATCTCCTTTTTATTTGTAAAAAAGCAAATATAGCAAAGTGGGAGCAGTTATTAAACCTGGTTCAATGGAAGATGGGTACTTGCTATACTGAGAGACAGAGACAGGAACAAACTGAGGCCCCAAGAGACTAAATAACTTCCAACATCGCCTGGGACATGGCCTGAAACGCACTTTCCAGGCTGTGCACCCAGCAGCGGGTGGACTCTGACCCAGTTCTGCTCAGTTCCCGCCTCTGCCTCACGTTGGGCTGGAGCCATCATGCTTGACAGCCCCCTGTCTCTCCCCTATTCACTGTCCGGAACCCCAGCAGCCTCAACCTTTAGCAATAGGGAAGCCTCAAAAGGTCCAGAGTGTGAATCACTCGCTCAGCATCTCTGCAAGGAGTAAGTAACTCACATCAGAGCCTGAGAAAACATGAGTGATGGGAGAGGCCTGGAGGCCCGGTGGGTGCGGGAAAAGAGGAGGGCAGAAACGGCTGTAAATAAATGTCCTCAGCCTGACAATTTGCCACCCTGGAGAAGACCAACTTATCACCTCCGTTCCCAGTATTTCTTGCTGGGAGGAAGAGGGCCCACATTGAGGTGGAAACAGATCTGATCTCCCAGGCAAGGTTTCTCAGCTACAGGGCCTGTTAGCATGCAGGTTCCCAGGCTCAGCTCTGGGTGGGTCTGGGGGTCAGGAACCCAGGGTGGAGGGGATCCTCAGACCAGGTGTGTCCCTGTGAACAGATACACAGCAGGTTACACCAGGTCACAGCCCAGTGCCACTGGGGACACTAAGTCCAGCTGATCTTCAAAAATGGGAGAGATGCTTAGAAGTAAGGAGAGCTATGACCAGAGGAGATAAATACAGCAGGAGAGGAAACCAGCTACCCAAACTGGAGATCAGAGAGGTGTTCCCAGCGGTACTCCCCTGCCCCTTAGGTCTAACTGTCCCAAGTTTCAAAGTACGGGATTGGCCAGGAGGGACACAGCAAACGCAGCTCATTTTTTCGTTATTCCTCAGCTGTTCCTTTCCTACTCCTGGCCCCACTGGAGAGGCTGTACGTAAGGTCCTTGCTGTCAGGGGGCTTGTATTAATATTTTAGCAGGAGAAACAAATAATAAACAAGCAGACAAGTAAATGAGATTGGTGTGTGCTCACACAGAAGAGAAGGGGGCTGCTGTGTCTGGATCACAGAAGGGAACCGGGGGCGTCAGAGCTGCCCCCCTAGGCCTGGCTATGCTGCCCAGTCATGGCTGGGGGAAGCTGCCCACTCCTGCCCCCAGGCTCGCCGGCTGGTCCTCCCGGTTGCTTCCTCCAGGCATCCTTCCTTTTCACAGCCAAGTCCTCTGACACCTCCCCGGACTTTCATGAGGTCAGTTCACCCCCTAGTGGACACACCTACCCCGTCATCCCAGCTGTGATGTTAAATGGGACCTTTTCTCCTCTCCCAGCCGAGTAATGAATAGTTTAGGGGTCTGGAGCTCAGATGTGATATGCCTGCTTCATAGGTAGAGAGGAGGTTATAAAATGATCTGGGAGGAGGAGAGGAGCCCTGTGTGAGCAGGGAACAGGTGGTCCCAGACCTAATAGCCCAACACTCCTAAAGGGGCTTGGCGGGGGCATTCATGGAGGGAAGAGAGCACAGTAGCCGGGCGGGGACACCTGGGGCGGGTAGACAATGCAAGAGGCCATAGGCACTGCCCGAGAGCCCAGGAGGGAGGTGATGGTGGCTTCATGGAGTAGAGGCAGCCGTGGTCATCAAAAGCCTCCTCGGTCCTGATTGGGCTCAGGGATTTTGTCACAAGGACAGGTGACTGCCACAGGAGAGGGGTGGCACCCAGGGGGTAGAAACGCACACAGAAGCAGTCTGCCTGGCGCACCTCACAGAGCTCCCAGTGCAAGGCACAGCGTCCCCCCTGCCCCCGGCCTCATTAGTCAAGAACAGACTTTCTCCCATCAGAACATGTGTTTCTGTCGCAGACAAAGGACGCGTCGGGAAGCCCTGGCAGAGCAGGTTGCAAGGAACCGGGCTTGGAGCTACGTGGGAGCCACGTGGGGGCCAGCAGCGACACTCCCAGCACCTGCGATTGGGGTTTTCACTTTTATTTTCAGGGATAACTCAGCAGGCTTGAGCCTGCTGGGGAATCTCTTCATTGGGAGGCTCTAAAAGGCACCCTCCTCTCACCTTTGCCCAGAACGCCTGTCTTGGATCTGCAGTCTGGGCCAAAGGAAGCAGAACGCGGGCTTCCCTGGTGGCACAGTGGTTGAGAGTCCGCCTGCTGATGCAGTGGACACAGGTTCGTGCCCCAGTCCGGGAAGATCCCACATGCCACGGAGCGGCTGGGCCCGTGAGCCATGGCCGCTGAGCCTGCGCGTCCGGAGCCTGTGCTCCGCAACGGGAGAGGCCACAACAGTGAGAGGCCCGCGTACCGCAAAAACAAAAAACAAAAAGGAAGCAGAATGGGGCCACTGCTGGAAGCCAGTGTTGGGGAGCAGAATCTGAAGTCACTTTCTGGGTCAGGCAGGTGCTTCGTTTAGCTCTAGGGCTTGATGGTGAGTTCATCTCATTCAGATGTTTGTTTTTAAACTTTAATTAATAGACTATTTTTGAGAGCAGTTTTAGGTTGGCAGCAAAATCGAGGAGGAAGTGAG